>NW_027441486.1:0-328105 GCF_964195595.1 Calonectris borealis | reverse complement strand
GCCTGAGGGTGAGACACGGGGGACCCCCCTCCCCCCCTCGGGGACCCCCCGAACCCCCCAGGGCCCGTCTGTGCCCCCCGGGCCCTCTCCCACAGCCCCCCCCTCCCCCCCCCCCTTCATGTCCTGCAGGCGGAGCCGCCCCCAGACCCCCCAGGGACCCCAGCACCGTCGTCACCATCGTCACCGTCACCATCGTCACCATCACCACTTCCAGCACCTTCATTCCCCCCCCCCAAATAAACCCCCCCCGAATAACCCCCCCCCCGTGACCCCCAATAAACCCCCCCAGCATTGACTCATGGACTTATTGAACAGCGATGGAGCCTCGCCCGGGGTGGCCCCCCCCAGGGGCACCCCCTGCCTCTCCCCCACCCCACCCCTCCCCCAGGAGCCGGAGCCGTCTCTTTCGTTCCATCTCGTTTATTAATGACCCCCTTTGACCTTTCACTTTGGGGGGGTCCCGGGTGGGGGGGTACCCACACCCCCTGCCCCCCCCACCCCCCCCCCCGAGCATCAAACGGGCTTTTCCCCACAATGCCCCGGGGGGGGGGGGAGGGGATGACGCAGAAGCCCTTGGGGCGGGGCCGGGGGTACCCAGAAGGCACTGTGGGGGTGGGGGGCGTACCCAGAAGCCTTTGCAGCCGGAGCCCCCCAGTATGGGGAGGGGGGTGCAGCTCAGGGTATTGCACGGGGGGGCTGGGGGAGCCTGAGCTAGCGGGGGTGGGGAGGGCAGGTACCCCCGGGGGGAGGGGTGGAGTGTTCAGGTGGAGGGGGGGGTGTCTGGCCCCCCCCCCCCCCGGCGGTATTTGGTGTTGGGGGGGGGGCTGGAGTGTGGGGAGGGGGGTCTGCCCCCCCTTCCGGGGGTGGGAGGGGGGGTGGGGCAGATCCCCCTGGGGGGGGGGCTGCAGGGGGAGGTATCTGCCTCCCCCCCCGGTATTTGGTGTGTTTTGGAGGGGGTATTTGCCCCCCCGGGGTATTTGGGGGGTGGTGGGGGGCAGAGTCCCCCAGGGTGTCCGGCGCCGTGGTGGGGCTCGGCCCCGCTCCGAGGTCACAGGGGCTGGGCCCACTCGCTGGGGACGTGGCCGTACTGCGGGGGAGGAGGGGGTCATGGGGGGTGTTGACCCCCCCAGCCCCCCCCCCAGCCCCGGGTCCCCCCAGGTCCCACCTGGATGTCGCTCAGGACCCGCAGGAATCGCTGTGCCAGCTCGGGGCCGTGCTCCATCGTGGGGACGGGGTACCACTGGGGGGGGGGCTGGGGGTCATGGGGGGGGACAGGCCCCCTAAGACCCCCCCCAGTGCCCCCCAAACCCGCCCCCCACCCCCAGAGGTGTCCCAGAGCCTCCCCGTACCCCCCCCTCGCTCCCCACAGAGATGCTGGTACCCCACCCTCCGCAGCGCCTCCCCCCCCACCCAGAAGATGCCCCCACAGGCAACACCACGCAGGTTTGGGGGTCCCCAGCCCCCCATAGCCCCCCATATCTGCCCCCCCCCCGCCCCGTACCTTCTCCCCATAGAGGATCCCCCCCCCCAGGACACAGCACGCAGGTTTGGGGGTCCCCAGCCCCCCCGTACCTTCTCCTCGTAGAGGATGCCCCCCACGGGACAGACCACGCAGGCCGTCCCCGACCCGAACATCTCCCGCAGGCGCCCCTGGGCCAGCGCCGCCAGGACGGTCCCCATGGGGAGGGGCCCCTCGCGCACCCCAAATTCCCCCTGCATGGGGGGGGGGTGTGTGTGTCAGTGTGGGGGTGGGGGCTGGGCCCTGAGCCCCCCCACTGCCCTTGGGCTCGGGGTGGGGGACATGAGGGGCACCCCATCCCCTTCCCGGGGGGTTAAGCTTCCCTCTGTGTGCCCCCCGCCAGGCTCCCCGTGCCCCCCCATGTCCCCCCTGAGCCCCATCTCCCATCCCCAATCCCCCAGCAGCCCCCCCGAACCCCCATCCCCACGTCCCCTCCCCTTATCCCCCCATTTCCCCATGTCCCCCATCCCCACTCCTGCAGCAGCCCCCCCGTGTCCCCCCCAGTGTCCCCCCCATCCCCCTTCCCTCCTGTCCCCCCATGTCCCCCCATAGGCCCCCACTCCCTCTCCCCCCCACCGTGTCCCCCCCGTGTCCCCCCCATCCCCCTTCCCTCCTGTCCCCCCATGTCCCCCCATAGGCCCCCACTCCCTCTCCCCCCCCACCGTGTCCCCCCCGTGTCCCCCCGCTCCCTCTCACCCCCCGTGCCCCCCCGTACCCACTCCCGCGCCAGCTCCAGCAGACTCTGCCGCGTCACCCCGGGCAGGATCAGCCCGTCCAGGGGGGGGGTCACCAGCTCCAGTTCTGGGGGGTGATGGGGGGGTGATCCCCGTCCCTGCTGTGCCCCTCCCATGCCCCCCTGTACCCCCCCGTACTCCCTAACCCCCGTACCCCCCTACCCGCCTGTGCCCCCCCCATGCCCCCTGTACCCTCCCGTGCCCCCATGCCCCCCATAGCCCCGTACTCCCCATGTACCCCCCCGTAACACCCCCATGCCCCCCGTATCCCCCCGTGCCCCCTATACCCCCCGTACCCCCTGTACTCCCATACCCCCTGGATCCCCTATATCCCCTGTACCCCCCCTACCTCCCATACCCCCCGTTCCCCCATAACCTCCTGTACCTCCCTGTACCCGCCATAACACCCCCATGCCCCCATATCCCCCGTGCCCCCTGCACCCCCCCAAAACCCCCATAGCTCCCCATACCCCCCGTACTCCCATACTCCCCATACCCTCTGTATCCCCCGTACCTCCCCATGCCCCCCGTAAGCCCCGTACCACCCATACCCCTGTACACCCCATACCCCCATAACCCCCCTACCCCTCCCATAACCCCCTGTACCCCCGCACCTCCCATAACCCCCCCATACACCCCCATACACCCTGTGTCCCCGTACCCCCCATACCCCCCGTAGCCCCATACCCCCAGTACTGCCGCAACCCCCATACCCCCTGTACCCCCCCATATCCCCTGTACCCCTCCTGTACCACCCATACCCCTGTACCTCCCATAGCCCCCCCATACCCCCTGTCCCCCCATACCCCCTGTAGCCCCCCATACCCCCTGTGCCCCCACACCCCCGTACCCCCGCATGCCCCTCCCGTACCCCTGTACCTCCCATAGCCCCCCCATACCCCCTGTCCCCCCATACCCCCCGTGCCCCCACACCCCCGTACCCCCATGCTCCTCCCGTACCCCTGTACCTCCCATAGCCCCCCCATACCCCCTCTCCCCCCATACCCCCTGTGCACCCACACCCCCGTACCCCCATGCCCCTCCTGTACCCCTGTACCTCCCATAGCCCCCCCATACCCCCTCTCCCCCCATACCCCCCGTGCCCCCACACCCCCCCGTACCCCCCCATGCCCCTCCCATACCCCTGTACCTCCCATAGCCCCCCCATACCCCCTGTACCCCCCATACCCCCTGTGCCCCCATACCCCCTTGTACTCCCACACCCCCCGTACCCCCCACCCCCCTGTACCCCCCGCCCGTCCCCCGTACCCCCGTCCTCGCGGTGCCAGAACACGAAGAGGTTCATGGTGCCGACCTCGGTCAGCAGCCGCTCGGGGCCGTGCAGCCACAGCACCTGCTGGCACCCCCGGGCCTGCGCCGCCCGCTGCAGCGCGATGGTGGGGCCGTAGTTCCTGGGGGGGGGGCAGGGGGCAGCCGGGACCCCGCACCCCCTGGGCCGGGGGCCACCCCGGTGCCTGGGGCCCCCAACACCCGGGGCCCCCCAAGCACCCGTGTGCCCCCCCCCCCCAATGCCTGGGGGACCCCAAACTCCTGGGGCCCCCCCAAGCACCCATGTGTCATTCCCCCCCCCCCCCAAACCACTGGGGCCTTCCTGCATGCCTGGCTCCCCCTAAATTTTGGGGTACCCCCCCCAGAACACTTGGATTCCTCCCCCTGCATCTGGATCCCCCTGCACCGGTTGCCTAAGGCTCCCCAAACACCTGAGACCCCCCCCAAATGCTGGATCTGCTCCCTCAACATCTGGATCCCCCCCTCCAAACACCTGGGACCCCCCCCGACACCTGGGTCCCCCATGCCAGGGTAGCCCCCCCCCTTGCCCTGGACCCCTGGATCCCACTGGACACCTGATCCCCCCAGACCCCTGGACCCCCCCCAAGACCCCTGGACCCCCCCAGACCCCTGGATCCCCCCAGAGACCCCTGGATTCCCCTGGACTCTGGATCCCCCCAGACCCCTGGACCCCCCCAGACCCCTGGATCCCCCCCCGCCCCAGGGCCCACTCACCCCCCCAGCTTGCAGTGCCCGGCCCCCCCGGGCCAGGCGCGGGTGTGGGAGGGGTCAGCCAGGAGCCCCACGGGGCTGAAGTGCCCCCCGGGGAAGTAGGGTCCCACTGGGCAGAGGATGACGAAGAGCAGCGCCTGCCCAGGGGGGGCCACCCCCAGCGAGGGCTGATGCGGGGGTCAGCGCCCACAGCCCCACTCTGGGCACCCCGTAGCCCCCCTGGAAGCCCAGCACCCCCCCCCGGGACCCCCCAGAGCCCCCCAGGACCCCCCAACCCCATGGGAGCTCCTCAGAGATCCCCAGGACCCCACAGCCCCCCCAGGGCCCTGCAATCCCACAGACACCCCCCCATAACCCCTCAGAAACACCCCCAGGACCCTGAAATCCCAGAGAGACCCCCCCATAATCTGCCCAAGGACCCCCAGGAACCCCACGGTAACCCAGAAGCCCCTAAGAGCACCCAAAACCCCCCCAGGACCCCTGTAACAACCCCCCAGGACTAAAGTAACCCCCCCGAGGCCCCCATAACCCCCCCAGGACCTCCAGAGCCCCCCCAGAACTCCCATAAGCCCCCCAGGACCACTATAAACCCGCCCAGGACCCCCATAATCCCCCAGGACCCCTATAACCCTCCCAAAGCCCCCACAACCCCCCCAGGACCAACATAGACCCCCCCAGGACTCCTATAACCCCCCCAGGGCACCCCATAATCCCCCTAGGACCCCTATAACCCCCCCAGGACCCCTGTAACTCCCCCAGAATCCTAGAACCCTCCCCAGAACCCCCATAAGCCCCCCAAGAACCCTGTAAACCCCCCCCAGACCCCTGTAAACCCCCCCAGGACCCCTATAACTCCCCCGGACCACTGTAATTCCCCCCAAGGTCCCCATAATCCCCCCCAGGACCCCTGTAACCCCCTCCAGGACCCCTGTAACCCCTCCAGGACCCCTATGACCCCCCCCAAGGCCCCTGTAAACCCCCGAGGACCCCTGTAAACCCCCCCCGTACCACTGTAACCCCCCCAAGGCCCCGGTAACCCCCCCAAGGCCCCCATACCCCCCCAGAACCCCCGTAAGCCCCCCCAGGACCCCTGTAAGCCCCCCCAGGACCCATATGACCCTCCCCCCAAGGCCCCCATCACCCCCCAGGACCCCATAACCTCCCCAAAGCCCCTCTGACTCACCCAGGGCCTCTGTAACCCCCCCAAGGCCCCCATAACCGTCCCCAGGACCACCGTAAACCCCCAAGGCCCCCCTAATCCCCCCCCAGACCCCTGTAACCCACCCCAGGGCCCCTGTAACCCCCCCAGGGCCCCTGTAAACCCCCCCAAGGCCCCTCAATGCCCCCAGGACACCCATAACCCCCCTCATGGCCCCTGTAACACCCCCAAGGCCCCCATAACCCCCCCAGGACCCCCAGAACACCCCCAGAATGCCTGTAACACCCCAAAGGCCCCCATAACACCCCCAAAGGCCCCAGAACCCTCCCAGGACCCCCAGAACCCCCCCAGGATGCCCATAAGCCCCCCGAGGACCCCTGTGACCCCCCCGGGACACCCAAAACCACCCAGGACCCCCATAACCGCCCCAGGACGCGCCCCAGAATCCCTATAACCCCCCCAGGGCACTCCACAACCTCCCCCGGACCTCCGTAACCTCCCCAGGACCCCTATAACCCCCTCAGGACCCCCATAACCCCCCCCAAGGCTCCCATAACCCCACAAGGACCCCAAAACACCCCCAGCATCCCGTAAAACCCCCCCAGACTACAATAACCCCCCAAGGCCCCCATAACCACTCCAGGACCCCCAGAACCCCCCCAGAACCCCCGTAAGCCCCCCAGGACCCCTGTAAACCTCCCCAGGACCCCTATAACCCCTCTCATGATCCCCATAAACCCCCAGAACCCCCATAACCCCCCCAGGACCCCTGTAACCCCCCCCAAAGCCCTGCTAACCCCCCGAAGGCCCCCATAACCCCCCCAGGACCCCTAGAACCCCCCCAAGGCCCCCATAACCCCCCCAGGACACCCATTGGCACCTCAGGACCTCTGTAACCCCCCCCCAGGACTAGAGTAACCCCCCCAAGGCCCCCATCACCCCCCAGGACCCCTATAACCTCCCCCGGGCACCCAATAACCACCCCAGGACCCCCGTAACTGCCCCAGGACCCCATAACCTCCCCAAGGCCCCTCTAACCCCCCCAGGACCCCCGTAACCCCCCCAAGGCCCCCATAACGGTCCCCAGGACCACCGCAAACCCCCAAGGCCCCCCTAATCCCCCCCAACCCCCGTAACCCCCCCCAGGGCCCCTATAACCCCCCCAGGGCCCCTGTAAACCCCCCAGAACCCCTGTAAGGCCCCCAGGACCCCTGTAACCCCCCAAGACCCCCGTAAAACCCCCCCCCCGACCCCTGTAACCCCAACAACGCCCCCATAACCTCCCAGGACCCCTATAACGCCCCCAGAGCACCCAATAACCCCCCCAGGACCCCTGTAACCCCCCCAAGGCCCCCATAATGACCCCAAAGGCCCCCATAACGCCCCCAAAGGCCCCAGAACCCCCCCAGGATGCTCATAAGCCCCCCGAGGACCCCTGTAACCCCCCCGGGACCCCCATAGGCACCCCAGGACCCCTGTAACCCCCCCAGGACCCCTGTAAACCCCCCCAGGACCCCCGTAACCCCCCCCATGACCCCTGTAACACGCCCAAGGCCCCCATAACTGCCCCAGGACCCCCAGAACCCCCCCAGAACCCACATAAGCCCCCCAGGACCCCCGTAACCCCCCCAAGGCCCCCATAACACCCCCAAAGGCCCCAGAACCCTCCCAGGACCCCCAGAACCCCCCCAGGATGCCCATAAGCCCCCCGAGGACCCCTGTGACCCCCTCGGGACACCCAAAACCACCCAGGACCCCCATAACCGCCCCAGGACGCGCCCTAGAATCCCTATAACCCCCCCAAGGCACTCCACAACCCCCCCCCGACCTCCGTAACCTCCCCAGGACCCCTATAACCCCCTCAGGACCCCCATAACCCCCCCCAAGGCTCCCATAACCCCCACAAGGACCCCAAAACACCCCCAGCATCCCGTAAAACCCCCCCAGACTACAATAACCCCCCAAGGCCCCCATAACCACTCCAGGACCCCCAGAACACCCCCAGAATGCCTGTAACACCCCAAAGGCCCCCATAACACCCCCAAAGGCCCCAGAACCCTCCCAGGACCCCCAGAACCCCCCCAGGATGCCCATAAGCCCCCCGAGGACCCCTGTGACCCCCCCGGGACACCCAAAACCACCCAGGACCCCCATAACCGCCCCAGGACGCGCCCTAGAATCCCTATAACCCCCCCAGGGCACTCCACAACCCCCCCCGACCTCCGTAACCTCCCCAGGACCCCTATAACCCCCTCAGGACCCCCATAACCCCCCCCAAGGCTCCCATAACCACCCAAAGGGCCCCCAAAACACCCCCAGGATCCCGTAAAACCCCCCAGAAGCCCCGTACCCCCCCCATGACTACAATAACGCCCCCAAGGCCCCCATAACCACTCCAGGACCCCCAGAACCCCCCAGAACCCCCGTAACCCCCCCAGGACCCCTGTAAACCTCCCCAGGACCCCTATAACCCCTCTCATGATCCCCATAAACCCCCAGAACCCCCATAACCCCCCCGGACCCCTGTAAGGCCCCCAGGACCCCTGTAACCCCCCCCAAGACCCCCGTAAACCCCCCCGGACCCCTGTAACCCCAACAAGGCCCCCATAACCCCCCAGGACCCCTATAACGCCCCCAGAGCACCCAATAACCCCCCCAGGACCCCTGTAACCCCAACAAGGCCCCCATAACGCCCCCCAAGGCCCCAGACCCCCCCCAGGATGCTCATAAGCCCCCCGAGGACCCCTGTAACCCCCCTGGGACCCCCATAGGCACCCCAGGACTCCTGTAACCCCCCCAGGACCCCCAGAACCCCCCCAGGACCCCCGTAACCCCCCCCATGACCCCTGTAACACCCCAAGGCCCCCGTAACTGCCCCAGGACCCCCAGAACCCCCCCAGAACCCACATAAGCCCCCCAGGACCCCCATAACCCCCCCAAAGCCCCCCAGAACCCCCCCGAAGACCCCCGTAAATGCCAGAAGGCCGCTGTAACCCCCCCAATGGCCCCATAACCCCCCCCAGAACCTCGGTGCCCCCGCCCAGGACTCCTGTAAACCCCCCTAGGACCCCCAGAACCCCCCCCAGGACCCCTATAACCCCCCCAGGGCACCCATTACACCCCCAAAAATGCTCCCAGGACCCCCAAGACCCCCGTGATTCCCCCAGGGCCCCCCCCAGCCCCCCCACCTCGGTGCCGATGAAGGTGGGGCGGATGTAGAGGCTGGCGCGGGGGCCGGGGGGCACCCACTCCTGCTCCAGCCGCACCAGCGCCCGGATGCACTCCAGCAGCTCCGCGCCGTCGAAGGCCTGCGGGCGCCCGGTCACCCCACCCCAGGGACCCCCCAAACCCCACCCACCTCCAGGGACCCCCCCAAACCCCACCCAGGGACCCCCCAAACCCCACCCACCTCCAGGGACCCCCCCAAACCCCACCCAGGGGACCCCCAAACCCCACCCACCTCCAGGACCCCCCCAAACCCCACCCAGGGGACCCCCCCAAACCCCACCCACTCCAGGGCCCCCCCAAACCTCCACCCAGGGGACCCCCCAAACCCCACCCACTCCCTGGGACCCCCCCAAACCCCATCTACCCCCCAGGGACCCCCAACAAACCCCACCCAGGGGACCCCCCAAACCCCATCCACCCCCAGGGACCCCCCAAACCCCACCCAGGGGAACCCCCAAACCCCATCCACCCCCAGGGACCCCCCCAAACCCCACCCAGGGGAACCCCCAAACTCCATCCACCTCCAGGGACCCCCCAAACCCCACCCAGGGGACCCCCCAAACTCCATCCACCTCCAGGGACCCCCCAAACCCCACCCAGGGGACCCCCCAAACTCCATCCACCTCCAGGGACCCCCAAACCCCACCCAGGGGACCCCCCAAACACCACCCACCCCCGGGACCCCCCCAAACCCCACCCAGGGGACCCCCCAAACCCCATCCACCTCCACGGACCCCCCAAACCCCACCCAGGGGACCCCCCAAGGCCCCCGGGCCCCCCACTCACGGGCAGGCAGACCCTCTGGGCCGAGCGCTCCATCCGCTGCATGTTCAGTTCGGGGCGAAAAAGCCGGATTTTGTCATCGGCGCCGCGAAAGGCCTTCATGCCCTCAAAGAGCTGCGGGGTCAGAGGTCACGGGGGGTCAGAAATCAGGGCGGGGTCACAGGGGGTCAGGGGTCACGGAGGGGACAGGGCAGGGTGAGAGGTCTGGGGTGTCAGAGGTCACGGGGGGGTCGGTGGTCACAGAGGAGATGGGGTCACAGGTCACGGGGGGTCACAGGTCACGGGGGTGTCAGTGGTCACGGAGGAGACGGGGTCACAGGAGGGTCACAGGTCACAGGGGTGTCAGTGGTCATGGAGGAGATGAGGTCACAGGAGGGTCACAGGTCACGGGGGTGTCAGTGGTCATGGAGGAGATGAGGTCACAGGAGGGTCACAGGTCACAGGGGTCACAGGTCATGGGGGTGTCAGTGGTCACGGAGCAGACGGGGTCACAGGAGGGTCACAGGTCATGGGGGTCACAGGTCACGGGGGTGTCAGTGGTCACGGAGGAGACGGGGTCACAGAAGGGTCACAGGTCACGGGGGTGTCAGTGGTCACGGAGCAGACGGGGTCACAGGAGGGTCACAGGTCATGGGGGTCACAGGTCACGGGGGTGTCAGTGGTCACGGAGCAGACGGGGTCACAGGAGGGTCACAGGTCATGGGGGTCACAGGTCACGGGGGTGTCAGTGGTCACGGAGCAGATGGGGTCACAGCGACAGGCGGGTCCGAGGTCACGGGGGGTCAGAGGTCACAGGGCCCGCGCTCACGGGGGTCAGGGGTCGCGCTGACCTCGACGGCGTAGTGCAGGGCGGAGCAGGCGGGGTGCAGGCGCAGGTCCTGGAAGGGGCGGATGCGGGGGCGGCCCCAGCCCCCCGCCCGGCTCCACTCCACGCTCAGCATGTGGTCGGTGAAGACCCGCCCGAACTGCAGCCCCTGGGGGTCCGGCTTGGGCCGGGGGCTGCGGCTGCGCTCCACCTCCAGCTGCGAGGCCTGCGGGGGGGCCCAGGGGGTCCGGGGGGGCTCGGGGGGCTGAGGGGGCCCAGGGGGTGGGGGGGGGCCCAGCGGGGCTCGGGCGTTGCAGGGGCTGGGGGGGCTGGGAGGCGCAGGAGATCCCAGGGGGGCTCAGGGGGGCTCAGGGAGGCCGGGGGGGGGGGGGCAGGGGGGCTCAGGGGGCTCAGGGGACTCAGGGGCGGTGGGGGGACCCAGGGGGGCTGGGGGGGCTGAGGTGGGCTCAGGGGGACCCAGGGGGGCTCCGGGGGTCTGGGGGGGCTCAGGGAATCTCAGGGGGGCTCAGGGGGTCTGGGGGGGCTCAGGGAATCTCAGGGGGGCTCAGGGGGACCGGGAGGCTGCAGGGGCTGGGGGGCTCAGGGAGGTCGAGGGGGGTCTGGGGAGGCTGGAGGGCTCAGGAGGACCCAGGGGGGGCCCAGGGGGCTCAGGAGGTCCCAGGGGGCTGGGGGGATCCCAGGGGGGTCCAGGGGGTCCGGGGGGGGCCCAGGGGGCCTCAGGGGGGCTCGGGGGGTCCCAGGGAACTGGGGGGCTGGGGGGAATAGGGGAGCTCAGGGGGGCTCAGGGGGGCTCAGGGGGGCCTGGGGACTGGGGGGCTGGGGGGGTCCCAGGTGTCCCCGGGGGGTCCCAGGGCTCGGCCCCCCCTTACCCTGAAGCTGCTGCAGCCTCGCCGGGGTCCCAGCAGGGTCGCGAGAAGCTGGGGTGGGGGGAGGTTAGGGGGGACCCAGGCACCCGGGCCCTCCCCCATGCCCGCCCCAGTTCGTCCCAGTCTGGGACCAGTAACGGGGGAGGGTGTGGCGGGAGTGGGCAGGGGGAGGGGCCACGGCCGCCCCCGCCCGCCTGCCCTGGACTTTGCCCCCCGCCGCCATCGCCAGAGCGGGAGCGCCCGGAGGAGCTCCAGTAGGGCCTGGGGGGCACTGGGAGGACTGGGAGGGTCTCCAGTAGGGCCTGGGGGGCACTGGGAGGACTGGGATGGCACTAGAAGGACTGGGAGAGTCACCAATAGGGCCTGGGGGGCACTGGGAGGGCGTGAGGGGTCACTGGGAGGACTGGGAAGGGCTCTAGGAGGGCCTGGGGAGTCACTGGGAAGACTGGGAAGGGCTCCAGGAGGGCCTGGGGGGTCACTGGGAGGACCTGGGGGGCACTGGGAGGACCAGGAGGGGCTCCAGTAGGGCCTGGGCAGCACTGGGGAGGATCTGGGGGGCACTGGGAGGACTGGGAGGGGCTCCAGTAGGACCTGAGGGGTCACTGGGAGGACTGGGAGGAACTCCAGTAGGGCCTGGGGGTCACTGGGAGGACTGGGAGGGGCTCCAGGAGAGCCTGGGGGGCTCTGGGAGGATCTGGGGCGCACTGGGAGGACAGGGAGGGGCTCCAGGAGGAGCTGGGGGGGCTCTGGGAGGACTGGCAGGAGCTCCAGTAGGGCCTGGGGGGCACTGGGAGGACTGGGAGGGTCTCCAGTAGGGCCTGGGGGGCACTGGGAGGACTGGGAGGGGCTCCAGTAGGGCCTGGGGGGGCACTGGGAGGACTGGGAAGGGCTCTAGGAGGGCCTGGGGGGTCACTGGGAGGACTGGGAAGGGCTCTAGAAGGGCCTGGGGGGTCACTGGGAAGACTGGGAAGGGCTCCAGGAGGGCCTGGGGGGTCACTGGGAGGACCTGGGGGGCACTGGGAGGACCAGGAGGGGCTCCAGTAGGGCCTGGGCAGCACTGGGAGGATCTGGGGGGCACTGGGAGGACTGGGAGGGGCTCCGGTAGGACCTGAGGGGTCACTGGGAGGACTGGGAGGAACTCCAGTAGGGCCTGGGGGTCACTGGGAGGACTGGGAGGGGCTCCAGGAGAGCCTGGGGGGCTCTGGGAGGATCTGGGGCGCACTGGGAGGACAGGGAGGGGCTCCAGGAGGAGCTGGGGGGGCTCTGGGAGGACTGGCAGGAGCTCCAGTAGGGCCTGGGGGGCACTGGGAGGACTGGGAGGGTCTCCAGTAGGGCCTAGGGGCCTCTGGGAGGACTGGGAGGGGCTCCAGTAGGGCCTGGGGGGTCACTGGGAGGACTGGGAGGGGCTCAAGTAGGGCCTGGAGGACTTGGGGAGGACCTGGGGGTTCACTGGGGGGACTGGGAGGGTCTCCACTAGGGCCTGGATGGCACTGGGAGGACTGGGAGGGTCTCCAGTAGGGTCTGGGGGCCACTGGCAGGATTGGGAGGGTCTCCAGGAGGGCCTGGGGGGCACTGGGAGGACCTAGGGGTCACTGGGAGGACAAGGAGGAGCTCCAGTAAGACCTGGGGGGTCACTGGGAGGACTGGGAGGGGCTCCAGTAGGGCCTGGGGGGCTCGGGGAGGACCTAGGGGTCACTGGGAGGACAAGGAGGAGCTCCAGTAGGACCTGGGGGGTCACTGGGAGGACTGGGAGGGGCTCCAGTAGGGCCTGGGGGTCACTGGGAGGACTGGGAGGGGCTCCAGTAGGGCCTGGGGGGCACTGGGAGGACTGGGAGGGTCTCCAGTAGGGTCTGGGGGGCACTGAGAGGACTGGGAGGAACTCCAGTAGGGCCTGGGGGGCACTTGGAGGATTGGGAGGGTCTCCAGGAGGACCTGGGGGGCACTGGGAGGTCCGGGGGGGGCACTGGGAGGACTGTGCTGAGGACCAGTAAGTCCTGGAGGATCACTGGGAAGTCTGGGAAGAGCTCCAGTAGGGCCTCGGGGGCACTAGGAGAGCCTGGGAGGCACTGGGAAGACAAGAAGGAGGTCCAGTAGGACTTGGGGGGTCACTGGGAGGACTGGGAGGGGCTCCAGTAGGGCCTGGGGGGCACTGGGAGCACCTGGGGAGGCACTGGGAGGACAGGGAGGGCACTGGGAGGACGAGGAGGGTCTCCAGTAGAGCCTGGGCGGGACTGGGAGGCCCGGGGGGGCACTGGGAGGACTGGGAGGGCACTGGGAGGACCAGGAGGGTCTCCAGTAGAGCCTGGGCGGGACTGGGAGGCCCGGGGGGGCACTGGGAGGACTGGGAGGGCACTGGGAGGACCAGGAGGGTCTCCAGTAGGGCCTGGGGGGCACTGGGAGCACCTGGGGAGGCACTGGGAGGACTGGGAGGGCACTGGGAGGACCAGGAGGGTCTCCAGTAGAGCCTGGGCGGGACTGGGAGGCCCCGGGGGGCACTGGGAGGACTGGGAGGGCACTGGGAGGACTGGGCTGGGGACCAGTAGGGCCTGGGGGGCAGTGGGAGGGGCGGCGGGGGCACTGGGAGGCCCGGGGGGCCGCGCCCCGGAAGCAGTTCCCGCCACCCCGGAAGCGCCCCCCACTCACCGCTCCGCTGCCCGGGCACCGGCTCCGCATCGCCGCCGCCATCGCTCCGCCGCCCCGCCTCGCCCCCGCCCGCGGCCAATGGGAGCGCGCTGCGCCACACCGCCCCCGCCGCCTGCCAATGGCAGCCGCCCTCCCGCCTACCGCTCGGCCACGCCCCCCGCGGCGCCTCCGCGGCCAATGGCGAGCGCCCCCGCCGGCCCGGCCCCCGGCGCCACGCCCCCGCGGCAGGAGGGAGGGGGCGGAGCGAGGCGGTGGGCGGGGCGGGGAACCCCCTCCGCCCTCCTGGCTGGGCAAGGCGCGGCCCCGCCCCGTGACGTCATCTCCGCTTGTACATCATGTCAATAAAAGCCCTTTCCCCGCCCTTCTCTTAGCGTGGGGCCACGCCCCCTCCCCGCTCATTTGCATGCCCGTCCCCACCCCCCTCGTGGCTCTGCCTGCCACCGGCCCACAACGCCCCGCGGTGGGGCGGGGCCTGGCACGTGCGTGGGCGGGGCCTGGCACGTGCGTGGGCAGCCCCCCCCCCCCCAAATCTGACGAGCCCGGGTCCCCCCGGGGCAAGGGCGTGGCCCGGACGCCTGGGCGTGTCCCCCCTCCCCCAACACCTGGGCCCCGCAGAGGGGTCGCGGGGTCAGGAGCGGGGCCTGGGGTCAGAGGTCAGGTCACCCCCTCAGCCCCTCGGGGCAGCCCCTCACCTCGGCGCCCTTTGACCTCCGCCCCCCACCCCCGACCTCCGCCCTTGGCCCCACCCCGCAGCGCCGCGTCCCTGCGTGGGGGCCACCCACGGGGGGGGGGTGGGGCGGGTGGGGCTCCCTCACCCCCGGCGCCGCGCCCGGGCGGGCGCAGACATGGAGCCGGCGAGGAGGGAGCCGCCGCGCGGGCAGGGCGCGGGGGACCCCCCCTGTCCGGGGGGCGCCGCCGGGGTCCCCCCGCCCGGCCCCACCCGCTGGGGCATCTGCTCGGCCGGGCGCATCAGCCACGACTTCGTGGTGGCCCTGAAGACCCTCCCCCCCGAGGAGCACGTGGTGCGCCGGGGCGCCGGGGGGGAGGGGCGGGGGTCCCCGGGGGGGTCCCCGAGGAGGGGGGAGGGGGCCCCGGGGGGGAGGGGAATGGATCCCCCGGGGGGGGCTGGGGTCCCCTTGGGTGGGGGAGGGGCCGGGGTCCCCCCTGACCCCCTCCCCCCCCCCCCAGGCGGTGGCGGTGGCCGCCCGGGAGCTGCCCCGGGCCCGGGCCTTTGCGCGGCGCCACGGGCTGCCCCGGGCCTACGGCTCCTACCGGGAACTGGCGGAGGACCCGGACGTGGGTGAGAACCCGGGGGGGCCGCGGGGGGGGGGAGACCGGGACGCGGGGGTCCCCTGGGCGGGGAGGGGTGACCGGGACGCGGGGATGCCGGGGTCCCCCGGAGGGGGGAGGGGCTGAGGGGGGTGCCGGGGTCCCCTCCAGGAGCGGTGGGGCCCCCCCGGGGCGGGGCGGGGGGCTGTCCCGCCCCCCGGGGCGGGGCAGGGCGGGGCTGACCCGCCCCCCCAGCCGTGGTGTACGTGGGCGCGGTGAACCCCCAGCACCTGCCGGCCGGGCGGCTCTTCCTGGCGGCGGGCAAGGCCGTGCTGCTGGAGAAGCCGCTGGCGCTCGGGGCCCGCCAGGTCCGGGAGCTCGTGGCGACCGCCCGCGCCCGGGGGGTCTTCCTGATGGAGGTGGGTGCCGGTGCTCCCGCCCCAGTGCTCCCAGTGACCCCCGTCCCGCTCCCAGTGAGCCCCACCCCACTTCCAGTGCTCCCAGTAAACCCCACCCGACTCTCAGTGAGCCCCACCCCACTCCCAGTGCTCCCCACTCCACTCCCAGTGACCCCCGTCCCGCTCTCAGTGCTCCCAGTAACTCCCATCCTGCTCGCAGTGCCCCTGCCCCACTGCCACTAACCCCCATCCCACTCCCAGTGCTCCCAGTAACCCCCATCCCATTCCCAGTGCCTCCATCCTACTCCCAGTGCTCCCAGTAACCCCCATCCTGCTCCCAATGACCCTCCCCAACCCACTCCCAGTGCTCCCCATACTACTCCTGGTGACGCCCCACTCCCACTGCCCCGTCACCCCATTCCCAGTCTCCTCCAGCACCCACCACCCTGTCCCTATTCCCGCTCACCCCAGCCCCACTAATCCAGTATTCCCAGTTCCCCCAGTGCCCATAACCCCGTTCCTGCTGCCCCCACACCCCGTTCCCAGTTCCCCCAGTCCCCCGTTCGCAGTGCTTCTAGCTGCCCCAGGCCCAGTCCCCCCAGTCCCCTTCCCAGTCCTCCTAGCTGTCCCAGTCCCAGTCCCCCAGTGCCCGAGTTCCCCAGTCCCTGTGCCCTCAGTGCTCCCAGTTCCCCCAGTCCCGTTCCCAGTGCCCCTAGCTGCCCCAGTCCCAGTCCCCCTGGTTCCCCCAGTGCCCTGAGTTCCCCAGTCCCAGTGTCCTCAGTTCCCCCAGTCCCGTTCCCAGTGCTCCCAGTTCCCCCAGTCCCGTTCCCAGTGCCCCTAGCTGCCCCAGTCCCAGTCCCCCCGGTTCCCCCAGTGCCCCCAGTTCCGTTCCCAGTGCTCCCAGTTCCCCCACTCCCATTCCCAGTGCCCCTAGCTGCCCCAGTCCCAGTCCCCCCAGCGCCCCCGCCGACAGCCCCGCTCCCCCCAGGGCTACTGGACCCGCTTCTTCCCGGCCTGGCAGCGGCTGCGGGCGCTGGTGGCCGGGGGGGCCCTGGGGGAGCCCCGGCTGCTGCGGGGGGCCCTGGCGCTGCCGATGGGGGACGTGGAGCGGGTGCGGGAGCCCAGCCTGGGCGGGGGGGCCCTGCTCGACCTGGGGGGCTACGGGCTGCAGATGGCCACGGCCCTGCTGGGGGGGGCCCCCCGCCGCCTGCAGGCCCTCGGCTGCCTCCACCCCTCGGGTGAGCCATGGGGGGCCGGGGGGCACTGGGGGGCGATGGGGGGGACTGGGGAAGCAAAGGGGGGCACTGGGGGCGCAAGGGGTCAGTGAGGGGGGGAGGGAATGGGGGAAAAGGGGGGGCAGTGGGGGTGAAGGGGGGGCAGTGGGGGTACAGTGGGCAGAATGGGGGTACAGTGGGGGGGAAGGGGGGGCAATGGGGGAAAAGGGGCGCAATGGGGGTACAGTGGGGGAGAAGGGAGGGAGAAGGGGGGCAATGGGGTACAGTGGGGGGGAGGGAGGGCAAGGGGGGCTGTGGGGGTACACTGGGGGGCTGTGGGGAGATGTGGGGGGCAATGAGGTTGGGGGGGGCGTCCCCTGCGGGGGCTCCCAGAGGAGGGGGGTGCTGGGTCCCCGAGGGGGTTTGGGGGCAGCTGTGGGATTTGGGGGGTGCTGGGGGGGGGTCTCGGGGGGTCACGGCTGTGGGCGCAGGGGTGGACGAGACGGTGACGATGACGCTGGAGTACGAGGGGAACCGCCAGGCCGTGCTGACCTGCTCCATGGCGGCCGAGCTGCCGGGAGGGGCCGCCCTGGGGGGCACCTGCGGCTGGGCCGAGGTGGGATCCAAGCCCTGGGTCCCCCGGGGAAATGGGGGGGGTCCCGGGGGGAGCATCCCGGATGCCTGGGTCCCCCAGGGAAGGGGGGGGCAGACATAGGGCTGAAAAACCCACGACCCCCAGGGAGGGGGTCCTGGGGGGCACCATGGCGGGGGTCCAGGTACCGAGGTCCCCCTGGGGACGTGAAGGTCGTGGGGGGTGCCAGGGGAGGGATTGGGGAGGTATCATGGGGGGGGGGGTCCTGGGGGGCACCGTGGCTGGGGGGGGGTGGAGGGCCCAGGGCCAAGCACCCCCATGGGGGGGTCCCAGGCACCTGGCTCCCCAACTCGGGGGGCACACAGGGGGATCCTGTGCTCCCCCCAGGTTGCTGACGTGCCCCCCCCCCCCCAGTTCCCCAGCCACATGAACTGCCCGACGGAGCTGGTGGTGGGGGGGCGGCGGGAGCTCTTCCCCCTGCCCCCCCCCTCCCAGCCCCTCAACTTCCCCCACGGCACCGGCCTGCGCTACGAGGCCCAGCACGTCCGCGAGTGCCTGCTGCAGGGTGAGGGGGGGTCCCGGGGTGGGGGGTGTTCCCCTGGGTCCCCCTGACCCCCCCCCACTCCGTTCTGCCCCCCAGGTCTGACCGAGAGCCCCGTGATGCCGCTGGCCGAGAGCGAGCTCATCGCCCAGCTGCTGGACGAGGCGCGGCGGCAGGTGGGGGCTGCGGGGACGGAGGAGGGGTCGCCGGGAGCCCCCAGCCCCACCGAGTGAGGTCCTGCCCCACGGCGCGAGCCCCTGCCCCACGGCGCGAGTCCCACGCCTCAAAATGCAATAAAGAGCTAAAACCCCCCAAGTCTGTGTCTTTTTTCTCCCTCTCAAGCCCAGACCACTCCCCCATAAAGCCCACACCAGCCCTCCCCAGTACAGAGCAGTCCCCCCCATTACAGACCAGTCCCCCCCAGTACAGAGCAGCCGCCACCGGGCCCCTTTATTCAGAGCAGCAGCCCGTGCTGCCGCAGCACGGCCGTGAACGGCGCCGTCTTCCCCTCCACGTTGCGCTCGGCCCGGCGCCGCAGGCTCTGAAATGGGGGGGGGGCGTTAAGGGGGAGTCCCAGCACCCCCAGGGAGGGGTGCGCAGCCGGGGCACCCCCAAATGGTTCCGTTACGGGGAGCCCCCCCCACCCCGGGACAGCGCTGAGCCCCCTGTGGCGGTTTCCAGCACGGCCACACAAGTAGTGGTTTCAAGCCCCCCACCCCATTTTTGGGCCCCCCCCCCCCACTTTTGGGGATCCCTCCCCTCACCATCAGCTTCTTCTTCTTGTTGTAGCGCAGCTTCGCCTTCTCCTTCCGCTTCTCCTCCAGTGCCGCCGTCACCGCCTGGTACTTCCAGCCCACCTCGTGCGCCAGCCGGCCCAGGAAAGCAAACTGGGGGGGCACAGCGGGGGTCAGGGGGGGACCCCGATACCCGGGGGGGGACCCCGGCACTGGCGGAGCCCCCCCGCCCCCTCCCACACCTCACCTTGCGGGTGGGCTTCAGGCGGATGATCTTGAGAGCAGCCGGGACCACCATGCGCTTGCGCTGCCGGAGAGAGAGCGTTGCAGGGGGGCGGATTTGGGGGGTGGGGGGGACAAGGAGGGGGACGAGGGGCCCTCTGTGTCTCAGTGTTGAAGTTTCTCTCAAGGACCATCGAACAATGTAGGTAAAAGTGCATCATCGACACGGGTGGGTGGATTTGGGGGGGTCCCATGGGGCTGGGGGGAGGCCCTGGGGGTCCCACGGGGCTGGGGGTGTGTCCCTGGGGGGACTTGGGGGGGTCCCAGGGGGCTGGGGGGGTCCCACAGAGCTGGGGGGGGGTCTCTGGGGGGATTTTGGGGTCCCACGGGGCTGGGGGGGTCCCCTCACCTTGTCGTAGGGCGGGGGGATGCCATCGAACACCTTCAGCCTCTCCAGCGCCGCCTGGCCCCGCTTCGTCTTGTGGGGCAGCATCCCTGGGGGGGGGGGCACGGGGGGGGGTCAGGGGGCTCTGGGGGGGCACCCCGGGATTTGGGGGGGGATCCCCGGCCCCCCCAGACTCACCTCTCACCGTCCGCCAGAAAATGCGGCTGGGGGCGCGGAAGTGGTAGGGCCCGCGGGAGGGGTTGGTGTTCATCCGCTTCCGCAGGAAGGCCAGGAACTTCACTGCGGGGGGGGAGCGTTACCCCCCGAAATGGCGGGACCCCGGCGCCCGGGAGTCCCGTTACACCCCCCGGTAACCGCCCCCCGCCCCAGCCCCCCACTCACGTTTGTTGCGGTAGAAGTTGCCGGAAATGTTGATGCCCTCGCAGCGCACCACGACCACGCGGCGGCCTGCGGCCACGGGAAGAGGACACGCGGACACGGGGTACACAGACACGGGGGGGGACACACACGGACACGGCTCAGGGGCGGCAGTGGGCGGCCCCACGTGCCCTCGCCCCCCGCGCACACGCGGCCCCCCGCGCTCAGCTGGTAGTGCATGGAGGCGGCTCTCACCGTCGTGAGACTCGACAGCCGAAGGCGCTCATCACCGCGCCGGGGGGCACGGGGGGTCCCGGTGTCCCGGGGGGGGATCCCGGCGTCCCGGCGGGGGGGTGTCCCGGGGTCGCGGGGGGGGTCCCATACTCACCCAGCAGCACCTGCTTGGCCACGATGGCCGCCAGCCGGCCCAGGAGGTGGCCGCGGCCGTCGATCACCAGAACCTGCGGCAGCGGGAGAAGCGCGGCCGTCACCGGCGGGTCCCGGAGAGCCCCAGGCCCCCCCGGAGGCCCCACGTGGACGCGCTCCGTACGGCTCCCGGAGCCCCCCCGGCACCGCCGCGGCTCCCCGCGCCGCCTCCTGCCGCCGAGGCCAATCCCGCCGCCCCCTCCCCGGAGCCCCCGGTCCCCCCCGGGCCGCCCCCGGGCCCCCGCCCGCACCCGCGGCTCCGCCATCGCCGCCGCCCGCTCGGGAAAGAGGCCCCGCCCCGCGCACGCCGCGGGGTCGCCCCTTCCGGCGGGGGCTGGCGCAGGGGCGGAAGTGACGTCCCGTGCGGGGCAGAAGACGGAGGCGACGCTGCGCTGGGAGGGGCCATGGTGCGCGGAGCCGCCCCCGCACGTTTATGGAGTTATGGAAATGAGGGGGCGGGGCCTGGGCTCTCCCTCACCCTGCGGGGTCCTAAAAACCTCGGGGTCCCCCAGTGCCCCCCGCTCACCCTCCGTGTCCCCAGTATCTCCCAGTACATCCCCCAGTGCCACCCCCCAGTACCTCCCAGTACCTCCCAGTGCCCCCCACTCACACCCCGTGTCCCGAGTATCTCCCAGTACATCCCCCAGTGCCACCTCCCAGCGCCCCCCAGTACCTCCCAGTACCTCCCAGTGCCTGCCCAGTACCTCCCAGGACCCCCCTAGCGGGCCAGGCGCGCAGTTCACACAGACTCGGGGGGCCGATCCAGGGGCCGCAGCCCCCCCTGTATTTATATATGTACAGCCGGGGGGGGGGGCGGCCTTGGGGGGTCCTGGGGGCACCGCGGGGGGGATGGAGGGGGCCTCTGAGCGGGAGGGGGGGTGCTCCGGGGGGCTGGAGGGTCCCAGGGGGTCCCTGGGGGTTCCTTTGGTGGTCCCGGGGGGTCCCTGGGGGGGACTTTGGTGGTCCCGGGGGGTCCCTGGGGGGGGGTTTCCCGGTGGTCCCGGGGGGTCCCCGGCGGCGATGGGGGCTCACCCGTGGGTCTCCCCGTGGGGGCCGGGGGCAGGGGTGGTGCCGGTGGCCCCGTACCCCGCGGGGGGCCCGCCCGGGGGTCCCCCCCCGCCCCCCCCTTCCTCCTCCCCCTCCCCCTCCCCCTCCTCGTCGCTGTCCCCGCCCCTGGGCGCCAGCGGCTCCGCCTCCTCGCGCGGCGGCTCCGCCCACCGCTGCGGCTCCCCCGAGGCGAAGGCGCCGTAGAAGGCCACGCCGCCGTAGTGCACCAGCGCCGCGATCAGGAAGACCCACTGCCACTCCTCCCGCGTCTGCCAATCCGCCGCCGCCGCCGACCACCGCCGGCCAATCGGCGACACGCGGGGGCGGGCGCGCGGGGCGAGGGGGCGGAGCCGGGCCGGGCCGGGCCGGAGCCGATGTGATGGGCGTGGTCGGGGGAGGGCGGGGCCAGGACAGGGGCGGGGCCGAGGGAAGGGGTGGGCCGAGGCAAGGGGGCGGGGCCAGAGGGAGGCGGTGAGTGCTGGGGTCCTAGTGCCCCCCCAACCCGCGTGTCCCCCCCAGTCCTAGTGCCCCCCTTGGGTCCCCACTGCCCCCCGGGTCCTAGTGCCCCCCCAAAGCCCCTCGTTTCCCACCACACAACCCCTTGCCCCCCCGGGTCCTAGTGCCCCCCCCCAAGGTCCCCATTACTCCCCAAGCCCCTATTCCCCCCCCGGGTCCTAGTGCCCCCCTGGGTCCCCCTCGTCCCCCCGCCCTGCTCCCCGCCCTGTCCCCCCCACCTTGTGCCGGGTGAGGGCCCCCACGATGAGGGGACAGACCATCCCCGAGAGCGTCCCCACCCCGTTGGAGAGCCCCATCAGCACGCTGGCGTAGCGGGGGGCGATGTCCAGGTGGTTGACGTTGAACCCTGGGGAGGGGGCAGGGGGGGTCACCCACACGTGTGTCCCCCCGTGTCCCCCCCCCATCCCCGCATCCCCATCCCCACCGGAGATGGCGAAGCCGCTGAAGCCGACGGCCAGGACGAGGAAGGAGATGGCGACGGCGCGGGACCGCGAGTACCCCACCACCAGCAGCAGCGTTGCCTCCATGCCGAAACCTGGGGGGGCCGGGGGGGGTCACCCGGGGCCACCCCAGCCCCCCCCATCTGCCCCTGGCGGCCCCCAACAACCCCTGATTACCCCCCAGTTTCTCCCCATTCTCCCCCAGGACCCCCTGTGCCCCAGCCCCCTGTCCCCCCATGTCCCCCCTTGTCTTCTCCATGTATCCATGTCCCCCCCATGTCCCCTCTGTGTCCCCCCCATATCCCCCCCACATCCCCTTCCCTGTCCACTCTGTGTCCCCTCATGTTCCCCCCATGTCCCCCTCCCTGTCCCTTCTGTGTCCCCCCACGTCCCCCTCCCTGTCCCTTCTGTGTCCCCCCCCCGTCCTCCCCTTGTCTCCCTCCACGTCGCCCCCAATACCTCCCCGTCCTCCCCCACGTTCCCTCTCACAATCCCCTCCGTGTCCCCCCACGTTCCCCCCCGGCCCCCTGGGTGCCCCTTGTCCCCCTGTGTCCCCCCTCCTCCCCTCACCGCCGCAGTTCATCATCTTGCGGACGTTGGTGGTCGACATCAGCCCCCGGGAGCGCAGGAAATCCGCGATTTGGCCCCCGATGGGGACGACGATCGTCATCACCAGGTGGGGCAGGGCCGAGAGCAGCCCCACCTGCGGGGCCGTCAGCCGTGGGGCGCCCGCACCCCGGGGTCCCCCCCGGACGCCGGGGTCCCCCCCCGATGCCAGGGTCCCCCCCCGGGGTGGGGGCGGGGTCCCACCTTGCTGATCTCGAAGCCGAAGACCTCCTCGAAGTAGGCGGGCTGGCTGATCAGCAGCAGGTAGAAGGTCCAGCTGCGGCAGAAGTTGGCGACGATGATGGCGTAGACGGGCATCGAGGTGAAGAACTGCCGCCAGGGCGTGGCCAGCTGTGGGGGCAGGGCTGCCAGCGACCTCCCGACCCCTGACCCCCGACCCTGCTGCCGGTGACCCCCACCCCCTGACCCCGCTGCCGGGGACCCAAGGCTCGGCCCCGAGCCGGCACCCAGCAAACCTCTCCCTGGAGCCACCTCTGACCCCTGACCCTCGACCCCGCGGCCAACGACCCCCAGGACTGACCTGACCCTTAATGCCACCGCTGACCCCTGACCCCTTCTCTGACCCCTGAACTGACCCTGGCCTAACCCCTCTTTAACCCTACTGCCAGTAAGCCTCGGGTCTGACCTGACCCCAGCTTTGACCCCTGACCCGACCCCATCTTTGACCCCTGACTCAGCCCCTGACCCACCTGACCTCCAGCGCCCCGACCCCTTGGGACTCCGCTCTGACCCCTGACCCTTGACCCCGCTACCCATGACCTAACACGACTCCTGACCCCGGTGCCCCCAACCCAGCACCGCCCTCCCCCTGCTGCTGGGTCATGACCCCTGACCCCCGACCCCGCCCACCAGCAGGGGGTTGCTGCCGACGCTCTCCCCGATGCTCTCCTCGATGTACTTCCGCTCCTCGGGGGAGATGGTGGGGTGCTGGGCCGGGCTCTCGTAGGACACCAGCACCCAGAAGAGGTACCAGCACACCCCGAAGCTGCCTGGGGGCGGGCGGGGTCAGGGCGGGGCCGGGGGAGGGGCCCGGGAGGGGGCGTGGGGGGGGTGGGGCGCGTCTCACCGTAGACATAGAAGACGGAGCTCCAGCCCGTGTACTGCACCAGGACGCCGGCCAGCGGCATGGCCACCACCGCGCCCGCGTAGGAGCCTGCGCCGGGGACCCGGGCGTCGGCGGGGGGCGGCGGCCCCGTGACCCTCCCCTGCCCGGGGAGCCAGGCGGGTCCCCCCGCCCCCACCCCGCCCTGCCCTACCGCAGAAGGCCGTGGTCGCCAGGCGGCTCCTCTCCAGGGGCGGGGCCCACTTGCTCCAGATCCCGTGACACGCCGGGTAGGTCACGCCCTGGGTGGGGCAGGGTGGGGCACGCTCGGCCCCGCCCACCATGAGGGCTGAGAAAGGGGCGGGGGCGATTCTGGCCCCACCCCTTCGTGTCCCTCACCCAATACCCCTCTCCCCGCCCGCCCGCAGCAGCCAATAGGGAGCGGCCACCCGCCTCCCAGCCCCGCCCCCCTGTGGCCTCAGCGACCAATGGGGAGCGTCACGGCGGCCCCGCCCTCACCTCCACCAGCCCCTGCAGCACGCGGACGGTGATGACGCAGCCCACGTGGGTGCGGGCGGCGGCCGGGATCAGCATGTTGAGGAGCGACGTGGAGACGATGGCGAGGCCGAAGACCCTGGGGGGGGGGGGGGAACGTGCAACGGCCCCGCGTGCTGGGGCTGCTGCCCCTCCCCCCACCCCCCTGCCCCTCCCCCACCTGTTGGCCGCGAATTTCTGGGCGATGAAGCCCCCGGGGATCTGGGTGACGATGTACCCCCAGAAGAAGGAGCCGTGGATCATCCCCACCGTCTCGGGGTCCCAGTTGAACTGGGCGTGCTGGGGAGGGGGGGGTAGGGGGGTCACGACAGCCGGGACCCCCTGAGCCTGCCCCCTCCTGACCATGGCCCCCAACTTCCCCAGCCCCCCCCCGTACCTGCCCATCCTCCCGTGTCCCCCCAGACCTGCCTGTGCCCCCCATGCCCCCCAGCGCTGCCCAGTCCCCCCAGTCCCCCCATACCTGCCCGTGCCCCCCAGTCCCCCCAGTCCCCCCATACCTGCCCGTGCCCCCCAGCCCCCCGTACCTGCCCGTGCGCCCCGTTGACCATGCTGACGACGGCCACCCCCAGGTTGCAGCGGATGCCGAAGCTGATGCAGAAGCCGATGGCGCAGAGCACGGCGATGCCGTAGCGCCGGGGGAGGCCGCAGCAGGTGCAGTCCAGCACCGGGGGGTGCGGGGGGGCCCCACTGGAGCCCCCCCCAGGGCCCAGCTCCAGCCCCTCTGCATCCTCCTGCCGCCGCTCCAGGGCCCTGCAGGGATGGGGGTCCCCGGGCTCATGGGGTCCCGGGGGACACAGAGGGTGGCTCCGGTCACCCCACATCCTGGAGCCCCCCCCAGCCCCTTGGGCCCCCCCTCCCCGTGGGGCCCCACAGCCCCCATATCCTGCAACCCCCACGTCCCCCCCGTGCACCCAAACCCCCCTTGTCCTGCAGCCCCCCGTGTCCCACCTCCCCCCGGTGTCTCCCCCCACATCCCCCCCGTGTCCCCAGGTCCCCCCTGCCCCCCCCGCCCGGCGGCAGCGGATTATTGCAGCTCTAAATCCCCTGTCTGAGCCCCCGGGGGCGGGGGACGAGGACACCCACGCGTGTGACGGCCACACACGGACCGGGGCAGGGGGGGGGGGCCAGACCGGGGCACACGTGTGTGCAAGCCCCCAGCCCCCTCCCACCCCCCCACCCCACGCGTGTGCCCCGGCCCCGCCACCCTCACGTTTACGTAACTGGGGGGGGATTAGGGGCAGCCAAGGCGGGGGACAGCGATGTCGGAACCGCTCGCATGCGCGTGTGCAAAGGGGGGGGGGGGGGAAGCGGGGCAGGACCCCCTCCCCCCCCAGGGGTGTGCGGGGCAGCACAAGGAGCCCAGGAACCAGCCCCCCACCCCAACGCCTGGGTCCCCCTGGATACCTGGGTCCCCCCCCCAGACGCTGAGTCCCCCCCAAGACGCCAGGGTCTCCCCCCAGATGTCTGGGTGCCCCCCCCAGAGGCCAGGGTTCCCCCCCAGAGGCCAGGGTCCCCCCCCCGACGCCGGGGTCCCCGCTCACCGGTGCAGGCGGCCCAGGCCAGCCCCCACCTGCCGCCTGAACTCCTCCCTGTTGAACTGCATGGCGGCTCAGGGCTCCATCTCCGCCGGACGCCGGGGGTCCCCCCCCCCCCGGATAGCGGGGTCCCCCCCCTCGCCCCCCACCACCTGGCCGCCTCCCCTCGGCCGCCCGGGTGCTCTCTCCCGCTCCCGGCCGCCCGGGTGCTGTGGGAGCCCCCCCCCCCGCCCCGGCTCAGCGCTAAATCCCCCCCGGCGTGGGCAGAGCCCCCCCCCACCGCACAGGGGGAGGGGCAGGCGCTGCGGGGCCTGTCCCCGGGGTGGGGCAGTAGGGGGCGCAATTGCTCTGCGCTGGGGGGGGGGAGGGGGGGACTGGGGGGGCTGGGGGTGCTGCCCCCTCCCCCGCAGTCGTGGGGACCCCGGTGTCGGGGGGGCACCCGTCGCACACGCCCACACACACGTGCTGGGGTGACCCTTTATTGCGAGTTTTTGTACCAAAAACAGGTGGGAAAAGGGGACCCCGGTGTCGGGGGGGGGACCCCGGTGTTGGGGGGGGAGGGGGACCCCGGCCTCAGGGGGGGGCCCCGCCCCCTCACGCCTGCAGGGGCATCGTCACAGTGAGGACCTGTGGGGAGAGGTCAGAGGTCAGGGGTCAGCTGGGGGCAGCACCTCCTGGGGAAGGGGTGGGGCCACAAGAAGGGGTGGGGCTGGCTACAGGGGGGTGGGGTCAGGGAAAAGGTGTGGTTGAGGTGGGTGTGGTTAGGAATCACCATGGTTACCATTTCCTAGGTGATATGAGTAGGTGGGGCCAAGGGCAGGGCAAGGGGCGTGGCCAGAGATTACCTGGTTACCACGGCGACAGTTACCTTGGTGCGCCGGTGGAAGCGGGCGTGGCAGCGGGCAGGGTCGGGGGGGAGGGGCAGCCCCAGCTCCAGGAGGGGGGGGCCCCCCTCTGCCCCCCCCAGCACCAGCCGCTCCTCACTCAGCCCCAGCCACAGCGACCCCGCCCCTGCCTGGGCGGGGCAGAGTGCGGTCAGGGGAGGGGCCAGACAGACCCACCCCCAACCTCACCCCCCCAGGGTCCCCCAATCCCCCCCGACCTTTACAGGGACCCCCCCCAGCCCTTTGGTCCCCCCCAGCATCAGGTTGATCCCCGCAGCCCCCCCCAGCCTCATAGCACCCTCCCCAGCCCCCCGCCAAGCCCCACAGCACCCCCCCAGTGCCCCCCCAGCCCCACAGCACCCCTCCAGCGCCCCCTCCAGCCCCCCAGCACCCTCCCCAGCCTCACAGCACCCCCCAGTGGCCCCCAGCATCCCCCCAAACCCCACAACACCCCCCCCCAGCCCCACAGCACTCCCCCAGCCCCCCCAAGCCTCACAGCACCCCCCCAGTGCCCCCCCAGCCTCACAGCACCCCCCGAGCCCCACAGCAGCCTCCCAGTGCCCCCCCAGCCCCACAGCAGGCCCCCCCAGCCCCCCACTCACGGCGTGAGGCAGGAGGACGCGCGCCTGTAGCACCTGTGGGTGCTGGGACGAGGGCTCGGCCACCACCACGAACTGGGGGGGCCCTGGGGGGCTGCAGGGGGGGGGTGGCACAGGTCAGGCGGGGAGGTCCTGGGGTGGGCGGGGGTCCCGTCCCCGCTTGGTCCCACAGCTCCTACCTGGGGGGTGGCGGCAGCTCCTGGGAGGGGCTGTGTGGGGAAATGGATCAGAGGGAGGTGGGGGGAGACAGGGGGGTCCTGGGGGACCCCGGGAAGGTGGGGGGGGGTCCCAGGGGGTGTCAGGGGGGCCCCACTCACCCCTCGAGCTCCTGGATGTGGGGCCGGGGCCGCGCCCGGATGTTCTGGGCCGAGATGGAGCCCATGAACTTGCGGTTCTGCAGCACCCGCCAGCCTGGGGGGGGCGGGGGGGTCATGGGGGTGCAAGACCCCCCCCCCAACCCTCCCCTGACATCCCAACCCCCCCCGGCACCCCACCCCCATCCCAGGGCCCCCCCACCGCTGCCCCCATTCTCTCCACTGTTTCTACTCCCCCCAGTTTATGCCCCGCATCCCCAGTGCCCCCAGTTGTACCGCCCCAACTTGTCTCAGTTCCTCCCCCATTCCTTCCCAGTTCTCCCCAGTCCCAGCTTCCCATCTCTGTTCCCAGTCTCCCCCCACCCCGGTCCCCCCCCCAGCTGCTCCCAGTAGCCCCAGTCCCCCGCACCGGTCAGCTCCAGCTCCACCCCGTACTTCTCCGACAGCCCCTCCATGGCCACCGTCAGGAAGAACTCCAGGTACAAGGGGTCAGCCTAGGGGGGTGGCGGGGGGGGTTAGGGCCCCCCAATTCCCCCCACAAGCCCCCCAATCCCCCCCCAGCCCCCCCCTCACCTGGAGCGTGCGGAAGAACCCCGAATTCACCACCACGTCGTAGGCGGTGCAGCCCCGGCCGCCTGCGGGAGACGGGGGGGGGGCGTCAGAGGGGGGTTTGGGGGGCTCGGGAGGGGTCGGGGGGGGGGGTTTGGGGGGTCTTACCGCGGTCCAGCTCGGCGTGGGGCTCCCCCAGGCTCATGGGGATGCGGAAGGCCCCGGCAGCGGTGGGGGGGGTGTGGAGGAGGCGCCGCAGCCCGGGCGGGGACAGCGGGGGGGGCGGGGGCACCTCCCCCGAGTGACAGACGTTGACGAAGACCTTGGCCCCCCCCGCCCGGGTCTTCACGCACAGCCCTGGGGAGGGGCAGGGGTGTCAGGGGGCGGCCGGGCCCCCCACGACACCCCCCTCAACCCTCCCCGGAGCCCCCCTACCTGGCTGCGGGGTGACAGCGCGGGCGGGGGCCGCGGGGGGGGGGTCCTCATCCTCCTGGGTCACCTGGGGGGCAGAGGGACGGCGCGGGTCAGTACCAGGACCCCTCACCCGGGACCCCGCCCCGGTCCCGTCCTCCCCCCCGGCCCCACCTGCAGCAGGAGCCGCCGCAGCGCCTCGTCATCCCCCTCCTCCGCCTCCAGCTCGGCCGACAGCAGCGACGGGTCCGCGGGGGCCGCCATGGGCTGGGGGGAGGGGGGGAACGTGGGGAACCCGGTCCGGGGGGGCCCAGCGGCCTCTAACGCCCCCCGGGCCCCGCCGCACCCCAGCCCCACGCGGGCTCCCCCGGTCCCAAGAACCCCCCCGGGGACCACCCCCGGCCCCCTGAGACCCCTCAGGGCCCCCCGGGACCCCCCCCGCTCCCCTGAGACCCCTCAGGGCCCCCCCGCGCAGCCGTTACCGGCCGCCGCTTCCTCCCGCCGCGCGGTACTTCCGGTTCCGGCGGCGGGCGGGTCCCGTCTCTATGGTTCCGCGGCGGACGGCGGGGCCACTCCCTCCGCCCGGGCGCTCGTCTCGCTGGTGCGGCGGCGGCGATGGCGGCGCTGGGGCCCCTCCCGGTCCCGGGGATCTTCAGCACCATGGAGGAGGGGCCGAGGCCCGGGGGGGCCGCACCGGGGGAGGTGAGGGGGTCCCGGGGGGCACCGGAGGGGCACATGGGGGGTCCTGGGGGGTCCTGGGGGGCTGCGAGGGGCCTGGGGGGCACATGGGGGGTCCTGGGGGGGGCCGTGGGGGGGTCCTGGGGAACTCAGGGGGCTCTTGGGGGGGTCCTGGGGGGCTGGGGGGGGCCATGGGGGCACATGGGGGAGTCCAGGGGAACTCAGCGGGCTCTTGGGGGGGTCCTGGGGGGCTGCGAGGGGCTTTGGGGGGTCCTGGGGAACTCAGGGGGCTCTTGGGGGGGTCCTGGGGGGACTGGGGGGGGCCATGAGGGGTCCTGAGGGAGCAAATGGGGCTGGCGGAGGGCACTGAGGGACACTGGAGGGGCCCATGAGGGGTCCTGGGGGGGTCTTGGGGGGCCCATGGGGCCGGGGGGGGTCACAGGGGAAGCCCTGGGGGGGTCCTGGGGGACACTGGGGGGGTGGGGGGTCCCCGGATGCCTGGGTCCTCTGGGAAGCGCCAGGGTGCGTGGGGGGGACTTTGCCCGCGGCTGAGGGCAGGGCAGCGCCGGGTGCCTGGGTGCCCCCCCCACGGGCCGAAGGTCGTCGGGGGGGAGGGACGGGCTGCGCGCGGTGCTGCAGCCCTGGGGGACCCCGCGTCTGGGCCCCCAGGCATGGCTGGAGACCCACGGCCGGGCCCTGGGGCACTTTGTGGCTGGGACGTGGCTGAAGCCGCCGGGACGGGGGACGCTGGAGTGCCGGGAGGCCGCCACAGGTACAGGAGGGTCAGAGGTCAAGGGTCAAGGTGGGGAGTCAGGGTCAGGGGTCACACCCGCCCTCTCCCCCCCCGCCCAGGGCGGCTGCTGGCGACGGTGCTGCGGGGGGAGGAGGCCGACCTGGCGGCGGCCGTGGAGGCGGCGGCGGCGGCGGCAGCAAAATGGGGGCGGCTGGGGGGTCCCCAGCGGGCCCAGCACCTGCAGCGGTGAGTCCTCGCGACCTCTGGCCCTGATCTGTGACCTCTGACCTCATGGCGCTTCCCACAACCCCTCCATGACCTTTCATTTCTCCCTGTATCCCTCCCTGCTCCATAGCAGTGACCCCGTGTGACCCCATGTGACCCTCTGACCTCGCAGGACCCCGGCACTGTCCCCAGCTCCCTGTGACCCCATGTGACCCTGTGTGACCCCGTGTGACCCCCTGACCTCCCAGGACCCCAGCAGTGTCCCCAGCTCCCTGTGACCCCGTGTGACCCCAGGACCACCTCCTGCTTCCCGTGCCCCCCCCGTGTCCTTGTGCACCCCCACATGTCCCCACGTCCCCCCATGCCCTCGTGCCCCCCGATGTCCCCCCATCCCCCCCCCCCCGCCCTCAGCCCCCTCCCCCTGTCCCCGCAGGCTGGCGGCGGCGCTGGAGCGGGGGGCTGCGGGGGTGGGGGCGGTGGCCGCTCTCTCGGGGGGGCGGCTGCTGGCCCAGGCCCTCGGGGCTGACCTGGAGCTGGGGCTGCGGCTGCTGCGAGTGCCGGCAGGGTGGGCCCGGCTCGGCCCCCCCAGCCTGGGCGGCTGGGCCCCCCTCGGTGAGTGTTCCCCCGGGACCCCTGGGACCCCGGCACCCCCCCAGGACCCCCGCTGAGCCCCCCCCGCTGTCCCCAGGGGTGGTGGCCGTCCTGATGTCAGGTCCCTGCTCCCTGGCGGCGCTGCTCTGGAAGCTGGGACCCCTCCTGGCCATGGGTGAGTGGGGGGACCCCCGCCTCTTGGGGGGGCACCTGGCGTTTAGGGGACTCAGGCGTCCAAGGAGGGCACCCCGGTGTTTGGGGGACCCGGGGGGCTTCCCAGGCCCCCCGGGGGACCCAGGCATCCTGTGCAGGCAACGCGGCGCTGGTGCTGCCGCCGGCCGAGGCCCCGCTGGCGCCGCTGCTGGTGGCGGAGCTGAGCGGAGAGGGGGGGGCGCTGCCCCCTGGGCTGCTCAACGTGGTGACTGGGACCCCCTGCCTGCGCCGCGCCCTCCGTGCCCACCCCAGCGTCGCTGCCGTCACCTTCCTCGGCGCCCAGCAGGTATGGGGGGGGCGGCCCTGCCCCACGGCAGGGGTGGGGGGGTCTGGGGGTGTCCCTGTGTCCCTGTGTCCCCATGTCCCCATACAGGATGTGTCTGGGGGGGGGCCAGGATGTGTCTGGGGAGTCCCCGTGTTCCCATGTGTCCCCCCCCACACAGGAGGAGGTGCAGGATGTGGCCTGGGGGTCCCCATGCCGGGGACCGCGGCTGGGGGTGGCCCAGGGGGGCCGCGTCGTCGTCATCGTCCTCGACTCGGCCGACCTGGACAGCGCGGCTGCCGCTATCGCAGGGAGCGTGGGGACCCCCCCGGCGCTGGTGAGCAGGGGTGGGCTGGGGGGGGGTTGGGGGGGTCCCAGGGGGTTTGGGGGCTCCTGGGCGGGGGCTGGGAGCATCCTGGGGGCTCCCTGACCCCCCCCCGTGTCCCCAGTTCCCATGGGGGGGCTGCATGGTGCTGGCGCAGGAGGGGGTGGTGGAGCCGCTGGAACGACGGCTCCGGGCCCGGCTGGGGGGGCTGCGGGTCGGGGACCCCCTGGACCCCAGCACCGATGTGGGGCCGCTGCCCCCCACAGCCGCCCCCCCCGAGGGGCTGGTGCAGGCGGCGCGTGAGGAGGGGGCTGAGGTGAGGGGGCTCGGGGGGGGCACAGGGGGAGATGGGGGGTGGGAGGGGACATTGGGGGCACGGGGGGACACGGGGGGCTGGGGGGAAATGGGGACGTGAGGGCAGGAGCGGACATGGGAACATGGGGGAGCATGGGAGAACATGGGGGGACCGAGGTGAGGAGGACAAGGGGGGCACAGGGAGGGGGGAGAGGGCACGGGGGGGGGATGTGGGGAGACACGAGGGACATGGAGGGACTGAGGTGAGGGGGGACATGGGGGACACAGAGGGGCTCGGGGCTGGGGTGGGGCCGTGGGGACATCGGGGGGGACACAGGGGGACTGAGGGGGTGGGGTGGGGGGGTATGGGGGCGGGCCGAGGCATGTGGGGTCTGTTGGGGGGTCCCCAGATGCCGGGGTCCCCATGGGGGGGGTTTGGGGGTACCCGGACGCGGGGGTCCTTTGTCCCCCCAGGTTTTCCAGCCGCCGGTGACGCTGCCCCCGGGGGGACGCTTCTACCCCCCCACCCTGATCACGGGGGTGGCCCCCACCTCGCGCTGCCTGCGGGAGCTGGTGGGTGCCTGGGGGGGGGGCAGGAGCTCCGAGGGGGGCCCAAAAATGGGCGGGGGGAGGGCAACAAGGGGAGGGGGTGGCACAGACAGCCGGGGGGGGAGTGCAGGGTGGGGGGCGCGGGCTGGGGGTCACCCGCTGTTCCCCCCCAGGCGCCGGGGCCGGTGCTGGCGCTGCTGCCCGTGCGCTCCCCGGGGGAGGCCGTCACCATGGCCTCGAGGCTGCCCCACGTGGCCGCCGGCGCCGTCTGGGCCCAGGACGTGACCTTCGCCCTCGACGTGGCCGACAGGTGACCCCGACCCTTGACCCCCGATCCCCTCACCTTGACCCCCGTTCCTCTTACCTCTGACCTCTGACTCTGCAGGCTGCCCCTGGGCCTGGTGTGGCTCAATGCGATCAACCTGCTGGACCCCCTGGGGGGCTGCGCCGGGGGGGCCGGGGCCGGCGACGGCCTGGAGGTGAGGGGGGGGTCCAGGGGGGGCTGGGGCTGGGTTGGGACTGCCGGGGGTCCCGGGGGTGGGGCTGGAGGAGTCTCGGGGGGCTCTGGGCTCCCTGGGGTGGCCCTGGGCGGTTTGTGGGGGGCCATGGGGGAGCCAGGGGGGTGGCAGGGGGGCTGGGGGAGCCCCAGGAAGGTTTCGGGGACCCCATGGGACCCCGGGGGCTGCAGGGTCCCAGTGCAGACAGGCCGTCCCCCCCCCAGGCGCTGCGGGAGTTCGCGTGTCCCCCCTGGGAGCCCCCCCTGGGGCCAGGGACCCCCCTCGAGACCCTCCTGGACCAGGAGCTCAGGTAATGCCCACCCCTCGTGCAGCTCGGGGACTCCCCGCAGCCAAGCCCTCTGACCCCTGACCCCTGACCCTGCCACCCCCAGCCCAGAGCTGGTCCCCGGGGGGCCCGTGGTGGCCCCTGACTCCGCTGACGTCGCTGCTGCCGTGGAGGCCGCCCGCCGCGTCGCCCCGGGGTGAGTGACGGGGGGCGGGGGCCGGGGCCCGGACCCCTCGGTCCCTGCGGGGGGAAGGGGGTCCCTGGACCCCTGGGTCCCTGCGGGGGGGGGTCCCCGGACACCCAGGTCTTTGCGAGGAGGGGGTCCCCGGCGCTCCCATGGCCCCTCTGCAGGTGGGGGCGGCTGCCGGGGCGGGCGCGTGCCCGGGTGCTGCGGGAGGCGGCGGCGGCGCTGGGGGGGGGCAGGGCCGTGGGGCCCCCCCAGAGGGGCGGCGACGATGGCAACGACGAGGAGGGTGACGACGGTGACGGGCGGCTGCGGGCGGCGCTGCTGCGGTGGGCGGCCCACGTGGAGCTGATGGGCGGGGTCGTGCAGGTGGGCGGGGCCTGTGGACGGTGGGGCTGGTGGGAGGGGCTGGAGTGGGGGTGAGTGGGAGGGGCCTGAAGGGGGCGGAGCTGGGCAGGAGGGGTGGTGTCTAAGAGTGGAGCCCTGGGGCTGGGTAGGGGGCGTGACAGGGGGCGGGGCCATGCAGCAGGGGGCGGGGCGGGGAAGCAGTAGGCGGGGCTGAGTGCTGCGGGGGGCAGGGCCAGGCAGTGGGGGGGTGAGGCCAGGCAGAAGGGGGCGGGGTGAAGCCGCTGGGTGGGGCCACGAGCAGCGGGCAGAGAGGGGGCGTGGCAGATACATGTGCCCGGGGGCGGAGCCTTGGTGGGGGCGTGGCTAACGTGCTCCTGCAGGAGGTGCCCGGTGGGCGGGCCCTGGTGACGCGCAGCCCGCTGGGGGTGGTGGGCGTGGCCTGGAGCGGACCCCGCCCCCTGCGGCGCGCGCTGGACCTCCTGCCCCCCGCGCTGGCGCTCGGCAACAGCCTCGTGGTGATGGCGCCTCCCGGCGGCCTCGGCCCCGCCCTGCGCCTGCGGCAGGTGGGGACCCCCGGGACCCCCGTGTGCCCCCCGACCCCCCCAGGGGCCCCTTAGGGACCTCCCGGGACCCCCGTGTGCCCCCCGGATCCCCCCAGGGACCCCCGGGATCCCTCAGAGACCCCCCGGGACCCCCGTGTGCCCCCCTGGACCCCTAGGGACCCCCAGGGGCCCCTCAGGGACCCCCGTGTTCCCCCCCCGGGACCCCCGTGTGCCCCCCCAGACCCCCAGGGGCCCCTCAGGGACCCCCATGTTCCCCCCTCGGGAACCCCGTGTGTCCCCCCGGCCCCCGAGGGACCCCCGTGTGTCCCCCGACTCCCCCAGGGGCCCCTTAGGGACCTCCCGGGACCCCCGTGTGCCCCCTTGGGACCCCCCAGGACCCTCGTATGCCCGCCCGGGACCCCCCCACCCTCCCAGGGATCCCCATGGACCCCCCATGCCCCCCCTCCCCAGGACATCCCTGTTGATTCCTCGCCGACGTTCCCCCCCGGGGCTCCCCCACGTCTCCATTCACCCCCTGACCCCCCCTGGTGACCCCCCCCCTCTGTCTGTCCCCAGGCGCTGGTGGCTGCCGGGCTCCCCGGGGGGGCTCTGGCCGTACTGCCGGGGGGAGCCGGGGGCGGCGGGGCCACGCTGGCGCGGCACCACCCCGACGGGCTGTGGCTCTGCGGGGGGGGCCCGGTGAGTAACGGGGGGGACGCGGTGGGGGGGGGGGCTGGAGGGGGGTCCCCAGCCGTGGGGGTCCCCGTGGCGGGGGGGATGTCCCCAGCACTGGGGTGTCCCTGCCCCAGCCCGCTCCCCCCAGCAGCCCCCCCTCCCTGCCCCTCCCAGGACCTCGACTGGGCCTCGGCCGGGAGCGTCGCCCACCTGTGGGTGCCGGGGGGGGCGCTGGGGGGACCGGGGCAGGAGCCGCCCCCCGGCGCCGAGCGGGAGCTGGAGCTGCGCTGCACCCGCCCCCGCTGCCTCTGGGTGCCTGGGGGGGGGCCCTGAGCCCCCTGGCCTCTGAACTTGTGACCCCCACCCCAATAAACCCCCCCAGCCTCCGCCCGTCTGGTGTCTCCGCCCGTGGGGGGGCGTCAATGGGTCCCCCCCGCGCCGCAGGGGGCGCCTCGCACCGCCACGTGCCGGGGTCCCCTCGCGCTCGAGGCAGCCACGCCCTCGGGTTAGAGCGGCGGCGGCGCGCGCGGGGAGGGGCGGGCCGGGTCCCCGGGAGGGGCGGGGGGGGGGGGGCGGCTCCCGGACACCCGGGCGGAGGGGGGGAGGTCCCCGGGGTGGGGCGGCGAAGCCGGGACGCCCGGGTCCCTGGGCGGGGGGAGGCTCCTGGGCACCTGGGTCCCTGGGGGGGGGAAGCTCCCGCATACCTGGGTCCCCTCCCGCACGCCCGGGTCCCTGGGGGGGAGGCTCCCGGGCACCTGGGTCCCTAGGGGGGGAAGCTCCCGCATACCCGGGTCCCCTCCCGCACGCCCGGGTCCCTGGGGGGGGAAGCTCCCGCATACCCGGGTCCCCTCCCGCACGCCCGGGTCCCTGGGGGGGAGGCTCCCGGGCACCTGGGTGCCTGGGCGGGGAGGCTCCCGCACACCCGGGTCCCCACCCCGGACGCCCGGGTCCTTGCCGGGGAGGCACCCGGGTCCCCACCCCGCACGCCCGGTTCCCTCCGGGCCGCGATCCCGCTCGGCCCCGGCACCGCTTTCGCTTTCGGCGGCGGCTCCGCCGCGGTCCTGGGGGGGTCCCGGGGCCCCGCTCACCCCCTCCCCTCGGCCGGCCCCACCCCAGCTCGGCCCCGCCATGGACCCGGCCCCCCCCGGCTCCGCTCTGGTAAGTGGGGACCCCCCCGGGACCCCCATGCCCCCTCCCGCGGCCCCCCCCCCCCCGCCCCTCGGGGCCCCCCCCCCGACTTTTCTCCCCTCCGACCCTGCTTCTCTCTCGGGGCCCCCCATAGCCCCCCCACCTGCCCCAACACCCCTGGACCCCCACGGACCTCCAATCCCCCCCCCAGCCCCCCGGTGCCCCCCCAGGTCCCTCCACCCCCCGGTGCCCCCCCAGGTCCCCCTCCTGCTCCTCCTGGCCGTGCCCCCCCCCGGCAGCTGCTGCTCCTTCGACTTCAACCCCGTCAGCAGCACCTTCAGCACCCACGTGGACGCCCTGGTGAGACCCCCATGGCCCCTCTGTGACCCCTCTGGGAGCCCCGGGACCCCCCCGGGCCCCCCCAGCCCCCTGACCCCCCCTCACACACGTAGACATCCTGGTGAGAGACCCCGAATCCCCCTCCAGGACCCGCCCAACTTTCCTGGGACCCCCCAAACTCTCCTGGGACCCCCAGGACCCCCTCCCCGTAAACCCCCTCCCTTCCCGGGGAAAGCCCCACCTGGGGTCCCCCCCAACCCCCTGACTCCCCCCCCCTCCCCCCCCCCGCGGATTCTCTGGGACCCCTGAGCCCCCCAGCTCTCTCTGGGGACCCCTTAAGCCCCCCCCGCGGTCCCACAGACCCCCTGGCTGATCCTGGACTACCCCGTGGCGATGCCCAGCAACCTGGAGACGGTGAGCGAGACCCCCCTGGACCCCTGCATGTGTCCCCCTGCCCCGTGTCACCCCCCCATCCCCCTGACCCCCAACGCTCCTGACCTGTGTCTCCCCCAACCCCGCAACCCCCCCCGGCCCCCCAGGACAGCCGCTGCTCTGATCTCTGGGGGCTTCACTTCGGGGCGGCGGCGCTGGGGCGCATGGTGGGGGCGGCGGGCGGGGCGCTGGCCCCCCGGCTGCGGGCCATCGCTGCCCACATCGCCTTCGTGGCCGAGTGTCACATCCACGTGAGTGGGGGTCCCGGGGGGGGGGGGGGCGGTGTGACCCTGAGGGAATGAGGAGGAGCTGGGGAGGCTCTGGGGGTCCTGAGAGCAGATTGGGAGGGGCTGGGAGGCTCCGGGGGGGGCTCTGGGGACCCTGCGGGAGTCTGGGGTGGTCCTGGGGGGGGCTCTGGGGACCCTGCGGGAGTCTGGGGGGGGCTCTGGGGGCCCAAGGTAACTCTGGGGGTCCCGGGGGGGCGGCTCTGGGGACCCTGCGGGAGTCTGGGGTGGCCCTGGGAGGGGCTCAGGGGTCCCGGGGGAGGGCTCTGGGGACCCTGTGGGAGTCTGGGGTGGTCCTGGGGGGGGACTCTGGGGGTCCCAGGGGGGGCTCTGGGGACCCTGCAGGGGTCTGTGTGGGTCCTAGGAGAGTCTTCGGGAGGTCCAAGGTAACTCTGGGGGTCTCTGGGTGGGCCTGGGGGAGCTCCGCTGGTGCCAGGGAGATTTGGGGCATTTCTGGGGTTCCCAGGGGGGTGAGGGGGCTCTTGTGACACCCCCCACCCCCCCCAGGACCCCCAGGGCTGCGTCCGGCTGGAGACGGTGAACGTGTCGCAGCTGCTGGGAACCCTCGTGCAGCACCTGGGGGGGCTGCAGGGGCGACCCCCCCACTTCCCCGGCTGCGCCCGCCTGCGCTGCCGCCCAGGTACTGCCCCAGGACCCCCCTGGGGACCCCCGCAGCACCCGTGGGACCCCCAGCCCTCAGGGGCTCCCTGACCCCTTGCAGACCCGTCCCCCCGCACCCATCCTCAGGGATTTGCTGCCCAGAGAACTTTTGGGACCCCCCTGGGGACCCCCCATCCCCTTGGGGAGCCCCCTGAGAGCCCAGGGGCTCCGTGCTCTATGGGGATCTTCCCAGGACCCCCAGGGACCCCCCCCAAGCAAGGGGGATACCTCCCTGCAGCCCCCTCCAACCCCCCGGGGACCCTCCAAAGCCCCCTCGGGCCCCCGCTGACCCCCGTCTTCCCCCAGATCCCCCGCTGACCACCCCTGCGGTGCAGCATGAGGGGACCCCGGGGTCCAGGCTGGGCCCCCCTGCCCCCGGCATCCACGGGCTGGCGCTGCTGGGGGGGCTCGGGGGGGCCCTGGGCCTGGCGGCGGCGGCCTGGGTCCTGTGGAGGCGGCCCTGCGCCCAGGTGGGGATGCGCGGGGGGACGGGCGGGGGTACTGGGAGCACTGGGGAGGAGGGTGGGGGTACTGGGTGAGGGTGGGGGGCACTGGGAGTGGGGCTCTGGGGCTGGTGTGGGGGCGCAGTGGGCGCTGGGAGGGGGGCAGTGGGGGGATGCTGGGCGTCCCCCCCCTCTTTCAGCCCCCCCAGCCCTTGCAGGGGACCCCGGCATCCGAGCAGGATGGGACCTGAGCGGCCGAGCAGGGAGCCAGGGACGGACTCAGGTATGGGGGGGTCCTGGATGTCGGGGTCCCCAGGGTGGGGTGGGGGGCTGCCCAGACGCCTGGGTCCTCACCCCCACCCCCCTCCCCGTTCAGGCTGGCCGGAGACGCTGGTGCCGCAGGATCGGGGCGGCGAGAAAGATGGGGACCCCCCGGATCCCCCCCGGAGGCACAGAGGGATCCTGGGGGCCGCAGGGGGGACCCTCTGGGGGCAGTGACGGGACCCCCCCGAGCCACGGAGAGGCTGGGGGGCCCCGGCCCCCCACGGCCACCCCATAAAGCTGATGTTGAGACGTTGACTGTGGGCTTGGTTTGGGGGGGCTGGAGGGCGGAGCCTATAGCACCCCGAGCCCCCCGCGCCCCTCATGCACCCCAGCGCACCTCGAGGTGGCAATGCTGGGGGGATCCCTGGGGCTCTGCACCCCCAAACCCACCCCAGACCCCCCCACGGGAACACAGGGCTGCGGGGTCCTCCCAGCGGGTGCCCCGGCCTTGTTAGGGCCCAGCTAACGAGGTGCGGTGGCCGGGGGCACCCACTAATGAGGCTGGGGGGGCTGGTTAGCGTGGGGGACCCCCCGCCCTGGTCCCGCTGGCAGCATAAAGGGCCCCGAGGCAGCGCTGTGAGTGCTTCTGTCTGGGAATGGGGAGAGACTGGGAGAACTGGGATGTGCTGGTGAGACGCACAGGGGTCCTGGGAGGAAACTGGGATGGGCTGGTGATGGGTTTGGGGGGACTGGGATGGACTGGGGAAGTCGCAGCAGACCAGAGCTCTCGTGCCCAACGGGTCTTTATCGGGGCGGGGGTCTCACAGGGGCGGGGGTCCCTGGTAGCGCAGCTGGAGCTGGGGCCAGGCAGCCCTGCCGTGGGGCAGCCCCGGCCAGCGGCGGGGCGGGAGGCAGAGCAGCGCCAGCAGCGCCAGCAGCAGCAGCGCCGGCAGCGCCCGCGGCAGCGCCGGCAGCCTGCCGGGAGGGAGAGAGAGGGGCCGTCACCGAGGGGCTTTGGGCCGGGGAGCGGGGACTGGCACCCCGGGCCCTGCAGGGCTGCCTGCTCCCGGCCCTACCTCTCGCTGCGGCCTGGGCGCTGCCGCAGCTCGGCCGGCTCCTCGCCAGCCCCTGCCGGGGCTCCGGGCGCCGCCGTGCCCGCGTCCTCCTCTTCCTCCGCTTGCCCTGTCTCCTGGGCAGAGCCACAGGCCGGGGGGTCAGCGGCCGGGGCCCCCCTCCCCAGGGCACCCATGCCCCCACCCTTACCCGGCACGTTGCCTGGATCTCGGCGCCGAGCGGTTGCGCTGGGACGTCGGCCTCGCCGAGCGGGCACCACGGCCGCCTGTGTGAGGAAGAGGAGGAGTGAGGCGCTGCGAGGCAGTGCCCGGGGGGTACGGTGGGGTGGGGGGGCCAGGCCCTGCGGCAGGTTACGGCAACAGGGAGAAGCCGTCACCGGCAGGCTAGAAGCACGGAGGGGCAGGAGCTGGCCCCGCGTGTGCCCAGCGGGCAGCACCGGGTGCTTCCAAGCCGGGGCCTCGGCAACCGAAGGTGCTCGGCCCCGTGTCCCGGCCCCCTCAGTGGGAGAAACCTGCGCCCCGCCGCCGAGGCACGCGGCTGCGGCGCTGGCTGCTACACGCCCCTGCCTTGCGGCGGTGCAACGGCGTGCCAGCGGAGCCAGGCCGGCAGAGCGGGATCTGGCAGACGGTTGCGGGGCGGAGGCTGTGGTGCCCCGGCTCCAGCTGCCCCCGAGCACCTCCTGCCGCGGCGTGCCGCAGCACGCTGCCGGCAGCCTCGCGGCGGGCGTCCCCCCCGTCCTCGCTCTGCCGGGGGAGTGGTGCTGCGGCCAGTCCCGGTTTTCACCACTTGTCCCTTCTTCCCCACTTCTTAAGGCTTTCAGAGCCGGGCAGCCGGCCAGCAGGATGCCGTGCAATGCGCCCGGCACTTCCTATCATCGAGGAGCTGGCGCTGGGCTCGCGTGCCAGGGACGTCCCACCCACGCGTCCCTCCTGGCCCGGCGGAGGCGGCGACGCACATGGCCCAGGCGTCCTGCATCCGGCCCAGCTGGTCGCGGAGCCGCGTCGTCTCCAGCCGCAGCTCCTGGGGGAGAAAAGTTTTTCAGACGCCGTGGGGCGTTCAGGCACCCTCCGTGTCGCTCTGCCTTCCCCGGGGCAGGACCGGGGGGGGCCCGGCGCCGCCACGTGTTGCCGGTGCAGCTGCTGGGCGCTGGGCTCTGCCTGTGGCCCGGGGGCTCTGGCTTCCCCTGGCTCCCCGTGGCCAGGAGGGGTCGGGGAGCGCCATGGGGCTGGGTATGCCGTACCTGCACCGCCCTGTCGTACTCCCCGAGTGCCACCGTCAGCTCCTCCACCCGCTGCCCTGCCTGCGGAACAGGGGTGGCAGTGAGGGGCTGCGGGGCGTGGGGGGCTCCGGCCGCGGGAGGGGGCTGCGGGGAAGCCCGAGGGCTGCTGGTGGCGAGGGCGGACGCGGTGGTGGCCGGAGCTGCGCGCATCCCTGGGCGGTGCTCACCTGGGCGAGGGCCGCGTCCCGGGAGGAGAGGAGCGCGGTGCAGCGGCAGAGCTGGGCCTGGGCAGAGGGAAGACGATCGTCAGCCAGGGCACGTACCGGCGGCGTGGGACGGAAACCCGCCTCGTTAGTGCTTAACGAAGCGCTTGGCATCGGCCAGGCAGCGTGGCTGCTGCCGCTTACCTCCAGGTCGGTCATCTCAGCTGCCAGTGCCTGGAGCTGCTCCCTCAGCCCGTGGCCCTCGGCCAGCAGCCGCTGGTTCTGCTTGGGGCAAAAGGGGCTGGGGTTCACCGCGACCCTGGCACTGCCGGGGCAGCCCCCGCTTCCCCGCGGCCCCCAGCGGCGTCCTCACCTCCTCCTGGAGGCCATCGGCTCGCAAGCACAGGCACCGCTGCTCCTTTTCCTGGGGAGGGAAGGCACGGGGCCCTGAGCTGCTTCCCCGCGTGCCGGCGTGGCACCTCGGTGGCAGTTGGGCGCTCACTGGGAGCGAGGAGGCCGGGTGTCTCACCAGCTGGCGCGCCTGCCGGCGGAGCTCGCCATTCTCCTCCTCCAGCCCCTTCGTCACGGTCTTCAAGTCCTCCAGCTCCTCGGCGGCAGCTCTGGCCTGCTCCAGCGCCTGCTGGCTGCTACCGGGGACAGCCGGACACCGGCACGTTGGTGCGCTCCCAGAGCCCAGCGGCCCTGACCGTCCCCATCCCCGTGGGTGAGCATCCACCGGCAAGGGGGGCGGCCGCCCACCCCAGCACCCACCACCTGCCCCTGCACCTCTGGGCGCCGGGGTGGCGCGGGGAAGCCCCCAGCCCTGCCCTGCGCCGGTGCCTCACCATCGCAGCTGAGCCTTCAGCTGTGCTATCTCCTCAGCCAGGCGGGCGTTGAGCTCCTCGGCCGACTCGGCGTCCCGCTGCAGCTTGGCGTTCTGGGTGGCCAGCTGCTCGGCACGGCTGCGCAGGCTGGCGGCTTCGGTGCTGCAGGGGTGGGATGTGCCGTCGGTTTGGGGATACTCTGCGGCTGGGGCCAGCATGGCCGGGCGCCCCGCTGCAGAGCGCGGCCGGGACCAGCACTACGTCCCCGGTGAGCTGGCACTTACGGGCTCGCGATGTCCGCGTTGCCGCTGTCGCCTTCGAGCTGCGCAGCTGCTGGGGCCGTGCGTCCTTCTCCGGCTGCAGGACAGGCACAAGGGGATTTCGGGGCTGTGCCGCGCCCCCACCAGCAGCCCCAGCTGAGTGGGCAGTGGTGCTGCTGGGGGACGGAGGGCTCTCCCCCGACGCTGTTGGCGCCTGGCCATCCGTCTGCCCCTTCGCTGTCAGGAGGGACCCGGGGCCGGCAGCACTGAAACAACTTCTCCAGGTTTCAAAGTCATCGGCTCCTGCTGATGCTGCGCCCGCGAGCCAGCGCCCACGTGCCTCCGCAAACACCGTCACCGGTGCCGCTCTCCCCGGCAGGAAGGAAGGAGGTGATGGCTGCAGTTCTCACTGCAGCTGTGGCTGAGCCGCCCTGTCAGGGTGGAGGGGGATGCAACCGCGCTCGCCAGGGCGAGGTGGACACCGGCATCCCACCACGGGTCTGGCAACCCCGCTCCACCAGGCACCAATTCCCCCCTGCTCCCCCTTGGCCCCTTCCTGCGCCGACACCCACCCGCCAGCACTAGGCCGAGGTCGCCTGCCGCTGCGTCCCGCTCCTCGGTGAGCCACGAGCCCCTGGGGAGATAGGAACTGTTGGTTGCGCCGGCCGGTACACAAGGAACTGTGTTCTGGCCCTGGTCCCCTGCCACTGACCCCTCCTGCCGGCACGACGCGATCCACTCCCTCATGACGGCATGGAAGGTGGGCAAGTCCAGCGCCGCGCCCGCTGCCTCAGGGTCCAGCATGCGGCGCAGCGCCCGCAGCTGGCCCTCCTCGACGCTCTGCCCTGTCACTGCCTGCAGGTACTCGACCACCTGCTGCGCCAGCACCATCCCTGTGGCACAGGGTGGGGTGTCGGTCTGTGGGGCCACCCCCTCCCTCACCCGCGGCTGGTGACCATGCACAATCCCCCGGAACAGCAGCCGGGGTGGGACTGGGAAAGGGCCGTGCTATGGGGAGGATGTGGGGCGAGGGGGGTTTGGCGTGGAGGCAGCTTTGGGCTGCCTCCCCATCCCTGCGTGGGGGCAGGCCGAGAGTGGGAGGGTTTTTCCGGTGGTGGAGCTGGATTAACCGCAGGGCGAGCCCTCGAAGGCGCCTTGAAGCCATATCCGGGGCTGCGGCCCCCCCTGCACCGGCACCAGCCCCTCGCTACCTGTCTGCTCAGGGTCGCAGGCGGCGAAGGTGCAGTTGAGGACGAACTCCTCCGAGCAGCAGCTTTTGCCCTGGCGTGTGGCCGTGCTGCCCCGGGCTGCTGGGGGGGAACGGGAGAGGTTATGGAGGGACCTGTCCCTTCGCCCCCCCACCTTGTGTTGCCCGCCAGCTGGAGCGGGAGGGCTGCCGACCGGTACCCACTTTGCGACGGGTCCTGTGGGGTCTCTGACTCCACTGCCGGCAGAGCAGCCTCCAGTGGGGGGCCGGCGGCGCCTGGGGTGCGGGGCGAGGGGGCTGGGGGCCCCTCCGCAGCCATCACGCTGGAGATGGGGGGTGCTCGGGGGTCCCCTCTGCCCCGGGGCACGGCCGGGGTCCTGTGGGCAGGGGCGCCGCTGCCCTGAGGGGACAAGAGGTGCCGGGGGCCAGGCCGGGCCAAGCGGGGCAGCGGGCGCGGTGTTGGAGAGAGAACACGGGAGGGCGGCTCTCCTCAGAGCGGGGTGGGCGCGAGAGAGGCGGGGGAAGGGGCGGGGCCGGGCGCGAGCCGTTCTCGTCCAGGGAGGGAGGCGGGGAAAGGGGCGGGGCCAGGCGCGAGCCGTTCCCGCCCAGGGAGGGAGGCGGGACCCGGCACGAACCGTTCCCGCCCAGGGAGGGAGGCGGGGCCAGGCGCGAGGCGTTCCCGCCCAGGGAGGGAGGCGGGGAAAGGGGCGGGGCGGGCCGCGAGGCGTTCCCGCCCAAGGAGGGAGGCGGGGCCAGGCGCGAGGCGTTCCCGCCCAGGGAGGGAGGCGGGGAAAGGGGCGTGGCGGGCCGCGAGCCGTTCCCGCCCAAGGAGGGAGGCGGGGCCAGGCGCGAGGCGTTCCCGCCCAGGGAGGGAGGCGGGGAAAGGGGCGAGACCCGGCGCGAGGCGTTCCCGCCCAGGGAGGGAGGTGGGGAAAGGGGCGGCACCGGGCGCGAGGCGTTCCCGCCCAGGGAGGGAGGCGGGGAAAGTGGCGGGACCCGGCGCGAACCGTTCCCGCCCAGGGAGGGAGGCGGGACCCGGCACGAACCGTTCCGGCCCAAGGAGGGAGGTGGGACCAGGCGCGAGCCTTTCCCGCCCAGGGAGGGAGGCGGGGAAAGGGGCGGGGCGGGCCGCGAGGCGTTCCCGCCCAAGGAGGGAGGCGGGGCCAGGCGCGAGGCGTTCCCGCCCAGGGAGGGAGGCGGGGAAAGGGGCGAGGCGGGCCGCGAGCCGTTCCCGCCCAAGGAGGGAGGCGGGGCCAGGCGCGAGGCGTTCCCGCCCAGGGAGGGAGGCGGGGAAAGGGGCGGGACCCGGCGCGAGGCGTTCCCGCCCAGGGAGGGAGGCGGGGCCGGGCGCGAGGCGTTCCCGCCCAGGGAGGGAGGCGGGGAAAGGGGCGGGACCCGGCGCGAGCCGTTGCCGCCCAGGGAGGGAGGGAGGCGGGGCCGGGCGCGAGGCGTTCCCGCCCAGGGAGGGAGGCGGGGAAAGGGGCGGTACCGGGCGCGAGGCATTCCCGCCCAGGGAGGGAGGCGGGGAAAGGGGCGGGGCGGGCCGCGAGCCGTTCCCGCCCAAGGAGGGAGGCGGGGAAAGGGGCGCGAGGCGTTCCCGCCCAGGGAGGGAGGCGGGGAAAGGGGCGCGAGGCGTTCCCGCCCAGGGAGGGAGGCGGGGAAAGGGGCGGCACCGGGCGCGAGGCGTTCCCGCCCAGGGAGGGAGGCGGGGAAAGGGGCGGCACCCGGCACGAGCCGTTCCCGCCCAAGGAGGGAGGCGGGGCCAGGCGCGAGGCGTTCCCGCCCAGGGAGGGAGGCGGGGAAAGGGGCGGCACCGGGCGCGAGGCGTTCCCGCCCAGGGAGGGAGGCGGGGAAAGGGGCGGTACCGGGCGCGAGGCGTTCCCGCCCAGGGAGGGAGGCGGGGAAAGGGGCGGGGCGGGCCGCGAGGCGTTCCCGCCCAAGGAGGGAGGCGGGGCCAGGCGCGAGGCGTTCCCGCCCAGGGAGGGAGGCGGGGAAAGGGGCGGTACCGGGCGCGAGCCGTTCCCGCCCAGGGAGGGAGGCGGGGAAAGGGGCGGCACCCGGCACGAGGCGTTCCTGCCCAGGGAGGGAGGCGGGGAAAGGGGCGGGGCGGGCCGCGAGCCGTTCCCGCCCAAGGAGGGAGGCGGGGCCAGGCGCGAGGCGTTCCCGCCCAGGGAGGGAGGCGGGGAAAGGGGCGGCACCGGGCGCGAGGCGTTCCCGCCCAGGGAGGGAGGCGGGGAAAGGGGCGGCACCCGGCGCGAGGCGTTCCCGCCCAGGGAGGGAGGCGGGGAAAGGGGCGGGGCGGGCCGCGAGCCGTTCCCGCCCAAGGAGGGAGGCGGGGAAAGGGGCGCGAGGCGTTCCCGCCCAGGGAGGGAGGCGGGGAAAGGGGCGCGAGGCGTTCCCGCCCAGGGAGGGAGGCGGGGAAAGGGGCGGCACCGGGCGCGAGGCGTTCCCGCCCAGGGAGGGAGGCGGGGAAAGGGGCGGCACCCGGCACGAGCCGTTCCCGCCCAAGGAGGGAGGCGGGGCCAGGCGCGAGGCGTTCCCGCCCAGGGAGGGAGGCGGGGAAAGGGGCGGCACCGGGCGCGAGGCGTTCCCGCCCAGGGAGGGAGGCGGGGAAAGGGGCGGCACCCGGCGCGAGGCGTTCCCGCCCAGGGAGGGAGGCGGGGAAAGGGGCGGTACCGGGCGCGAGGCGTTCCCGCCCAGGGAGGGAGGCGGGGAAAGGGGCGGGGCGGGCCGCGAGGCGTTCCCGCCCAAGGAGGGAGGCGGGGCCAGGCGCGAGCCGTTCCCGCCCAGGGAGGGAGGCGGGGAAAGGGGCGAGGCGGGCCGCGAGCCGTTCCCGCCCAAGGAGGGAGGCGGGGCCAGGCGCGAGGCGTTCCCGCCCAGGGAGGGAGGCGGGGAAAGGGGCGGGACCCGGCGCGAGGCGTTCCCGCCCAGGGAGGGAGGCGGGGCCGGGCGCGAGGCGTTCCCGCCCAGGGAGGGAGGCGGGGAAAGGGGCGGGACCCGGCGCGAGCCGTTCCCGCCCAGGGAGGGAGGCGGGGCCGGGCGCGAGGCGTTCCCGCCCAGGGAGGGAGGCGGGGAAAGGGGCGGTACCGGGCGCGAGGCGTTCCCGCCCAGGGAGGGAGGCGGGGAAAGGGGCGGGGCGGGCCGCGAGGCGTTCCCGCCCAAGGAGGGAGGCGGGGCCAGGCGCGAGGCGTTCCCGCCCAGGGAGGGAGGCGGGGAAAGGGGCGGTACCGGGCGCGAGCCGTTCCCGCCCAGGGAGGGAGGCGGGGAAAGGGGCGGCACCCGGCACGAGGCGTTCCTGCCCAGGGAGGGAGGCGGGGAAAGGGGCGGGGCGGGCCGCGAGCCGTTCCCGCCCAAGGAGGGAGGCGGGGCCAGGCGCGAGGCGTTCCCGCCCAGGGAGGGAGGCGGGGAAAGGGGCGGCACCGGGCGCGAGGCGTTCCCGCCCAGGGAGGGAGGCGGGGAAAGGGGCGGCACCCGGCGCGAGGCGTTCCCGCCCAGGGAGGGAGGCGGGGAAAGGGGCGGGGCGGGCCGCGAGCCGTTCCCGCCCAAGGAGGGAGGCGGGGAAAGGGGCGCGAGGCGTTCCCGCCCAGGGAGGGAGGCGGGGAAAGGGGCGCGAGGCGTTCCCGCCCAGGGAGGGAGGCGGGGAAAGGGGCGGCACCGGGCGCGAGGCGTTCCCGCCCAGGGAGGGAGGCGGGGAAAGGGGCGGCACCCGGCACGAGCCGTTCCCGCCCAAGGAGGGAGGCGGGGCCAGGCGCGAGGCGTTCCCGCCCAGGGAGGGAGGCGGGGAAAGGGGCGGGACCCGGCGCGAGCCGTTGCCGCCCAGGGAGGGAGGGAGGCGGGGCCGGGCGCGAGGCGTTCCCGCCCAGGGAGGGAGGCGGGGAAAGGGGTGGTACCGGGCGCGAGGCATTCCCGCCCAGGGAGGGAGGCGGGGAAAGGGGCGGGGCGGGCCGCGAGCCGTTCCCGCCCAAGGAGGGAGGCGGGGAAAGGGGCGCGAGGCGTTCCCGCCCAGGGAGGGAGGCGGGGAAAGGGGCGCGAGGCGTTCCCGCCCAGGGAGGGAGGCGGGGAAAGGGGCGGTACCGGGCGCGAGCCGTTCCCGCCCAGGGAGGGAGGCGGGGAAAGGGGCGGCACCCGGCACGAGCCGTTCCCGCCCAAGGAGGGAGGCGGGGAAAGGGGCGCGAGGCGTTCCCGCCCAGGGAGGGAGGCGGGGAAAGGGGCGCGAGGCGTTCCCGCCCAGGGAGGGAGGCGGGGAAAGGGGCGGCACCGGGCGCGAGGCGTTCCCGCCCAGGGAGGGAGGCGGGGAAAGGGGCGGCACCCGGCACGAGCCGTTCCCGCCCAAGGAGGGAGGCGGGGCCAGGCGCGAGGCGTTCCCGCCCAGGGAGGGAGGCGGGGAAAGGGGCGGCACCGGGCGCGAGGCGTTCCCGCCCAGGGAGGGAGGCGGGGAAAGGGGCGGCACCCGGCGCGAGGCGTTCCCGCCCAGGGAGGGAGGCGGGGAAAGGGGCGGTACCGGGCGCGAGGCGTTCCCGCCCAGGGAGGGAGGCGGGGAAAGGGGCGGGGCGGGCCGCGAGGCGTTCCCGCCCAAGGAGGGAGGCGGGGCCAGGCGCGAGGCGTTCCCGCCCAGGGAGGGAGGCGGGGAAAGGGGCGGTACCGGGCGCGAGCCGTTCCCGCCCAGGGAGGGAGGCGGGGAAAGGGGCGGCACCCGGCACGAGGCGTTCCTGCCCAGGGAGGGAGGCGGGGAAAGGGGCGGGGCGGGCCGCGAGCCGTTCCCGCCCAAGGAGGGAGGCGGGGCCAGGCGCGAGGCGTTCCCGCCCAGGGAGGGAGGCGGGGCCAGGCGCGAGGCGTTCCTGCCCAGGGAGGGAGGCGGGGCCAGGCGCGAGCCTTTCCCGCCCAGGGAGGGAGGTGGAAAGGGGCGGGGCCGGGCGCGAGCCGTTGCCGCCCAGGGAGGGAGGTGGAAAGGGGCGGGGCCGGGCGCGAGCCGTTGCCGCCCCTTGTAAACGGGCGGGGCGAGTGGTGCTCTGTGGAGGTGGGAGAGTTCCCCGTCCCCCGTCCCCCGTCCCCCGTCCCCGCCTCGTGATGCTGTTTCCATCTGGTTTTATTGACCGAGAGCCGAGGGGGAACAGAGATCCGGGAGCCCCGCGGTGCCCCCCCCGGCCCCCCTCAGAGCCCCCGCAGCAGTTTCTCGTAGTCGGTGTCCAGGTTCCTGACGAGGAACATCGACAGCATCAGCAGGCAGAGCTGGCGGACAGGGTAAGACGCTGCCTCATGGCTGTCCCGCTGCCCCCATCCGCCCCACGGGTCCCCCGGCTGCCCCACAGCCCCCCGAACCGCCCCACGGTGACTATCCCACCACCCCAACCCGCCCCATGGCCCCACAGCCCCCGGGCTGTCCCCCAGCTCAGCCCCCCAGCCCCGGGGCAGACCCCCTACCTCCAGCAGGCCGATGCCCAGGCAGACCCCCACGACGGTGACCAGGTTTTCGGCCAGCCAGCCCTGGACGCCCTCAGCGCAGCCCTGCCGGGAGGAGGGTGACAACCGGGGGGGGGCCGCTTGGAGCCCCCAGGCCACGAGGCCCCCCCTCACTCTGCACTCCCCCGGAGCTGCAGCACCCCCCCGATCCCCCCCAGTGCCCTGTGCTGAGCCCCCCGTGCTCACCCTGGGGAAGATGTCCTGGGGCGCGGCCGTGGGGCAGCGGCCGTGGGGCAGTGCCGGGGGGGGCCCGCGGGTGCTGTTGGGTGCCGGTGCCTCGAGGCAGGAGCAGGCAACGGCCCGGTCCCCATCCCCGGGGGGGCCGACGGAGTGGTTCCAGTCCTGGGGTCCGTTCCAGCCGCAGCAACTGAGCTGGGGGCAGGCGGTCAGTGGGGCGGCCGTGGGGTGGCTGTGGGGCTGGGGGGCCCCCTGGGACCTGTGGGGTCTCACCTGCTGCTGGACGGCATCCCAGCTTTCATGGGGGTCCCCGGGCGGCCCCTGGGCCGGGTACCCCTGGATCAGCTCCTGCACGTAGGTGGCCACCTTGGTGGCCAGCTGCAGGGCGGGTGAGTGCAGCACCCCACGGCTGCAACATCACCCCGGTGCCAGCGTCCCCCCACAGCCCTGCCCCACACTGCCGGCACCCCCGGCAGTGCCGCACTCACGGTGACACGCTGTGTGTAGGTGATGACCCCCACCGTGATCTGAGCAGCAAAGAGCAGCAGCAGGATCCCGAAGTACTGGGGGGGGAAAGGTGGGGGTCAGCTGGACCCTCCCCAGCCCCACAGCACCAGGGGAGTGCAGAGGCGCCAGTGCGGTCGCCCCGCTCCCCCCTGCTGCCCCACAAGCACAGGATGTGGTGGGACCACGTGGCCACCCCAGGAAGTTGCAGCAGAACCCCCCTGGCTGGGGCCCCTGCCCCCTGGCCTCCCAGCCCCCTGGCCCCCCAGCCTGCCCCCTTCACCACCCCCCGGCCCCCTCGCCAGCCCCCCAGGCTGCCCCCCTCACCAGCAGCAGCATGGCCTTGATCTCCTTGAGGGCGCCCAGGCACCCCAGGAAGCCCAGCAGCATCGTCACGATGCCGACCCCCGAGAAGGCATAGGACCAGACCCGCAGGCTGTACAGCGGTGACCCTGGGGGGGCGTGGGGGTCAGGGGGTGCCCCACGGCTCGGGGGTGCCCCACGGTTCGGGGTGCACCACGGCTCAGGGGTCTCTTACCCAGCACGGCGGCGAAGCTCTGACGGTCGAAGAGGACCCAGAGGCCGAAGGCGAGGAGGAGGCTGCCCAGGGCCTGAGGGGGCCGGGGGGGGGGGCCCGGCCCACGTCAGTGAGAGGGGGTGCCCCAGGGGTGCTCTGGGGCCTGCCTGGCCCCGTGGCTCCCACAGGCCCCAGGAGATCGTTGGCCCCCAATCAGCCCCCCACAAAGCATGGCTGGGCCCCCCAGCCCCGTGTCCCCCCCAAATCCCCCCTGCACCCTCAAGTCCCCCCTGTACCCCAAGTTCCCCCAGCCCCATGTCCCCCCATGCCCCCCCGCACCCAAAGTCCCCTCTGCCCCCCAAGTTCCCCCAGCCCCATGTCCCCCCATGCCCCCCCGCACCCAAAGTCCCCTCTGCACCCCAAGTTCCCCCAGCGCCATGTCCCCCCATGCCCCCCCCGCACCCAAAGTCCCCTCTGCACCCCAAGTTCCCCCAGCCCCATGTCCCCCCATGCCCCCCCGCACCCAAAGTCCCCTCTGCCCCCCAAGTTCCCCCAGCGCCATGTCCCCCCATGCCCCCCCGCACCCAAAGTCCCCTCTGCACCCCAAGTTCCCCCAGCGCCATGTCCCCCCATGCCCCCCCGCACCCAAAGTCCCCTCTGCACCCCAAGTTCCCCCAGCGCCATGTCCCCCCATGCCCCCCCTGCCCCCCCAAGTCCCCCCTGTACCCCATGTCCCCCCAGCCCCGTGTCCCCCCATGCCCCCCCTGCACCCCCAAGTCCCCTCTGCACCCCATGTTGCCCCCCGCACCCGTGTCCCCCCTGCGCCCCCACGACCCCCCACCCCACTCACGAAGAAGAAGAGGTTGAAGAGGAAGAGGAAGCACTTGGCGAAGCTGAGGCAGCTTTTGGGGTTCATGTCTGCACCCGGGGGGAGGCACGGGGTCAGCGCCCACCCGGGGCCCGATCCGACCCCGTCGGGGGGCGAAGCGCTCCCGACCCCCCCAGCTCCCCTGGCCCCCCGGGCACCTGCGGCGGCGTCTCCCGTGGGTGGCCCCGTCCCCGGCTCCGTGGCGGAGCAGGAAGAGCTCGGGGCGGCGGAAGCTCCACGGGGGTGCGTCCCGCGTGGGGCGGGCACCGAGGCCGGGGCGCTCCGCACCCCCGGGACGGGACCCCCATCGGCCGCCCCGGGAAGGTTTAACGACCCCTCGCGACCCCCGCACGCCCACCCCCCCCGGGGGGTCACGCAAGCAGAGATGATGGTGAGGATGGTGATGGTGAAGCTGAGGCACCGGGGAGCCCCCGCCCCAGGTTTTGGGGCCGCCCCCCCGGGGGGCCGGGGGGGCCAGGGGCGACGCCTCTGGGCGGCCCGTCCCATCCCTGCCCGTCCCGGCTGATGCAACCGGCCGTGGCACGCCGGACCCCGGGTGAGTGGGGCTGGGGGGCTGCAGGGCTGGGGGGCTGCAGGGCCGGGGGGGGCTGAAGGGGCTGTGGGACGGGCTGCAGGGCTGTGGGGGGCTGCAGGGCTGGGGGGGGCTGTGGGGGCTGTGGGACGGGCTGCAGGGCTGGGGGGGGCTGCAGGGCTGGGGGGGGCTGAAGGGGCTGTGGGACGGGCTGCAGGGCTGGGGGGGGCTGCAGGGCTGGGGGGGGCTGAAGGGGCTGTGGGACGGGCTGCAGGGCTGGGGGGGGCTGCAGGGCTGGGGGGGGCTGGGGGGGCTGTGGGACGGGCTGCAGGGCTGGGGGGGGCTGAAGGGGCTGTGGGACGGGCTGCAGGGCTGGGGGGGGCTGCAGGGCTGGGGAGAGCTGCGGGGCTGGGGGGGCTGTGGGACGGGCTGCAGGGCTGGGGGGGCTGCAGGGCTGCGGTGGGGGCTGCAGGGCTGGGGGCTTCCCCGGGCACCTGGTGCTCCCGTAGCTCGCTCGGGGCCAGCACGTGCGTCGCTGGCCACTCTCGCACGCATGGGCGCGTGTGCACGGCTGCCGCTCGGCCCCGCCGCGCTGCGCCACGCGTGTGCGAGGTCCCGCAGGTCACGGGAGTGCGTGTGCCTGGCGCCAGCGTGACCGTGACGCGTGTGTGCGCCGCAGCCCCTCGCCATGCAGAAGGCCCAGCAGGTGCTGGGGGAGGATGCCGGGCCCCTCCAGGAGGAGCCACCCCCCCGCCCCGCCTGGACCAGTAAAGCCCAGTACATACTGGCCCAGCTGGGCTTCTCCGTGGGGCTGGGCAACGTCTGGCGCTTCCCCTACCTCTGCCACCAGAACGGGGGCGGTGAGTGCTGGGGGGTGCTGGGGGGGTGCTGGGAGTCCTGCCCCCCCTCACCCTCCTGTCCCCCCCCAGGCGCCTTCCTCCTGCTCTACCTGCTGCTCCTCTTCCTCGTGGGCATCCCCCTGCTCTTCCTGGAGCTGGCGGCCGGGCAGTGCCTGCGCCAGGGCAGCGTCGGCGTCTGGAGGAGCATCAGTCCCCGCTTGGCCGGCATTGGGCTGGCCAGCTGCCTGGTACGGGGCCGGGGGGGGTCTCTGGGGGCCAGGGGGGGGAAGCACCGCGGGGGGCTCAGGGCACCCTTGGTGGATGCGCTGTGGGGGGGACTCGCGGTGCTGCTGGGATGCTCGCTGCGGGGGAGGCGGCAGCAGGGGACACTTGCGCGGTGTGGGGGGGTCCCTGGGTACCACCGAGGCTCCCCCCACAGCAGGGTCCTGGCTGACGCGCCCCCCCGCAGGTGTGCGTGTTCGTGGCGCTGTACTACAACGTGATCATTGCCTGGAGCCTCCTCTACCTCGCCCGCTCCTTCCAGCACCCCCTGCCCTGGCAGAGCTGCCCCAGCGCCGGCCCCAACCGCACAGGTGGGGGTCCCCAGGGAGCCCGGGGCGGGGTGGTCTCGGGGCGCCCTGGCCCTGCCATAACCTGCTCTGTCCCCCCCCCAGAGCCCGAGTGCGCCCTGAGCTCGCCCACCACCTACTTCTGGTACCGGCAGACACTGGACGTCACCCCCGAGATGGGGGTCGGGGGGGGGCTGCAGCCGGCCCTGGTGGGGGGGCTCCTGGGGGCCTGGGCCCTGGTGGGGGCCTCCCTGCTCAAGGGCATCAAGTCCTCGGGAAAGGTGGGTGATGTGGCCCCGCGTTGCTGGGGGGCTGCTGGAGCCAGGGGGCCGCAGAACCGGGGGGGCTGCGTGCTGCCGGGGGGGTGCTGGAGGTTGGGGAGGGTCTCGTGCTGGAGACCAGTGGCGCTGGGGGGCTGCCTGGCTCCAAGGGCTGGGAGGGGGGCTCTGGGGCGCGTGGTGGGGGGGGGCAGGCAGCACTGGGGGGCGTGTGGCACTGGAGGGGTGGAGGATTTGGGGTGCCGGTGGCCCCGTGGGTCGGGTAGAGCTGGGGGGCCCCGGTGTCCCCAGTGGTTCGGGGGTCCTGGTGGCCCTGTGGGTGACGGGGGTCCCCGCAGGTGCTGTACGTCAGCACCCTCTTCCCCTACCTCGTCCTCTTCTGCCTCCTGGTCCGGGGGCTGCTGCTTGAGGGGGCCCCCGAGGGCGTCCGGATCATGTTCACCCCCAAGGTGAGACCCACCCCAGGGACCCCCAGCCCCCCCCCGGATCGGCCCCGCTCGCCCCGAGCCCGCCGTGTCCCCGTCTGTCCCCGCAGGTGTCGGCGTGGGGCACGGGCCAGGCCTGGCGGCAGGCGGCCACGCAGGTCTTCTTCGCGCTGGGGCTGGGCTTCGGCAGCGTCATCGCCTACGCCAGCTACGGCGCGCGCCGCAGCAACTGCCACCGCGACGCCGTGCTGGTGGCCGGCCTCAACGCCCTCACCTCCCTCCTGGCCACCCTCGTCGTCTTCGCCGTCCTGGGCGCCCGCGCCACCCGCCGCACGCGGCACTGCCTCCGCAGGTGGGGGGTGCCCCGTGGTTGGGGTCCCCGCACGGAGGTGGGGTCCCACGCACGGGTGCCACACCCGGCGCGGGACCCCCCCGTGTCCCTGCGGCAATGTCGGTGTCCCCCTCGTCTTGTGTCCCCCCCCAGGAACGCGGAGCTGGTGTCGCAGGCGCTGGCGGTGGGGGGACTGCCCGAGACCGCCCGGCCCCCCGGGAACCTCACGGCCCTGCCGGCCCCCCAGTACAGCGCCTGGCTGCGGGGGCTGCCCCCGGCCCTGCGGGACGCCCTGGGCGTCACCGACTGCCGCCTGGAGGAGGAGATGAACAAGGTGACCCTGGGGTCCCCCAAACTGTCCCCCCTCCCCAAACCTCTCCCACATCCCCCTCCAGCTGGTGGCACAGCTGGGACCAGGGGCCTCCCCCGCGGAAGGGCGAGGGGTCCCCCGAGTCCGTCCCACCCCACACCCTGGGCGATGCCAGTCGAGGGGTCCCCCTGCACCACCCCACATCCCAAAACCAGGGTGAGGGTCCTGACCCTTGCTCTCCTCGCCTCAGGGCGTGGAGGGCCCGGGCCTGGCCTTCATCGTCTTCACGGAGACGCTGACGCTGCTGCCGGTGGCGCCGCTCTGGTCGTCCCTCTTCTTCCTCACGCTGCTAGGGCTGGGGCTGGGCACCATGTTGGGCACCGCCCAGGCCGTCCTCACGCCTCTGCTCGACGCCTTCCCCGTCCTGCGCCGCCGCCGTGCTCTGCTCACCGGTATGGCTGGGGGGGGACAACAGACGGGAGGGGGGGCAGGGATGGGGGGGAGCCCCCCCAAACCGCTGCTCTGCCCCTCCAGTGCTGTGCTGTGCCGGGGGCTTTGTGCTGGGGCTGCCTTTCGCCCAGCGCTCCGGCAGCTACTTGGTGGCCGCCTTCGATGACTACGTGGCCACGCTGCCACTGCTGGCCGTGGCCGCCTGTGAGGCCGTGGCCGTGGCCTGGGTCTACGGGGCCGAGAGGTGAGGGGGGGGAATCCCCTGACCCGCAGCCATGACCCCCCCCAAAACTGCCCCGTGGCCCCCCTGACCTGCCCGCCCCGTCCCCCAGGTTCCTGGCTGCTGTGTGGGAGGTGACAGGCCACCGGCCGTGGCGGCTCTACGGGCCCCTGTGGCGCTTTGGCAGCCCTGGGGCCATGGTGGCCCTGCTGGGGGCCAGCCTGGGACAGCTGGCCCTGCGCCCCCCCACCTACCAGGCCTGGGACAGCGCCACGGTGAGACCCCAAGCCGCAACCCCCCCCACCTGCTGGCACCCCGACCCATGGCCGGGACCCCCGTCCCCCAAGACCTCCCCTGCCCTCCGGGGCAGCCCCCAGCTCCCCTGACCCTCCTCCCCGCAGGCAACGTCGTGGCGGCGGCCGTACCCGCCCTGGGCCCTGGCCCTCACCCTGGGGCTGATGGTGGTGGCGGTGCTGCCCATCCCTCTCGTCGCCCTGCACCGGGCCGTAGGGCCGCCCCGGGACCCCCCGGGGCCGCGGGACCAGCGGGCGGAGGAGCCGGAGGAGGAGGGGGAGAGTGCGGCCGACCCGGCCGCCCCCGCCGCCCCCCGGGCCCCCCGGGCCCTGCCTCGCTGCCCGGACGAGCAGGAAGGCGCCCCATTGGAGGACGGCGAGGAGCTCTGCTTCCCGATTGGCCACACTGCCTGAGGCGGGAGAGGCGCCCATTGGCGGCGCGTGGGGGGGTGGGCGAAGAGGCGGAGGGGGGCGCTTCCTGCCCCGCCCCCCGTTGCCATGGGGACACTCGGCGGCCATGTTGAAGCGGGGCAATAAAGGACCTGGAGGAGGGGGAGCGGAGCCGAGTCCTGAGGGGCGGGGCGAGGGGCGGGGCGAGGGCGGAGCTGGACCCCACCCACGCCGCTGCCTGTTTTAGAACGGCGGTGGAGGGGACTGCGTTACGTCACCCTCGTGCCTGTCACGTGGTGTCGCCTGGCGGGCGCTGTCGCGTGACTTTTCCCTGTCCCCCTCCACGTGACCGGGGCGCGGTCAGCAGCCGCTCACCCCCCCCCCCACCCCGCGCGGCTGGTGTCACGTGACGCCGGTGCCCCGGACCACGTGGTGCGGGCGGCGATGGCGGCGGCGGCGGCGGCCCAGCGGGGAGGCGGCGGCGGCGGCGGCGGCAGCGGCGAGGCTGGGGGCGGCTCCGGCGGCCGCGAGCCCGACCCGCCCCCGGGGGGCGGCGGTGAGTGGGGGGCCAGGCGGGCGGGACCCCCCGGGGCCGCCGTGGGGCCGCCGTGGGGCCGGGCCCGCGGCCGGGCCCGGCTGGGGGGGGGGCGGCGCGGCCTGTGCGTGCCGGGGGGCGCCCGGGGCCGGTCCCCGCTTCCTCCGGGTCAGCGCCCCGCTCTCCGCAGGGGCCTCGTCGGACCAGATCATGCGGACGGGGGCGATCCTGCTGCGGGGGTGAGTGGGGGGCCGGGCGGGGGGCCGGGGCCTGTGGGGGGCCCGCCGCGAGAACGGGCGTGGGGGGGTCTGGGGGGGGGGGCACGCCAGGAGAACGGGCGTGGGGGGGCCTACGGGGGTCTGGGGGGGCCGCCTAGAGCTCCGGGGGTCCCTCCTGCCCCCCCCCCAGGTTCATCCGGGACCGCGTGGAGAGCTGCGGGGACGCGCAGGCGGTGGCCCTGAGCCAGGCGGAGCTGGGGGGGCCGCTGCCCAGCAGCCCTGACATCAAGCGCCTGAGCGAGTGCCTGCGCCGCATTGGGGACGAGCTCGACAGCAACACGCAGCTGCAGAGGTGGGTGGGGGCACCGTGAGGGGACGGGGGTCCCCGGTGCCCCCTCTGTGCTAACCAGCCCTGCCAACGCCCCCCAGGATGATCGAGCAGGTGGGGTGCCATGCCCCCAAGGAGCTCTTCTTCCGCGTGGCTGCAGAGATGTTTGCCGATGGCACCTTCAACTGGGGCCGCGTTGTTGCCCTCTTCTACTTCGCCTGCAAACTAGTGCTGAAGGTGGGCCCTGTTGCCCCTCCCCTGTGCCCCCCTCGCCCCCCCCACCCCAGCCACCTCTGAGCCCCTGTCTCTGCAGGCACTCTGCACCAAGGTCCCCGAGCTGGTCCGGACCATCCTGGGCTGGACCATGGAGTACCTGCGGGAGCACGTCCTGGCCTGGATCCAGGCCCAGGGAGGATGGGTGAGTCCCTGAACCTCCCCTGAGTCCTGGGGGGTGGTGGGCTGAGCTGCCGCCCCCCCGCCGTAGCCCCTGTTCTGCTTCACAACAATGCGTTTTCTGCCACAGGGAGGGGACCCGGGTGCTGGTTCTGCCTGGGGGGGGTGGGGGACCCTGACACGTGGCTGATGCCCCCTCCTTTCCCCTCCGCTCCCCTAGGAAGGGCTCCTCTCCTACTTCGGCACCCCGACCTGGCAGACCATCACCATCTTCGCTGCCGGCGTCCTCACGGCCTCGCTCACCATCTGGAAGATGTCGTAGACGTGGAGGGGGGCTGCAGCCTACCCCCCAGGACTGGCCCCTGCCGGCAGGGATGGTGCTGACCCCCCCTCCAGCCCCTTGGGTGCTGTGCCTTCCAGGAGGGGGGGGCTTTTTAACAAATAAGACTTTGTTAGGACTCGCCCCCAACTTTGGAGGGGCTGAGCTGGGGTGACCCTCCCTCCCCCAGGGCAGCTGTGGCCCCCCAGATCTTCCGCTGACTGTGGGTGAATGTGCCTGGGGGCCACGGCTGGGGCCGTGCTGTGGGACCCTGACGGATTTGGGGGAAGGGGGGGCACACAGCTTCACCACCCCCAGTCCTGGTGCTGGGGTCCCCCGCCCGATGCCCAGGGACGGGTGGCTGCGGCCCCCAACACAGCCCCGGCCTCGGAGCGGTTTGACCCCAGGACTTGTGGTGCTTTGGGTGGGGTCCTGCGATCCCAGCCCCGCCCCCCCGATATAGGGGATGGGGGGTCTCTGTGACCCCCAAAAATGGGGCTGGGGGGGGGGGAGGGTTGCAGCCATGGCTGCAGGTTGGGTATTTATTGGGGGCTCCCTGCCCCGAGAAAGGCCCCCCCAGGTGCAATACCCCCCTCCCTGGGCCAGAGGCCCCCTCCCTGGTGGTGGCTCTCAGGGTGGGGGGGCCGTACCCCCCCGTTTACACCCCCCCTGGTTCTGGAGGTCCCCACTTTGCAATCAGTGTCCCCAAGGAGCTGCCCCGTGGTGGGGGCAGAGTGATTCCCCCACCCCCACTCGGTGCTCTTTGGGTGGTGATATCATGAAATGATGATGTCATGGGGGGAGCTCTCCCTCTGGCTGGGGGGGGCCCTGCCTTCCCCCTTGGTTTTTTTTTGATTTTTTTTTTTTTCCCCCCTCCCTCTGTTTTTTGTACCTTGTTTTGTATCTCGGGTATTTTGATGTCTGGAAATAAAGGGGAAACAGAGACACGTGGTGCTTCGTGTCGGGGCGAGGCCGCCAGCGTCCCCCCGCTGTACTCTGGCTGTTGCAACCCCCCTTCCCCCTCGCCGGTCCCCCCGAACCCCCCTTGGGGAGCCCCAAAGGAGTGTCGCTGCACCACCCTGCCTCGCCCCACCCACGGCAGGGGGGACCCAGGTGTCCGGGAGCCCCGTGGGTCCAGGGGTGCGGGATGGAGCGGCAGGAGGGTGGGGGGCTCCTGGAGACCCCATGGGGGGCAGGTATGAGGCGGGGGGGAGCAGGAGGGGGGTGCGGGCAGCACCACTTTCACTTTCACTTTAGCCATGTGGCTGGGGGGGGGATAGTGGATGCCTGGGTCCCTTCTGGGGGCTCCGGGAGGGGCGGGGGGCATCTGTGGGGCTGGGCGAGGGTGGTGGCCGCTCCCCGTTCTCTCCTGTGTCCCTCCAGGCGCCGAGAGCATCTCCTGCATCCTGCGGATCGGGGGGGCCCTGCTCCGGGGGTGAGTCAAGGGGTTCCCCTGCCCCAGGGGCTGTGCCCTCACCCCGCTAACCCCCCCCTTGCTACTGCCCCCCAGGTTTGTCCTCTGCCTGCTGGAGCGGGACAGGAGGCTGCCCCAGCAGGTACCCCCTGAGGAGCTGGGGGGCGAGGCGGTGGAAGAGACCGATGTGGCCCCGCTGCGGGCGGCCGCCCTCCGTGTCTGGGACCGCCTGAGCCGGGACCCCGAGATGGAGAGGTGAGACCCCTGGGGTGCCCCACAGCCGCCCCCCAAACGCCCCCTGCCCCCAGCCTCACCGCTGCCCCCTTGCCCCCAGCCTGGTGGGGGCCCTGGCCGGCCACGCCACCCTGCCCGCCCTGGCTGACGTCTCCGAGGAGCTCTTCAAGGACGGCATCAACTGGGGCCGGGTCGTCGTCTTCTTCTACTTCACCTACCAGGTGGCCTGGCAGGTGGGCCTGGGGGGGCCCAGATGCCTGGGTCCCTGGGAGGGGCACCCAGACCCCGGGGTCTCTGGGGAGAGTAGGGTGAGGGGGTCCCCCCCAGGGGCAGTGGGGTATTTGGGGTCGGGGGGCTTGGAAACCTGGGTCTGGGGGGGATGACGCCCAGCCCTGCTGGGTGGGGGGTGTCCCTGGGTTCTCTGGGCAGCGCTGGGTGCTGGAGGGGGAGTCCGACACCCGGACGTGGGGGTCTCCGCAGGCGCTGCGGGACAACGACCCCCTCCGGACCATCCTCGATTGGGCCATATCCTTCCTGCAGCAGCGCCTCTCCGCCTGGATCCAGCGCCAGGGGGGCTGGGTGAGCGCGGGGTTAGCCCCGTGGTGGGGGGGTGTGTGTGGGGGTGCCCCCCCCCACTGACTCCCCCCCTCCTCGCAGCGCTCCATCCTCAGCTACAGCCCCCCGCAGCCGGGAGGACCCCCATGCCGCGGGGAGCCCTGAGAAGTAAAGGCTGAAGGGAGGAGCTGGTTCCTGTGGTGTGGGGGCTACCGGCCCCCCCAGCCCCCCCACTAGCCCTCCGGAGCCCCCCCTGTTTCTGGAGCAGCGGAAACCCCGAGTCAGCAGCTCTGCGGGGCCACGTTCCTCTTTTATGGACCCTGCGGCTGAATCAGCTCCTTTGCCCCCTCCGCCCCCCACCATAACCCCCGTTCATTAAACTCCAATTAACGAGCAAGCGCAGCCTCGCCAACCAGGTCAGCACCAGGACTGACACCCCCCCCCCCCGCCCAGGTCTGCTCCCCCAGCCCAGGGCCCCCCAAGCCGGGCCAGGCTCCTCGTGCCCCCCACCCTGGGAGGGAGCTGGGGCTACCCTTGAGCCGCCCCCCCCGGGGCACCCCTCACCTCTGCCCGGGGGGGGACGCGCGGGGCCGGAGCCCTCCTGCCCAGTCACGCTGACTCAGAGCGTGTGACAAACAGGGACAAGGGCCAAGGCCGCCCCGCCCCGCCCGGGCGCCGGGGACCTTCCGGGGGGGAGGGGGGAACCGGGGGCCGGGGTCCCTTCCCCAGCGCGGGGGTGGGTGCCTGGGTCCCTGGCGGGGGGTGGGGCGGGCAGGGGCCCCGTGGCTGGGCCCTCGGGGGGGGAGGGCGCAGGCCCGGATGCCCGGTCCCCTTTGGGTCCCCTTTCCCCGCCCACCGGCGGGGGGATATAAACCTCCCGCCGCGCTTTGTGCGGGCAGAGCCGCGTTCTCGCTTCAACAGTGCTTGAACGGAACCGGCCCGCTCCCGCCCCGCCGTCCGTCCGTCCATCCGTCCATCCGTCCATCCGTCCATCCGTCTGTCCGCCGCTGCCTCCGTCCGCCATGGACTCCCAGATCCGCCAGAACTACCACCGCGACTGCGAGGCCGCCGTCAACCGCATGGCCAACATGGAGCTCCACGCCTCCTACGTCTACCTCTCCATGGTAGGGTCCCCCCCTGGGGCCGAGGGACCCCCCCCGGGGCCGTCCTCCCCTGCGCTGGTGCCCAGGGACCAGGTGCCGCCAGGGAGCGGTGCCGCCTGTGAGGGCAAGATATGGGGGGGGTGGCAGGGAGGGGTCGGGGGGCTTGTGGGGGGTCCCTGCGGGAGCTGGGGAGGTGGAGGGTGGGTCGGGGGGCTCCCTGGGGGTGCCCGCCCTGACCTCCCGTCCCGCAGGCCTTCTACTTCGAGCGGGACGACGTGGCGCTGCCCCGCCTAGGACGGTTCCTGCTGAAGCAGTCGCACGAGGAGCGGGAACACGCCGAGGGGCTGCTGCGCTTCCAGACGCGCCGCGGTGGCCGCGTGCTGCTGCACGACGTCAAGGTGGGGGGCTCGGGCTGCGTGGGGGGGGGGCACGGCTGTCTTGGGCTGCCCGGGCTGCGTTGGGGTGCCTGGGCTGCACGGGGGATGTGACCGTCCCTGTCCCCCTCCCCAGAAGCCGGAGCGCGACGCTTGGGGCTCGGCGCTGGAGGCGCTGGAGGCGGCGCTGCAGCTGGAGAAGTCGGTGAACCAGGCGCTGCTGGACCTGCACCGCCTGGCCGCCGAGAAGGGGGACCCCCACGTGAGTCGCCCTCCGCCCCCCCGCGGGGTCTGCCTCTTGAGGCGCTGCTGGGGGGGCCTGTTCGTTTTCCCACGGCCGTCCCTTGGGGTCTGCCCCTGCGCTCGAGGGTCCTTGTCCCAGTGCCCCTGCCCCTCCAGGGTCCTTGTCCCAGTGCTCGAGGGTCCTTGTCCCAGTGCCCCTGCCCCTCCAGGGTCCTTGTCCCAGGGCTCGAGGGTCCTTGTCCCAGTGCCCCTGCCCCTCCAGGGTCCTTGTCCCAGTGCTCGAGGGTCCTTGTCCCAGTGCCCCTGCCCCTCCAGGGTCCTTGTCCCAGTGCTCGAGGGTCCTTGTCCCAGTGCCCCTGCCCCTCCAGGGTCCTTGTCCCAGTGCTCGAGGGTCCTTGTCCCAGTGCCCCTGCCCCTCCAGGGTCCTTGTCCCAGTGCTCGAGGGTCCTTGTCCCAGTGCCCCTGCCCCTCCAGGGTCCTTGTCCCAGTCCCCCTGCCCCTCCAGGGTCGCTGGCCTCATCCCTGTACCTCCCTTGGGATCTCCAGCTGTCCCCAGGGGTCCCTGCCCCCCCAAGGCCTCCCCCAGCCCTCTATCTGTTCCCTGCGGAGCTCCCCCGGCCCTGGCTGATGCCCCTCTCCCCGCAGCTCTGCGATTTCCTCGAGTCGCACTACCTGGACGAGCAGGTGAAGGCCATCAAGGCGCTGGGGGACCACATCACCAACCTGCGGCGCCTGGCCGGGGGTGCCGAGGGGCCGGGGGGGGCTCCCAGCGGCCTCGGCGAGTACCTCTTCGACCGCCTCAGCCTGGAAGAGCGCAGCTGAACCCCTCCACGGGCGGCTCCCTGGGACCCCCCTCCCAGGACTCCCCCCCAGACCCTGTAACCCCCCTGCCCCATCCAAGGGGGCTCACCTGCTGGGGGTCTTCCCCCTCAGCATGACTCCAATAAAGGGTCTGCCTTTGCCCCCATCTGTCTCCTTTGGATGCTCCCCCCCGGGCGTCCCGCTTCCCCCCCTCCCCCAGTGGTCTCAGGGCTGGCTTGGGGGTTGTGCCCGTCTTGGGGGGACGGGGTGCCTGCTGCCCCCCGGCCAGGGGGGTGACATGGGGGCTGGGGGGCGGACCGGGGCAGGTGGACAGATGGACAGACTCAGCACCGGGGGGGGACGGACACCCCCCTGCAACTGGCACCCCTGGGAATACACCACAGCGGGGGGGCAGCCCCCAAAGCCCCCTTGTCCGGGGAAGCGGGGCCAGGCAGAGACACACGACTCTGGGTGCCGGGGAAAGCCCTGTGGAGGGGTCTCCATCCCCCCTCCATCTCCTCCCTGTCCCCCTGGTTGTCTCTGTCCCCCCTCCATCATCTCTGTGTGTCCCCTGGGTGTCTCCATCCCCCCTCCATCTCCTCCCTGTCCCCCCTGGTTCTCTCTGTCCCCCCTCCATCACTTCTGTGTCTCCCCTTGGTGTCCCCTTGCCACCTCGGGGTCTCTGTCCCCGCTTAGTGTCCCTGTTCCTACTCCATCACCTCTGTCCCCCCCTTGGTTGTTTCTGTCCCCCCCCGAGAGTCTCCATCCCCCCCAAATGTCCCCGTGCCACCTCGGGGTCTCCGTCCCCCGTGACCCCTCTCCCCCCTGCAGTTCCTGGATCTCTGCACCCGCCTGGCGGAGGAGCACCCCGAGGTCATCCTCCTCCCCTCTGCCCTTTGCCAAAAAGCCAGCCCGGATTTCCTGGCCTTGGCCAAATTCCGCAAACTTGAGGAATTTTAATCGGGAAGCGTACGCGCGATTGCGTTGTAAAGAGGGAGCCCAAGGATACGCGACCTCCGAATCGCCACAACGGCGCCCGCAGCAGCACCCGGGTTGATGGGCCCGAAGCTTCTGCGTTCTGGGACGGCCGCACGTGACCTCAGACACCTCCGCCCGTAAGCGCCGCTCGCGTCTCCGGAGTGAATCGACTTGTGAAATTCCTGCGCTGTCACAGAAAATGCACCCTCCCTCCCCACTGGTTTAGTGAGAAATAAGGGACAGGCCAGCTGAATACCTGCTGCATTCCTACGATTGAGGTACTTCTGAATGTCGATAACGCGAATAAGGATTGCAATGAGGAGACTCATTATAGAGTACAGAGTCATTAAAAGTATAATTAAAATATATTCAGATGATTACTACAGCCAGAATACAGAGCTGAATCCCAATTTACATTTAAAGTTCTTCCTTAATTTCAAATCATCTCCGTTTCCCTTGGGCAAGGAAACAGATCACGTTTTCGTTACAATCTGGAAAAATACTAATTGGGCTTTTGCCGTGAACGAGTTACCGGTGACACCGCAAGTCTGTCAACGGCGATTAGCAACACGCCGTGCCTTGGCAAAAGCTGGGGGAGGGAACTGCGCCTGATTAAGTCCGGCAGAAAAATGCAATTAAAAGCGTTCCTAAAACCCCGGCCTCAAGAAACACGAAACCAGCGCCGGGTACGGTTCCGCTTTCAAGGGAGAAGCGTTTGTGTTTTTGAAGCGGACGCTGGGTTCCTCCGCCACGGAACGCGGCGGCTGCCCGGGCGCCCGGCACGAGCCTTCGCTCGCCGGGGCGCGCCGCTTTTATTTCCCACGCTTTGAGACACGTTCCCCGCTCCGCGCCGCCGGCACCGGCGCTGCGACCCTGCGGGGCCCCCGGGACGGTGCCCCCCCGCTCCGCGCCGCCGGCGCCGGCGCTGCCGCCCCGCGGGGCCCCCGGGGCGGTGCCCCCCCGCTCCGCGCCGCCGGCACCGGCGCTGCCGCCCCGCGGGGCTCCGCGCTCGCCGCCGCCTCCCGCTCCGGACCCGCCGCTGCCGGCGGGCGCTCGCGCGCCAAGCGCGGAGCTGCGGCGCCGGTGCCGCCCCCGGGCACGCGCCGCTGCTGCCGCCCCCTGGCGGCCGAAGCGCGGTGCTGCCGCGCCGGCCTTCGCGCGCCGGCGCTGGCCCCTCCGCTGCGCCGTCGGCGGGCGGCGCATGCGCGGTGCCCGGCAGCAGCGGGGCGGCGCGGGTGGGGGCCGAGGCCCGCGGTGAGGCCAGCGAGCCCCCTCGGCGGGTGCGGGGGTGTCTCCTGCCCGCTGGCCGCCCGCGGGTGGCGGGACGGGGAGCTTCAGACCGCTGCGGCAGGCTGCCGGTCTGCTGGAGCCCGGTAGCCCCGCGTCACCCCCAGCCCCGCGGGGAAGCTGGCCCGCGATGCGCCTCCAGAAGCCCCCGTGGAAGGGGGGCCCCGGCCGGGGGCGAGCTCCGGTGACCACGGTCACTGCTGCTTCCTTCCCTCTCCCAGAGGCCGCGGTTGTCTGTTCCTCCCCCGGGGGTGCCATGGGCTGCCCCCGCCTCAGGCTTCCCTGGTTGTCTCTGCCCGGCCTCGTGGTGTGGGGGCCACAAGGGCCAACCGGCCGTGGACAGGGGCTGCCACGGCTGAGGCTGGAGGGGCCCGAGGAAGGTAAAGACGACGACATCAAAGGCCATCCGTCAGCTGCCTCCCGCCGCAGGCGGGAGAGCGCCTGCGTCTCCGGGTGAGGAGGGGTCCCTCGCCGTAGGCCGCAGCGGGCCAGGCCGCCAGCACGGACCGCAGGGTCTGTGCGCGTCACCAACAGCGCGGTGCGGCCGCATAGCGCAGGAGCGAGCGAGGCTCCTGGTCTGGGAAGCCTCGTCTCCTCAGAGCTGTGCGACGCCCACGTATTCTCTTAGGCGGAGGACAGCGGGGTGACCGGAGCTCCAGCAGAGGAGTGGAGGAGAGAAGGAGAAGGAAGCGTCTGAGCTGTTAAAAGTCTCCCAGCAGCACTGAGAGCAAGAGCTGCGGTGAGGGTGAGTCCCAGGCCTCCCCTCCTGTGCGTCCTGGCACCTCCCTGCCCCTCCCCTGCCCCTCCCCACCCCTCCCTGCCCCTCCCCTGGCCCCTCTCTTTCCCACGCTGCTGTGATTTTTTGTTTTGCTCCCCTGTACCTCTCCTCTCTATTCTTGTGTCCTGCACCGTCTTTTTTTTTTTCATTCTCTGCCTCTGTCCTGCAGCCCATCGCTGTTTTTTCCTTTTCCATCTCTTTGTCCTGATCTGCATCCGTCTCTTTTGTTCCCCACAATTTCTCTGGCCTGTTCCCTGGCGTTCTTTTCCTCTCTGCGCCTGTATGTGCCACGCCGTGTCTCTGCCTTCCTATCTCTCTCCCCCCTTCCGTCTCTTTCTCTCTTTATCCCTTTGCCTCACTCTGTGTCGCTGTTTTTTTCCATTTGGTATCTCACTGTCCCCGTCCTCCTTCCGGTTCATCTCTTGCTCTCTCTGACCCTTTGTGCTGCTCCCTGCCCTTTTTTTTTCGTCCTGTGTCTCTCTGCAGGGCTCCTAATACCTCTCTTTCCTTCTCCAACCCCATGTGCTTCTCACGGTCTCTGTCCTTCTCTTTCTTTCTCGTTACTGTTATTCTTGTCTGTCGCTCTGTCCGCAGCCCGTGGAGGTTAACGGTGGAGCAGATATCCATCTGCAGCCCGTGGAGGACCCCACGCCGGAGCAGGTGGATTCCTGAAGGAGGCTGTGATCCCGTGGGAAGCCCGTGCTGGAGCAGGCTCCCGGCAGGACCTGTGGCCCGTGGGAAGGGGCTCCACGCTGGAGCAGAAAAAGACGGTGAGGAGGAAGGAGTGGCAGAGATGACGTGCGATGAACTGGCTGCAACCCCCGCTCCCTGTCCCCCTGCGCTGCTCGGGAGGAGGAAGAGGTGAAGTCAGGAGTGAAGATGACCTTAGGAAAGAAGAAGTGGGGGGGGAAGGTGTTTTTTAGATTTGTTCTTATTTCTCATTATCCTACTCTGATTTTGATTGACAATAAATTAATTTCCACAAGTTGAGTCTGTTTTGCCTGTGACAGTACTTGGTGAGTGATCGCTTTGTCCTCATCTCGACCCACAAGCTTTTTTGTTGTATTTTCTCTCCCCCGTCTTGTGGAGGAGGGGGAGATAGAGCGGCTTGGTGGGCGCCTGGCAGCTGGCCAAGGTGAACCCACCAAGTTTCCTTATATCAGGCTCCCTGTCCCTATTTTTTAATTCTTGCCTGTGTTTCTTGTAGCCCATCGCTTTTGAAACTTACTTTCTACCTCCCCATCCCTGTCTTTTTAATTCTTGCGTGTGTTTCTGGAACCCAGTTGCCTTTTAAATTTTCTTGCTACCTTTCCCTCTCTCTGGCTCCCTGACCTAATTTTAATTTCTTACTGGTGTTTCTCGCACACCATTGCTTTCAGATTTTCTTCCTGTGTCTCCCTCTATGCAGCTCCCTGTACCTATTTTTTAATTCTTGTCTACGATTCTTGTATCCTGTCGCTTTTCAAATTTTATTTCTATGTCTCCCTTTATCCATCTCCCTGTCTATAATTCTTAATTCTTCCCTCTCTGTCCTGTTCCCTGTCACTTTTTACACTTTCTTTCTACATCTCCCTCTTTCTATCTCCCTGTCCTTAGTTCTTGCCGATGTTTCTTGTACCCTGTTGCTTTTAGAAATTTTCTTTCTACGTCTACCTCTATCCGGCTCCCTGTTTCTATTTTTTATTTCTTTCCTATGTTTCTTTTCCCGTATCACTTTAGAATTTTCCCCCGTCCCTTGTCTTGTCTTTATCTTGTCCTGCTGGTCCCTTCCACCTCTCCCTCCTGCTCCCCGTCTCTTATTCATCCCTCCGTCTCTCTGTCCGTGTTTTTTCCTGCAATCTCTCCGCTCTCCTCTCTTGACACCTTGTCCTGCTCCCCATCCCTCTCTTGTTCCCAATATCCCATTTTCTGGCTCCCTGTCCTGCACCTCTTCTCTATGTCCTTCCTCCTGCTTTCCTTTTCCCTTTCTCCCCCTCTCCTGTTGCCTTCGGGCACTGAGCCATGCAGCCAACTCGCTGCCGGGATTTCTGGGGTGCATTAATGAAGGGACTTGTCCTGCCTCCCCTGTGCCCGGGGTCTGTTTGCAGCCCCGGGGTGCAGAGCTGGTGGCTGTGGTGGGGTCCAGGGGAGGGGGGATGTGCCGTGGGGCTGGGGCCATGCCCCCTCTTCCCAACGGGCTCCAGCTGGGGCTGGGGCAGCCCAGGTGGGACCCGTGAGGCGAGGATGAGGATGGGGCTGGGGCGGCCCAGGTGGGACCCGTGAGGCGAGGATGAGGATGAGGATGGGGCTGGGGTGGCCCAGGTGGGACCCGTGAGGCGAGGATGAGGATGGGGCTGGGGCGGCCCAGGTGGGACCCGTGAGGCGAGGATGAGGATGGGGCTGGGGCGGCCCAGGTGGGACTCGTGAGGCGAGGATGAGGATGGGGCTGGGGTGGCCCAGGTGGGACCCGTGAGGCGAGGATGAGGATGAGGATGGGGCTGGGGCAGCCCAGGTGGGACCCATGAGGTGACGATGGGGCTGGGCCAAGGCTTTAAAAAGGCTGCAGGTGGGGAGGGGCCGGGGCAGCCCCCGGTGAGGCTGAGGAAGGGGCTGGCCGGGCTGTGCCCAGGGGCTCTGGCTGGGCAGGGGCTGCCATGCTCCTCCAGGCCTCTGCTGCCGCCTCGCCCGTCCCGGCCTCCATCGCCCGTTTCAGCTGTCCGGCCAGCCCCGGCGTTTGCTCTCCTGCCAGCACTGCCCTGTACCCTGTGGCCTTTCTGCTAGAGAAATAAAGGCAAAAAACAATGAAACAGGGGCAGCAAACTGAAACAGAGATGGAGGAAGAAAATTTAAAAAGTGAGGGCACTCAGGAAAGAGAAGAAATTATTTTTTAAAAACTGCAAAGGGAATACAGGTAGGTGTAGAAGGAAAGTTAAAAAAGGGATGGGGTTAGGGCAAGATTTAAAAAAAAGGGACAGCAAACTCCTGGGTTTGGGGTGCTCCTGGGGTCTTGGGGTGCTCCTGGGGCTCTCTGGGTGCTCACAGGATGCTCCTGGTGTTCTTAGGGTCCTCCTGGAGGTCTTGGGGTGCTTCTGGGGGTCTCTGGGTGCCCATAGCGTGCTCCTGGGGGACTTGAGGTGTTCTAGGTGTCTCTGAGTACCCTTGGGGTGTCCCTGAGGTGCTCCTGGGGGTCTCTGGGTGCCCATGGGGTGTTCCTGGGGCTCTCTGGGTGTGCATAGGATGATCCTGGGGGTCTTGGGGTGCTCCTGGGGGTCTCTGAGTGCCCACAGGATGCTCCTGGGGGTTCTTGGGGTGCTCCTGGGCTTCTCTGGGTACCCAGATGATGCTCCTGGAGGGTTCTAGGTGCAGGGGGGGTGGTTGTAGGTGTCGCTGGGTAGCCTTGGCATGCTCCTGGGGAGTCCTGGCATCTCCTGAATGGCTCTGGGTGCCCTTGGGGGTGCTCCTTGGGGTCTCTGGGTGCCCACAGGTTGCTCCTGGTGTTCTTAGGGTTCTCCTGGAGGTCTTGAGGTGCTCCTGGGTGTCTCTGGTTGCTCATGGGGTGTTCCTGGGGGTCTGGGTTGTTCTAGGTGTCTCTGGGTAGCCTTGGAGTGCCCCTGGGATGCTCCTGGGGGTATATGGGTGCCCTTTGGGGGTCTTTGGGGAGTCCTGGGGGTATATGGGTGCCCTTGGGGTGCTCCTGGGGGTTCCTAGGTGCCGTTGGGATGCTTCTGGGGGTCTCTGGGTGTCCGTGGGATGGTCTTAGGGTCTTTGGGGTGCTATTAGTTGTTTTAGGTGTACTCCTGGGGGTCTCTGTGTGCCCATGGGGTGTTCTAGGTGTCTCTGGGTATCCTTGGGGTGCTCCTGGGTGCCCACAGGATGCTCCTGGGGGTCTTGGGGTGCTTCTGGGGGTTCTTGGTTTGCTCCTGGGAGTCTCTAGGTGCCCATGGGGTGCTCCTGGGGGTCTTGGGGTGCTCCTGGGGGTCTCTGAATCGTCGGTGATTTACATCAAATAATTTGCTTTGCACCCAGAGATACCTTTGAGAAGGGAGTCTTACAGGATCTAATTCTGCTTTGTCGTTCAGTCCTATCTGGAACAGAGTTCTGTCAGAAGTTAGGTAGCATGCGTGGGGTTGCTAGAAATGAAGTCTAACCCCACAGCATTTTGGGTTTTTGAGAGGAAACCAAGGCATGTAATTTTTAAGAACAATATTTTTATTGCATCGAATGATCTACCTTCCCGTGCAGCTTAGTAGGACATCTACCTTTTTCTATCTATGCCCCAGAAAAATTAAGTCTAAGTCCCTACCTGGTCACATTGCTGATGCAATAGATGCAGTTGTAGTAAAAGAGCAGGCATGGTCGTTTGCTGTAAGGGGGGCTTCCTCTGTTTGGTGCTTTGCATGCTGTAAATTTAAGGCAGGTGAGAAAACTCCCTGCTGCTCCTCTGGCTGCCTTTATCCCTTCTGGTGGTTCGCTCCTCCCCTTTGCCAGGGGATTGTGGGAAGGGTGGTGGGCGGGGCCCGGGGTATATGAGGTACAGCCTCTCCTCAGGCAGCTCATTCTGCTGCTGGGCTTCTCTGGAGGTGGTGGTCTGCTGTTCCTGCAGCTGACTGCAGCTTTTGAGCTGCCTAAGCTCTTTGCGTAGTCTTGTTTTGATATTTAGAGAAGCAGAGGTGTCTGTTTAAGGTAAGGGCTTCCGGACCAGTCAAGGTTCAGCTGCATGTGTAGAAGAAAGCACACTTGTATGCAGCTTTTCCCCCCACCCCCCCAGGTCAGTTAATTTGTATTGGGTGTTCAGAGGTGGCAAGATGTATGGTTTTGGTTAATAATATGGTTTTGGTTTTTATTTTATTCCAGGTGCATTGTATTGTTTTGGAATTCCTGACTTTATTGAAGATGGAACCTTGTTGTGTTTTTTTTTTCCACCAGACTTGCTGTATATTGCAGAAGCTGTTGACAGCATCTCTGGATAGGAGCAATGGTGGATAGGCAAAAATTTAGCAGGGGTTGAGGAGAGCATCTTGTATGCATCTGTAGACGGAGTTCTAGCATTGTTCAAGAAAGTAGCAGGGACATATAAGGCATAGTACCTTTCAGCGTATGGAACGGCTCATGGCCTTTCCCGTTCGCCCACAGAGTATCATGTTGTCCCTAGAACGGATGCAGCTTGCGGCCAGCCCCTCGTAGATGACAAGCGTCAGGACTTTGCTTATGTCGTGGGGCTGTAGCAGAGGTGAGAGTGTGTGGGAAGGTGGAAGATAGGAGGTGCTCGCGGAAGCCTGGGCATAGCTGGGAAGAGCAGCTCCCGGGGAGCGGGCGACACAGGGGGTTCAGGGGTGCAAATCCAGGGCAGGAGCTGTCAGGAAGGAGCAGGGTTCCTTCCGTGACGGTTGAGGAGAAGAGAAGGGGTTTCTAAACTTTTGGGACCAGGGGACCTTTTGGTTGGGAAAGGGAGGTGTGTTCACGAGCCTTACTGAGGTGGGTTTTGCAGTTGGATTTGGGTATTGATGAGGTCTGTTCTGTTTTAGTCTGTCCGCAGCTGACGGGAGATACACACGCATACGGAAGGGTTAAAAGATGGGCTTTTGGTCCTGTCGTGGTTTAACCTGGCAGGCAGCCAAATACCACGCAGCCGCTCACTCACTCCCCCCGCCCCCCCAGTGGGACGGGGAGAGAATCGGAAGGGTAAGAGTGAGAAACACTCGTGGGTTGAGATAAAGACAGTTTAATAGAACAGAAAAGGGAGAATAATGATAATAAATAATGATAGAATATACAAAATGAGTGATACACAATGCAATTGCTCACCACCCGCGCTGACCGATAACCAAGTAGCGATCGGTACTTCCTGGATCACGCCTATCGTTCATATACTGAGCATGACGTCACATGGTATGGAATACCCCATTGGCCAGCTGGGCTGGCTGTCCTGATTATGTTCCCTCCCACCTTGTGTACCTAGCTCAGTCAGTAGGCACGGGAGCTGTCCTTGGACTAGGAGGGCACTTAGCAACAACTGAAAACATCTCTGTGTTATCAACATTCTCCTCATACTAAATCCAAAACACAGCACTAGGAAGAAATTTAACCCTATCCCAGCCGAAACTAGGACAGTATCCACCCCTTATTCCATACCATTTACATTATGCTTAGGTCTCACATTTTTCGATACCTTTCAATTAATCACCACTATCTTTTTTATATATATACATATATAATACATATACATACATATATACATATAATACATATACATACATATATATACATTAATATATATAAATGTCCATTGAGTTCTTTTAGTCCACAACTTTGGGCTCCATCTGTCATAACAGTCTTTCAGGGCCAGAAGGATGGTGTGTGGTGTTGGGCTGTTGCATCCTGAAGCCAGTTCTCATTTCGGTACTGCTGCACTCGTCCAGTTCTATCATCGTTGCACTTTGCTCGGTTTCATCGGAGTTAGTTCATTCTTCATTAATCTGGGTGATTTTCACTGCTACACCATTGATAGCAACCATAGAAATAATGATATACAATATCATATAACAATTGACATCATAGAATTCAGTTCATTGGCTATTTTCACCCAAAATCAAATCCCCTTGAGGTACACACCGGACTTGCCCATCCTTTCGCATCACCCACCAAGTGTACCCAGGTCCTTGAGCAAAAGCAATCCCATGGATGGGTTTTCCCTTGCCAGAGGCAGGAGTAACCCAGACTGTCTTCCCCAGCATATTTCTTATGTGCATGACAGGGACTTTATCTCCATCTACAGTACGTAAGAGTCTTGATTGGGCAGGGCCAGCTCGATTAACAGACCCCCTAGTGTTGACTAACCAGGTGGCTTTTGCTAAATGTGTGTCCCAATGCTTGAATGTCCCACCACCCATTGCCCTCAGTGTTGTCTTTAGCAGCCCGTTGTATCGTTCGATTTTCCCGGAGGCTGGTGCATGGTAGGGGATGTGATAGACCCACTCAATGCCGTGCTCTTTGGCCCAGGTGTCTATGAGGGTGTTTCGGAAATGAGTCCCATTGTCTGACTCAATTCTTTCTGGGGTGCCATGTCGCCATAGGACTTGCTTTTCAAGGCCCAGGATGGTGTTCCGGGCAGTGGCATGGGGCACAGGGTATGTTTCTAGCCAGCCGGTGGTTGCTTCCACCATGGTGAGCACATAGCGTTTGCCGTGCCAGGTTCGTGGGAGTGTGATATAATCAATCTGCCAGGCCTCCCCATATTTGTATTTCAACCATCGTCCCCCATACCAAAGAGGCTTTACTCGCTTGGCTTGTTTGATTGCAGCGCACGTTTCACATTCATGGATAACCTGTGCAATAGCGTCCATGGTTAAGTCCACCCCTCGATCACGAGCCCATCTATATGTTGCATCTCTTCCTTGATGGCCTGAGGCATCATGGGCCCACCGAGCTATAAATAATTCACCCTTATGTTGCCAGTCCAAATCCACCTGAGCCACTTCAATCTTAGCAGCCTGGTCCACCTGCTGGTTGTTTTGATGTTCTTCAGTGGCCCGACTCTTGGGCACGTGAGCATCTACATGACGTACTTTTACAGTCAGGTTCTCTACTCGGGCACAATATCTTGCCACAACGTGGCAGCCCAGATGGGTTTACCTCTGCGCTGCCAGTTGTTCTGCTTCCACTGCTGCAACCACCCCCACAGGGCATTTGCCACCATCCATGAGTCAGTATAGAGATAAAGCACTGGCCATTTTTCTCGTTCAGCAATGTCCAAGGCCAGCTGGATGGCTTTCACCTCTGCAAACTGGCTCGATTCACCTTCTCCTTCAGCAGTTTCTGCAACCTGGCGTATAGGACTCCATACAGCAGCTTTTCACCTCCGATGCTTTCCCACAAGGCGACAGGACCCATCAGTGAACAGGGCATATTGCTTCTCGTTTTCTGGTAGTTTATTATACAGTGGGGCTTCTTCAGCACGTGTCACCTCCTCCTCTGGGGATATTCCAAAATCTTTGCCTTCTGGCCAGTTCGTGATCACCTCCAAGATTCCTGGGCGACTGGGGTTTCCTATTCGGGCCCGTTGTGTGATCGGTGCGACCCACTTACTCCACGTAGCATCGGTTGCATGATGTGTAGAGGGGACCCTCCCTTTGAACATCCAGCCCAGCACCGGCAGTCGGGGTGCCAGGAGGAGCTGTGCTTCAGTGCCAACCACTTCCGAAGCAGCTCGAACCCCTTCATATGCTGCCAATATCTCCTTCTCAGTTGGAGTGTAGCGGGCCTCGGATCCTCTGTATCCCCGACTCCAGAACCCTAAGGGTCGACCTCGAGTCTCCCCTGGTGCTTTCTGCCAGAGGCTCCAGGTAGGGCCATTCTCCCCGGCTGCGGTGTAGAGCACATTCTTCACATCTTGTCCTGCCCGGACTGGCCCAAGGGCTACTGCATGAACTATCTCCCGTTTAATTTGCTCAAAGGCTTGTTGTTGCTCAGGGCCCCATCTGAAGTCGTTCTTCTTCCTGGTCACTTGATAGAGAGGGCTTACAATCAGGCTGTAATCTGGAATATGCATTCTCCAAAAACCCACAACGCCTAAGAAAGCTTGTGTTTCCCTTTTGCTAGTTGGTGGGGACATGGCTGTTATTGTGTTGATCACATCCATTGGGATCTGACGACGTCTGTCTTGCCATTTTATTCCTAAAAACTGGATGTCCTGTGCAGGTCCCTTGACCTTACTTTGTTTTATGGCAAAACCGGCTTTCAGAAGGATTTGAATTATTCTCTCCCCTTTCTCAAAAACTTCTTCTGCTGTGTTGCCCCACACGATGATGTCATCAATGTATTGCAGGTGTTCTGGAGCCTCACCCTGTTCCAGTGTGGTGTGGATCAGTCCATGGCAAATGGTAGGGCTGTGTTTCCACCCCTGGGGCAGTCGGTTCCAGGTGTACTGGACGCCCCTCCAAGTGAAAGCAAACTGTGGCCTGCACTCTGCTGCCAAAGGGATGGAGAAGAAGGCATTAGCAATGTCAATTGTGGCGTACCACTTGGCTGCCTTTGACTCCAGTTCGTATTGGAGTTCTAGCATGTCCGGCACGGCAGCACTCAGTGGCGGCGTGACTTCGTTCAGGCCACGGTAGTCTACTGTTAGTCTCCACTCTCCATTAGACTTTCGCACTGGCCATATGGGACTGTTGAAGGGTGAGCGAGTCTTGCTGATCACTCCTTGGCTTTCCAGTCGACGAATCAGCTCATGGATAGGGATCAGGGAATCTCGGTTGGTGCGGTATTGTCGCCGATGCACTGTTGTGGTAGCGATTGGTACTTGTTGTTCTTCAACCCTCAACAACCCCACAACAGAAGGGTCCTCTGAGAGACCGGGCAAGGTGGACAGCTGTTTAATTTCCTCCGTCTCCAGGGCAACTATACCAAAAGCCCACCGATACCCTTTTGGGTCCTTAAAATACCCTCTCCTGAGGTAGTCTATGCCAAGGATGCACGGAGCCTCTGGGCCAGTCACAATGGGGTGCTTCTGCCACTCGTTCCCAGTTAGGCTCACTTCGGCCTCCAATACAGTTAACTCTTGGGATCCCCCTGTCGCTCCAGAAATACAGATGGGTTCTGCCCCTTTATAGCTTGATGGCATCAGGGTGCACTGTGCACCCGTGTCTACGAGAGCCTTATACTCCTGTGGCTCTGATGTGCCAGGCCATCGAATCCACACAGTCCAGTAAACCCGGTTGTCCCTTTCCTCCACCTGGCCGGAGGCAGGGCCCCTCTAGTTCTGGTCATAGTATCCGCTTCTCACTTCTTGCAAACGTGAGTCAAGAATTCCTTCATTACAGTCCAAAGTAAGATCAGCCCTTCTACTCTGTCTGGGGAACTGTTCACTGGAAACTGGACCGTCGTGAGACAGGGTTTTCCTGACAACTGGAGCAGCATTTTTCCTGAGAGAACCCCCTTGTGTGATTGTTTTTCCTTGCAACTCACGTACACGTGCCTCTAGGGTCAAGGTAGGTTTTCCATCCCACTGCCTCATGTCCTCTCCGTGGTCACGCAGGTAAAACCACAGGGTGCCCCGTGGTGTGTACTTTCGATATCCTCTCTCTTGAGGAGAAAAACGCTGACTCCTAATGGCTGAGATACTGGTCCGTACAGGTGGAGAATAGGACCTATCGTCTTTGAGTTGCTGGACCTCTCGGGACAGTTTCTCTACAGCCGAGACAAGGGAGGAGGAGATAGTTTCTTCGAAATCCCGAAGTCTGTTAACCACCTCATCCACCGTTGGTGCTTCTTCCTCTTTCCAGCACAGTACTGCCAACGAACTGGCATACGATGCTGGTGCGCTCCGTACCAACTTCCGCCACATGGGTCGGGTGCACTGGACGTCATCTGGATCTTTGGGTGTTCGGGTGTCGTCCAGGTCACTATAAACCACCTCCAGCACGCCTAGTTCTCTCAGGTACTGGATACCTCTCTCCATAGTGGTCCATTTGCCTAGGCGATATATAACATCTTCCTTGAAGGGATACCTTTCCTTTACGCCTGACAGCAGTTGCCTCCAGAGGCTGAGGACCTGTGTCCCTTTTCCGATTGCTTTGTCAATACCCGCTTCCCTAGCAAGGGATCCCAGCTGTTTGGCCTCCTTCCCCTCTAATTCCAGGCTACTGGCCCCATTATCCCAGCATCGGAGCAGCCAGGTAACAATATGCTCGCCTGGACGACGGCTGAAATCTTTCCGCATATCTCGCAGCTCACTCAGGGATAGGGATCGGGTGGTTTCTGTCTCGTTTATGAGTTCTTCCTCTTCCTCCTCCTCTCCTCGTGATGTCCCTGCTCTTTCATCATCCCTTTCTAAACGACCTGATCTCCGCTTCCAAGATTTCCTCTTCTGTACAGGGGCAACGGATACCAGCAAGGGTTGGTCCTCTGGTTCAGCTGTAGTGCTTGTTGCTGGGGTTTGGGTAGCTGCAGTGCTTGTCATGGGGGTTGGAGTAATTGTAGTGCCTGTTGCCGGAGCTTGAGTGGCTGCAGTGCTTGTCGCAGGGGTTGGAGAAGCTACGGTGACTGTTGCCGGGGTTTGAGTAGCCACAGGGGTTGTCATGGGGGTTGGAGTAGCCGCAGTGCCTGTCGTGGGGTTTGGAGTAGCCACCGTGTCTGTAGCCGCCCCCGAGACTCGCCGCTCCGCCCGCCCCGATGAGGCACCGCTGCTTGCCCTCCCTCTTTTTTTGTTCCTGAGGGTTGATCTCTGGACAGTATTCCTGAATAGTTGTTTAACCCTAAACAAGGCCTGAACCACATTCAGGAGACATAGCAATATGAACATGCTTGTTTGAACATCCCAAGGATATTCAAAATTCTCAGGGAATATTGTGGACATCTTTGTGAAGAGGATAGAAGAAAAAGGAGTTTCTGACGATATGGAAGGGAAGATGAACAAGTGGGAGAGAGTGTCCCATCCTGTCTCTCCCTTAAATTCATTCTCCGAGAAGGAACAAGTGCAATTACCAATAATTTCTAAGAGGTGGTTCCCGAGGTACAGAAATGACGGCAGTGCCGAGTACAGATACCAGATTAGACTTACGACCAATGATTTTATCACCTCATAAAACAGCAACAAAATGATAATCTTGGCCCAGTTCCGACTGATGATAAACAGCACAAAAGGGAACACATACTGCAAGCAAGGTATTACATGACCCAACATTGAGAGCCAGCCCCACAACTTTGACAGCCAATACATCAACATTGTGACCAATCAATATAATGGATGCTTATAACAATTTTGCCTTAACACACTTTGGTCAGATCTATCATTATCTCAACCCTTCGAGCCCCACGTTGGGCGCCAAAAACGGACTGTCGTGGTTTAACCTGGCAGGCAGCCAAATACCACGCAGCCGCTCACTCACTCCCCCCGCCCCCCCAGTGGGACGGGGAGAGAATCGGAAGGGTAGGAGTGAGAAAAACTCGTGGGTTGAGATAAAGACAGTTTAATAGAACAGAAAAGGGAGAATAATGATAATAAATAATGATAGAATATACAAAATGAGTGATGCACAATGCAATTGCTCACCACCCGCGCTGACCGATAACCAAGTAGCGATCGGCACTTCCTGGATCACGCCTACTGTTCATATACTGAGCATGACGTCACATGGTATGGAATACCCCATTGGCCAGCTGGGCTGGCTGTCCTGATTATGTTCCCTCCCACCTTGTGTACCTAGCTCAGTCAGTAGGCACGGGAGCTGTCCTTGGACTAGGAGGGCACTTAGCAACAACTGAAAACATCAGTGTGTTATCAACATTCTCCTCATACTAAATCCAAAACACAGCACTAGGAAGAAATTTAACCCTATCCCTGCCGAAACCAGGACAGGTCCGTGGCTGGATGCTGGGTGAGAAATAGATAGCTAAGAAAACGTCAGTCAGCATAGAAAACAGACGGTTTATGGTCTATTGTGTGAAAATGCTGAATACAGAAGGAGAAGGAAGGTTGAGAAAATGTTAGGGGAGGACGTGAAGGACGTGGAAGACGTGCCGTAACGAAGAAATATAAAGTACAAGGTATAATTTTGCTTGCTTTGTTACCTTTTGCTGTTGGCTTGAGGTTAATACGTAAATGCTGGACTATGGTAATATGTCGCGTGAACAAGGCCTAGGAACCAATAGACGGGGTGGCTGTGGCTCGTGCAGCGCACCCGATGGGCGAGCGCATGCGCCGTAGGCTCCCTATGTTGAGAGTTGCCAATTGAGGCGTGTTTCGGCACCCGCTGGCCACGTGTGTCGAAACCCGTTTCCTTTGCAAATGTATAAATACCGGGATTTTCCCGAAGAACAGTGGGCCGGTGTACAGCGAGGTCACCGTTGCCTCCGTGGGGACGCCCACGTAAAGCTGGCACCTACCGACTGCTGGGGCTGAGTTTGCAGCGCAAGACGATCCGAGAATGTAGGGATGGTTCGTCTTTCTGCTGGTCGTCGGGTTGGTAAGACACTGGCTTTGCAAAATACCCTTAGCGTAATGCATGATTGCAGTGACTGAAGTGCTTGCTTTTCCCCTTGCTTATAGTCTGTGTAGCCTATGTGTGCTCCCCTTGTAAAGGAATCCTCGAAAGCCAGTCTAAACGAACCCCAAAGTGACGGGAGACGCCGAGTAAACGGCCCGGGCCTGCGCATCACAGGATAGAGGGCTGAAGGTGAGAGAAGTCTCCTGGAAAGGACGAGGTCTGTTAAGGTCCATCCAAATAGATGGTGCAGAACTCTGAGGTCTGTACCGGCTGCCTTTGGGGTGCTGCCGGGGGTTCTTGGTGTGGTCCCGTGGGTGTCTGGGTGCCCAGAGGATGGTCCTGAGGGTCTTGGGGTGCTTCTGGGGGTTCTTGTTGTGCTCCGGGGGGGTCTCTGGATGCCCACGGGGTGCTCGTGGGGGTCTTGGGGTGCTTGTGGGGGTTCTGGATGCTGTGGGAGTCCCTGTGTGCCCACGGGGTGCTCCTGGGGTTGTCGGGGTGGCCAGAGGATGCTTCTGGGAGTCTTGGGGTGCTTCTGGGCCTTCTTGTGGTGCTGCTGGGGGTCCCGGTGTGCCCAGAGCACGCTCCTGGGTTTCTAGGTGGCGGTTCTAGGTGCAGGTTCTAGGTGCGGGTTCTAGGTGCGGGTTCTAGGTGCCGGTTCTAGGTGCCGGTTCTGCTGCTCATGGGGCACCACTTCCGCTGTTCGGAGCTCAGGTGACGCGCCTCGGGCCCAGCTTGTGATGCCGGGGCTCTGGTTTTGTTCCCTGGGCTCTGGTTTTGTTCTCGGCGCTCTGGTTTTGTCCCCCGGGCCCTGGGTTTGTCCCCGGGGCCCTGGGTTTGTCCCCGGGGCCCTGGTTTTGTTCCCGGGGCCCTGGTTTTCTCCTGCTGGCTCTGGTTTTCTCCCACGGGCTCTGGTTTTGTTCCCGGGGCTCTGGTTTTGTTCCCGGGGCGCTGGTTTTGTTCCCGGGGCGCTGGTTTTGTTCCCGGGGCTCTGGTTTTTTTCCCAGGTCGCTGGTTTTCTCCCACGGGCTCTGGTTTTCTTCCCGGAGCTCTGGTTTTCTTCCCGGGGCTCTGGTTTTCTTCCCGGGGCTCTGGTTTTCTTCCCGGGGCTCTGGTTTTCTTCCCGGGGCTCTGGTTTTCTTCCCGGGGCTCTGGTTTTGTTCGCGGGGCTCTGGTTTTGTTCGCGGGGCTCTGGTTTTGTTCGCGGGGCTCTGGTTTTGTTCCCCGGGCTCTTGTTTTGTTCTCCGGGCCCTGGTTTTGTTTCCCGGGGCGCTGGTTTTGTTCCCGGGGCGCTGGTTTTGTTCCCGGGGCGCTGGTTTTGTTCCCGGGGCGTTGGTTTTGTTCCCGGGGCGCTGGTTTTGTTCCCGGGGCGCTGGTTTTGTTCCCGGGGCGCTGGTTTTGTTCCGCGGGCTCTGGTTTTGTTCCCGGGGCTCTGGTTTTGTTCCCGGGGCACTGGTTTTCTCCCACGGGCTCTGGTTTTTTTCCCGGGGCTCTGGTTTTTTTCCCGGGGCGCTGGTTTTGTTCCCGGGGCTCTGGTTTTGTTCCCGAGGCTCTGGTTTTGTTCCCCGGGTGCTGGTTTTCTCCCGCAGGCGTCGGTTTTGTTCCCGGGGCTCAGGTTTTGTTTCCGGGGCTCTGGTTTTCTTCCCCGGGCGCTGGTTTTCTCCCCCGGGCTCTGGTTTTGTTCCCGGGGCGCTGGTTTTGTTCCGGGGGCGCTGGTTTTGTTCCGGGGGCGCTGGTTTTGTTCCTGGGGTGCTGGTTTTGCTCCCGGGGCGCTGGTTTTCTCCCACGGGCCCTGGTTTTGTTCCCCGGGCCCTGGTTTTGTTCCCCGGGCCCTGGTTTTGTTCCCCGGGCCCTGGTTTTGTTCCCCGGGCCCTGGTTTTGTTCCCCGGGCCCTGGTTTTGTTCCCGGGGCGCTGGTTTTGTTCCCCAGGCCCTGGTTTTGTTCCCCGGGCTCTGGTTTTGTTCCCCGGGCTCTGGCTTTCTCCCGTGGGCCGCGGCTTTGTACCCGGGGCTTTGGTTGTGTTCCCGGGGCTTTGGTTGTGTTCCCGGGGATTTGGTTTTGTTCCCGGGGCTTTGGTTTTGTTCCCGGGGCCCTTGTTTTGTTCCCCGGGCCCTGGTTTTCTCCCGCGGGCCTCGGTTTTGTTCCCGGGGCTGTGGTTTTGTTCTTGGCGCTCTGGTTTTGTTCCCCGGGCTCTGGTTTTGTTCCCCGGGCTCTGGGTTTGTTCCCGGGGCTCTGGTTTTCTCCCCGGGGCTCTGGTTTTCTCCCCGGGGCTCTGGTTTTGTCCCCGGGGCTCTGGTTTTCTCCCCGGGGCTCTGGTTTTCTCCCCGGGGCTCTGGTTTTGTTCCCGGGGCTCTGGTTTTGTTCCCGGGGCTCTGGTTTTGTTCCCGGGGCTCTGGTTTTGTTTCCCGGGGCTCTGGTTTTGTTCCCCGGGCTCTGGTTTTGTTCCCCGGGCTCTGGTTTTGTTTCCGGGGCTCTGGTTTTGTTCCCGGGGCTCTGGTTTTCTCCTGCGGGCCGCGGTTTTGTTCCCCGGGCTCTGGTTTTGTTCCCCGGGCTCTGGTTTTGTTCCCCGGGCTCTGGTTTTGTTCCCCGGGCTCTGGTTTTGTTCCCCGGGCTCTGGTTTTGTTCCCGGGGCTCTGGGTTTGTTCCCCGGGCGCTGGTTTTCTCCCGCGGGCCTCGGTTTTGTTCCCGGGGCGCTGGTTTTGTTCCCCGGGCCCTGGTTTTCTCCCGCGGGCCTCGGTTTTGTTCCCCGGGCTCTGGTTTTGTTCCCCGGGCTCTGGTTTTCTCCCCGGGGCTCTGGTTTTCTCCCCGGGGCTCTGGTTTTCTCCCCGGGGCTCTGGTTTTCTCCCCGGGGCTCTGGTTTTCTCCGCGGGGCTCTGGTTTTCTCCGCGGGGCTCTGGTTTTGTTCCCGGGGCTCTGGTTTTGTTCCCCGGGCTCTGGTTTTGTTCCCCGGGCTCTGGTTTTGTTCCCCGGGCTCTGGTTTTGTTCCCCGAGCTCTGGTTTTGTTCCCGGGGCTCTGGTTTTGTTCCCGGGGCTCTGGTTTTGTTCCCCGGGCTCTGGTTTTGTTCCCCGGGGCTCTGGTTTTATCCCCGGGGCTCTGGTTTTCTCCCCGGGGCTCTGGTTTTCTCCCCGGGGCTCTGGTTTTCTCCCCGGGGCTCTGGTTTTGTTCCCGGGGCGCTGGTTTTGTTCCCCGGGGCTCTGTTTTTTTTCCCGGGGCCCTGGTTTTCTCCCGCGGGCCTCGGTTTTGTTCCCCGGGCTCTGGTTTTGTTCCCGGGGCTCTGGTTTTGTTTCCCGGGGCTCTGGTTTTCTTCCCCTGGCTCTGATTTTGTGCCCCGGGCTCTGGTTTCGTTCCCCGGGCTCTGGTTTTGTTCCCGGGGCTCTGGTTTTGTTCCCGGTGCTCTGGTTTTGTTCCCGGGGCTCTGGTTTTGTTCCCGGGGCTCTGGTTTTCTCCTGCGGGCCGCGGTTTTGTTCCCCGGACCCTGGTTTTGTTCCCCGGGCTCTGGTTTTGTTCCCCGGCTGTTGTTTTGATCCCCGGGCCCTGGTTTTGTTCCCCGGGCCCTGGTTTTCTCCCGCGGTCCTCGGTTTTGTTCCCGGGGCTCTGGTTTTGTTCCCGGGGCTCTGGTTTTGTTCCCAGGGCTCTGGTTTTGTTCCCGGGGCCCTGGTTTTTTCCTCCGGGCCGTGGTTTTGTTCCCCGGGCCCTGGTTTTGTTCCCCGGGCCCTGGTTTTGTTCCCCGGGCCCTGGTTTTGTTCCCCGGGCCCTGGTTTTCTCCCGCGGGCCTCGGTTTTGTTCCCGGGGCCCTGGTTTTGTTCCCGGGGCCCTGGTTTTGTTCCCGGGGCCCTGGTTTTGTTCCCCAGGCCCTGGTTTTGTTCCCCGGGCTCTGGTTTTGTTCCCCCGGGCTCTGGTTGTGTTCCCGGGGCCCTGGTTTTCTCCCGCGGGCCTTGGTTGTGTTCCCCGGGCTCTGGTTGTGTTCCCCGGGCTCTGGTTGTGTTCCCCGGGCTCTGGTTGTGTTTCCCGGGCTCTGGTTGTGTTCCCCGGGCTCAGGTTTTGTTCCCGGGGCTCTGGTTTTTTTCCCGCTGCTCTGGTTTTTTTCCCTGGGCCCTGGTTTTCTCCCGTGGGCCTCGGTTTTGTTCCCGGGGCTCTGGTTTTTTTCCCGGGGCGCTGGTTTTGTTCCCGGGGCTCTGGTTTTGTTTCCGGGGCTCTGGTTTTGTTCCCGGGGCTCTGGTTTTGTTCCCGGGACTCTGGTTTTGTTCCCCGGGCTCTGGTTTTGTTCCCCGGGCTCTGGTTTTGTTCCCTGGGCTCTGGTTTTCTCCCGCATGCTCTGGTTTTGTTCCCGGGGCTCTGGTTTTGTTCCCCGGGCTCTGGTTTTTTTCCCGGGGTTCTGGTTTTGTTCCCCGGGCTCTGGTTTTGTTCCCTTTTGTTCCCCGGTCTCTGGTTTTGTTCCCCGGGCTCCGGTTTTCTCCCATGGGCCGCGGTTTTGTTCCCGGGGCTTTGGTTTTGTTCCTGGGGCTTTGGTTTTGTTCCCGGGGCCCTGGTTTTGTTCCCCAGGCCCTGGTTTTCTCCCGCGGGCCTCGGTTTTGTTCCCGGGGTTCTGGTTTTGTTCCCGGGGCTCTGGTTTTGTTCCCCAGGCTCTGGTTTTGTTCCCGGGGCTCTGGTTTTGTTCCCCGGGCTCTGGTTTTGTTCCCCGGGCCCTGGTTTTCTCCCGCGGGCTCTGGTTTTGTTCCCCGGGCTCTGGTTTTGTTCCCCGGGCTCTAGTTTTCTCCCGCGGGCCGCGGTTTTGTTCCCGGGGCTCTGGTTTTGTTCCCGGGGCCCTGGTTTTGTTCCCCGGGCTCTGGTTTTGTTCCCGGGGCTCTGGTTTTGTTCCCGGGGCTCTGGTTTTGTTCCCGGGGCTCTGGTTTTCTCTCGCGGGCCTCGGTTTTGTCCCGAGGCTGTGGTTTTGTTCTTGGCGCTCTGGTTTTGTCCCCCGGGCCCTCGTTTTGTTCCCCGCGGCTCTGGTTTTGTTCCCCGCAGCTCTGGTTTTGTTCCCCGCGGCTCTGGTTTTGTCCCCCGGGCTCTGGTTTTGTTCCCGTGGCTCTGGTTTTGTTCCCGGGGCTCTGGTTTTGTTCCCGCGGCTCTGGTTTTGTTCCCGTGGCTCTGGTTTTCTCCCACTTGCTCTGTTTTTTTTCCCGGGCCGTGGTTTTTTTGCCCGGGCTCTGATTTTGTTCCCCGGGATCTGGTTGTGTTCCCCGGGCTCTGGTTTTGTTCCCCGGGCTCTGGTTGTGTTCCCCGGGCTCTGGTTTTGTTCCCCGGGCTCTGGTTGTGTTCCCCGGGCTCTGGTTGTGTTCCCCGGGCTCTGGTTGTGTTCCCCGGGCTCTGGTTGTGTTCCCCGGGCTCTGGTTGTGTTCCCCGGGCTCTGGTTGTGTTCCTGGGGCTGTGGTTTTGTTCCCGGGGCTCTGGCTTTGTTCCCTGGGCCCTGGTTGTCTCCCGCGGGCCTCGGTTTTGTTCCCGGGGCTCTGGTTTTGTTCCCGGGGCTCTGGTTTTGTTCCCTGGGCCCTGGTTTTCTCCCGCGGGCTCTGGTTTTGTTCCCGGGGCTCTGGTTTTGTTCCCGGGGCTCTGGTTTTGTTCCCGGGGCTCTGGTTTTGTTTCCCGGGGCTCTGGTTTTGTTTCCCGGGGCTCTGGTTTTGTTTCCCGGGGCTCTGGTTTTGTTCCCCGGGCTCTGGTTTTGTTCCCCGGGCTCTGGTTTTGTTCCCCGGGCTCTGGTTTTGTTCCCCGGGCCCTGGTTTTGTTCCCCGGGGCTCTGGTTTTGTTCCCGGGGCCCTGGTTTTCTCCCGCGGGCCTCGGTTTTGTTCCCCGGGCTCTGGTTTTGTTCCCCGGGCTCGGTTTTGTTCCCCGGGCTCTGGTTTTGTTCCCCGGGCTCTGGTTTTGTTTCCCAGGCTCTGGTTTTGTTTCCCGGGGCTCTGGTTTTGTTCCCGCGGCTCTGGTTTTGTTCCCGTGGCTCTGGTTTTGTTCCCGCGGCTCTGGTTTTCTCCGCCTTGCTCTGTTTTTTTTTGCCCGGGCCGTGGTTTTTTTGCCCGGGCTCTGGTTTTGTTCCCCGGGCTCTGGTTGTGTTCCCCGGGCTCTGGTTTTGTTCCCCGAGCTCTGGTTTTGTTCCCCAGGCTCTGGTTGTGTTCCCCGGGCTCTGGTTGTGTTCCCCGGGCTCTGGTTTTGTTCCCGGGGCTCTGGTTTTCTCTCCGGGGCTCTGGTTTTCTCCCCGGGGCTCTGGTTTTCTCCCCGGGGCTCTGGTTTTCTCCCCGGGACTCTGGTTTTGATCCCGGGGCTCTGGTTTTGTTCCCGGGGCTCTGGTTGTTTTTCCCGGGGCTCTGGTTGTTTTTCCCGGGGCTCTGGTTTTGTTCCCCGGGCTCTGGTTTTGTTCCCCGGGCTCTGGTTTTCTACCTCGTGCCGCGGATTTGTTCCCGGGGCTCTGGTTTTGTTCCCGGGGCGCTGGTTTTCTCCCATGGGCTCTGGTTTTGTTCCCGGGGCTCTGGGTTTGTTCCCCGGGCGCTGGTTTTCTCCCGCGGGCCGCGGTTTTGTTCCCGGGGCGCTGGTTTTGTTCCCGGGGCGCTGGTTTTTTTCCCCGGGCCCTGGTTTTCTCCCGCGGGCCTCGGTTTTGTTCCCCGGGCCTCGGTTTTGTTCCCCGGGCTCTGGTTTTCTCCCCGGGGCTCTGGTTTTCTCCCCGGGGCTCTGGTTTTCTCCCCGGGGCTCTGGTTTTCTCCCCGGGGCTCTGGTTTTCTCCCCGGGGCTCTGGTTTTCTCCCCGGGGCTCTGGTATTGTTCCCGGGGCTCTGGTTTTGTTTCCCCGGGCTCTGGTTTTGTTCCCCGGGCTCTGGTTTTGTTCCCCGGCTCTGGTTTTGTTCCCCGGGCTCTGGTTTTTTTCCCGGGGCTCTGGTTTTGTTCCCGGGGCTCTGGTTTTCTCCTGCGGGACGCGGTTTTGTTCCCCGGGCCCTGGTTTTGTTCCCCGGGCCCTGGTTTTGTTCCCTGGGCCCTGGTTTTGTTCCCCGGGCTCTGGTTTTGTTCCCCGGGGCTCTGGTTTTGTTCCCGGGGCGCTGGTTTTCTCCCACGGGCTCTGGTTTTGTTCCCGAGGCTCTGGTTTTGTTCCCGGGGCTCTGGGTTTGTTCCCCGGGCGCTGGTTTTCTCCCGCGGGCCTCGGTTTTGTTCCCGGGGCGCTGGTTTTGTTCCCCGGGCTCTGGTTTTCTCCTGCGGGCTTCGGTTTTGTTCCCCGGGCTCTGGTTTTGTTCCCCGGGCTCTGGATTTGTTCCCCGGGCTCTGGTTTTCTCCCCGGGGCTCTGGTTTTCTCCCCGGGGCTCTGGTTTTCTCCCCGGGGCTCTGGTTTTCTCCCCGGGGCTCTGGTTTTCTCCCTGGGTCTCTGGTTTTCTCCCCGGGGCTCTGGTTTTCTCCCCGGGGCTCTGGTTTTCTCCCCGGGGCTCTGGTTTTGTTCCCGGGGCTCTGGTTTTGTTCCCGGGGCTCTGGTTTTGTTTCCCGGGGCTCTAGTTTTGTTCCCCGGGCTCTGGTTTTGTTCCCCGGGCTCTGGTTTTGTTCCCCGGGCTCTGGTTTTGTTCCCCGGGCTCTGGTTTTGTTCCCCGGGCTCTGGTTTTGTTCCCGGGGCTCTGGTTTTGTTCCCGGGGCTCTGGTTTTGTTCCCGGGGCTCTGGTTTTGTTCCCGGGGCTCTGGTTTTGTTCCCGGGGCCCTGGTTTTGTTCCCGGGGCTCTGGTTTTCTCCTGCGGGCCGCGGTTTTGTTCCCCGGGCCCTGGTTTTGTTCCCCGGGCCCTCGTTTTGTTCCCCGGGCTCTGGTTTTGTTCCCCGGGGCTCTGGTTTTGTTCCCGGGGCCCTGGTTTTCTCCCGCGGGCTCTGGTTTTGTTCCCCGGGCCCTGGTTTTCTCCCGCGGGCTCTGGTTTTGTTCCCCGGGCTCTGGTTTTGTTCCCCGGGCTCTGGTTTTGTTCCCCGGGCTCTGGTTTTGTTCCCCGGGCCCTGGTTTTCTCCCGTGGGCCGCGGTTTTGTTCCTGGGGCTTTGGTTTTGTTCCCGGGGCTTTGGTTTTGTTCCCGGGGCTTTGGTTTTGTTCCCGGGGCTTTGGTTTTGTTCCCGGGGCCCTGGTTTTGTTCCCGGGGCCCTGGTTTTGTTCCCGGGGCCCAGGTTTTGTTCCCGGGGCCCAGGTTTTGTTCCCGGGGCTTTGGTTTTGTTCCCGGGGCCCTGGTTTTGTTCCCGGGGCTCTGGGTTTGTTCCCGGGGCTCTGGTTTTGTTCCCCGGGCTCTGGTTTTGTTCCCCGGGCTCTGGTTTTGTTCCCCGGGCTCTGGTTTTGTTCCCCGGGCTCTGGTTTTCTCCCGTGGGCCGCGGTTTTGTACCCGGGGCTTTGGTTGTGTTCCCGGGGCTTTGGTTGTGTTCCCGGGGCTTTGGTTTTGTTCCCGGGGCCCTGGTTTTGTTCCCCGGGCCCTGGTTTTGTTCCCCGGGCCCTGGTTTTGTTCCCCGGGCCCTGGTTTTGTTCCCCGGGCCCTGGTTTTGTTCCCTGGGGCTCTGGTTTTGTTCCCTGGGCCCTGGTTTTCTCCCGCGGGCCTCGGTTTTGTTCCCCGGGCTCTGGTTTTGTTCCCGGGGCACTGGTTTTCTCCCATGGGCTCTGGTTTTGTTCCCGAGGCTCTGGTTTTGTTCCCGGGGCTCTGGGTTTGTTCCCCGGGCGCTGGTTTTCTCCTGCGGGCCGCGGTTTTGTTTCCCGGGCCCTGGTTTTGTTCCCCGGGCTCTGGTTTTGTTCCCCGGGCTCTGGTTTTGTTCCCCGCGGCTCTGGTTTTGTTCCCGGGGTCCTGGTTTTCTCCCGCGGGCCTCGGTTTTGTTCCCCGGGCTCTGGTTTTGTTCCCCGGGTTCTGATTTTGTTCCCCGGGCTCTGGTTTTGTTCCCCGGGCTCTGGTTTTGTTCCCCGGGCTCTGGTTTTCTCCCGTGGGCCGCGGTTTTGTACCCGGGGCTTTGGTTTTGTTCCTGGGGCTTTGGTTGTGTTCTCGGGGCTTTGGTTTTGTTCCCGGGGCTTTGGTTTTGTTCCCGGGGCCCTGGTTTTGTTCTCCGGGCCCTGGTTTTCTCCCGCGGGCCTCAGTTTTGTTCCCCGGGCTCTGGTTTTGTTCCCCGGGCTCTGGTTTTGTTCCCGGGGCGCTGGTTTTCTCCCGTGGGCCGCGGTTTTGTTCCCGGGGCTTTGGTTTTGATCCCGGGGCTTTGATTTTGTTCCCCGGGGCCCTGGTTTTGTTCCCCGGGCCCTGGTTTTCTCCCGCGGACCTCGGTTTTGTTCCCGGGGCTGTGGTTTTTTTTCTTGGCGCTCTGGTTTTTTTCCCCGGGCCGCGGTTTTGTTCCCCGGGCCCTGGTTTTGTTCCCCGGGCTCTGGTTTTGTTCCCCGGGCTCTGGTTTTGTTCCCCGGGGCTCTGGTTTTTTTCCCGGGGCCCTGGTTTTCTCCCACGGGCTCTGGTTTTGTTCCCCGGGCTCTGGTTTTGTTCCCCAGGCTCTGGTTTTGTTCCCCGGGCTATGGTTTTGTTCCCCGGGCTCTGGTTTTGTTCCCCGGGCCCTGGTTTTCTCCCGTGGGCCGCGGTTTTGTTCCCGGGGCTTTGGTTTTGTTCCCGGGGCTTTGTTTTTTTTCCCGGGGCTTTGGTTTTTTTCCCGGGGCTTTAGTTTTTTTCCCGGGGCTTTGGTTTTGTTCCCGGGGCCCTGGTTTTGTTCCCGGGGCCCTGGTTTTGTTCCCCGGGGCTCTGGTTTTGTTCCCGGGGCCCTGGTTTTCTCCCGCGGGCTCTGGTTTTGTTCCCCGGGCTCTGGTTTTGTTCCCCGGGCCCTGGTTTTCTCCCGTGGGCCGTGGTTTTGTTCCCGGGGCTTTGGTTTTGTTCCCGCGGCTTTGGTTTTGTTCCCGGGGCTTTGGTTTTGTTCCCGGGGCTTTGGTTTTGTTCCCGGGGCTTTGGTTTTGTTCCCGGGGCCCTGGTTTTGTTCCCGGGGCCCTGGTTTTGTTCCCCGGGGCTCTGGTTTTGTTCCCGGGGCCCTGGTTTTCTCCCGCGGGCTCTGGTTTTGTTCCCCGGGCTCTGGTTTTGTTCCCCGGGCTCTGGTTTTGTTCCCCGGGCCCTGGTTTTCTCCCGTGGGCCGCGGTTTTGTTCCCGGGGCTTTGGTTTTGTTCCCGGGGCTGTGGTTTTGTTCCCGGGGCTGTGGTTTTGTTCCCCGGGCTCTGGTTTTGTTCCCCGGGCTCTGGTTTTGTTGCCCAGGCCCTGGTTTTCTCCCGCGGGCCTCGGTTTTGTTCCCGGGGCTGTGGTTTTTTTTCTTGGCGCTCTGGTTTTGTTCCCCGGGCCGCGGTTTTGTTCCCCGGGCCCTGGTTTTGTTCCCCGAGCCCTCGTTTTTTTCCCCGGGCTCTGGTTTTGTTCCCGGGGCCCTGGTTTTGTTCCCGGGGCCCTGGTTTTGTTCCCCGGGGCTCTGGTTTTGTTCCCCGGGCTCTGGTTTTGTTCCCCGGGCTCTGGTTTTGTTCCCCGGGCTCTGGTTTTGTTCCCCGGGCCCTGGTTTTCTCCCGTGGGCCGCGGTTTTGTTCCCGGGGCTTTGGTTTTGTTCCCGGGGCTTTGGTTTTGTTCCCGGGGCTTTGGTTTTTGTCCCGGGGCTTTGGTTTTGTTCCCAGGGCCCTGGTTTTGTTCCCGGGGCCCTGGTTTTGTTCCCCGGTGCTCTGGTTTTGTTCCCGGGGCCCTGGTTTTCTCCCGCGGGCTCTGGTTTTGTTCCCCGGGCTCTGGTTTTGTTCCCCGGGCTCTGGTTTTGTTCCCCGGGCTCTGGTTTTGTTCCCCGGGCTCTGGTTTTGTTCCCCGGGCCCTGGTTTTCTCCCGTGGGCCGCGGTTTTGTTCCCGGGGCTTTGGTTTTGTTCCCGGGGCTGTGGTTTTGTTCCCGGGGCTGTGGTTTTGTTCCCCGGGCTCTGGTTTTGTTCCCCGGGCTCTGGTTTTGTTCCCCGGGCTCTGGTTTTGTTGCCCAGGCCCTGGTTTTCTCCCGCGGGCCTCGGTTTTTTTCCCGGGGCTCTGGTTTTGTTCCCGGGGCTCTGGTTTTGTTCCCCAGGCTCTGGTTTTGTTCCCCGGGCTCTGGTTTTGTTCCCCGGGCTCTGGTTTTGTTCCCCGAGCTCTGGTTTTGTTCCCCAGGCTCTGGTTTTGTTCCTGGGGCTCTGGTTTTGTTCCCGGGGCTGTGGTTTTGTTCTTGGCGCTCTGGTTTTGTTCCCCGGGCTCTGGTTTTGTTCCCCGGGCTCTGGTTTTGTTCCCGGGGCCCTGGTTTTGTTCCCGGGGCCCTGGTTTTGTTCCCGGGGCTCTGGTTTTGTTCCCGGGGCTGTGGTTTTGTTCTTGGCGCTCTGGTTTTGTCCCCCGGGCCCTGGTTTTGTCCCCCGGGCCCTCGTTTTGTTCCCCGCGGCTCTGGTTTTGTTCCCCGCGGCTCTGGTTTTGTTCCCCGCGGCTCTGGTTTTGTTACCCGCGGCTCTGGTTTTGTTCCCGCGGCTCTGGTTTTGTTCCCGCGGCTCTGGTTTTGTTCCCGCGGCTCTGGTTTTGTTCCCGCGGCTCTGGTTTTGTTCCCGCGGCTCTGGTTTTCTCCCACTTGCTCTGTTTTTTTTTGCCCGGGCCGTGGTTTTTTTGCCCGTGCTCTGGTTTTGTTCCCCGAGCTCTGGTTGTGTTCCCCGGGCTCTGGTTTTGTTCCCCGGGCTCTGGTTTTGTTCCCCAGGCTCTGGTTGTGTTCCCCGGGCTCTGGTTGTGTTCCCCGGGCTCTGGTTGTGTTCCCCGGGCTCTGGTTGTGTTCCTGGGGCCCTGGTTGTGTTCCTGGGGCCCTGGTTTTGTTCCCGGGGCTCTGGCTTTGTTCCCTGGGCCCTGGTTGTCTCCCGCGGGCCTCGGTTTTGTTCCCGGGGCTGTGGTTTTGTTCCCGGGGCTCTGGTTTTGTTCCCCGGGCTCTGGTTTTGTTCCCCGGGCTCTGGTTTTGTTCCCGGGGCTGTGGTTTTGTTCTTGGCGCTCTGGTTTTGTTCCCCGGGCTCTGGTTTTGTTCCCGGGGCCCTGGTTTTGTTCCCGGGGCCCTGGTTTTGTTCCCGGGGCCCTGGTTTTGTTCCCGGGGCCCTGGTTTTGTTCCCGGGGCCCTGGTTTTGTTCCCGGGGCCCTGGTTTTGTTCCCGGGGCCCTGGTTTTGTTCCCCGGGCTCTGGTTTTGTTCCCGGGGCTCTGGTTTTGTTCCCGGGGCTGTGGTTTTGTTCTTGGCGCTCTGGTTTTGTCCCCCGGGCCCTGGTTTTGTCCCCCGGGCCCTCGTTTTGTTCCCCGCGGCTCTGGTTTTGCTCCCAGCAGCTCTGGTTTTGTTCCCCGCGGCTCTGGTTTTGTTCCCCGCGGCTCTGGTTTTGTTCCCCGCGGCTCTGGTTTTGTTCCCCGCGGCTCTGGTTTTGTTCCCGCGGCTCTGGTTTTGTTCCCGTGGGTCTGGTTTTGTTCCCGCGGCTCTGGTTTTGTTCCCGCGGCTCTGGTTTTCTCCCACTTGCTCTGTTTTTTTTTGCCCGGGCCGTGGTTTTTTTGCCCGTGCTCTGGTTTTGTTCCCCGGGCTCTGGTTGTGTTCCCCGGGCTCTGGTTTTGTTCCCCGGGCTCTGGTTTTGTTCCCCAGGCTCTGGTTGTGTTCCCCGGGCTCTGGTTGTGTTCCCCGGGCTCTGGTTGTGTTCCCCGGGCTGTGGTTGTGTTCCTGGGGCCCTGGTTTTGTTCCCCGGGCTCTGGCTTTGTTCCCTGGGCCCTGGTTGTCTCCCGCGGGCCTCGGTTTTGTTCCCGGGGCTCTGGTTTTGTTCCCGGGGCTCTGGTTTTGTTCCCGGGGCTCTGGGTTTGTTCCCCGGGCGCTGGTTTTCTCCCGCGGGCCTCGGTTTTGTTCCCGAGGCTCTGGTTTTGTTCCCCGGGCTCTGGGTTTGTTCCCCGGGCCCTGGTTTTATCCCGTGGGCCTCGGTTTTGTTCCCCGGGCTCTGGTTTTGTTCCCCGGGCTCTGGGTTTGTTCCCGGGGCTCTGGTTTTCTCCCCGGGGCTCTGGTTTTCTCCCCGGGGCTCTGGTTTTCTCCCCGGGGCTCTGGTTTTCTCCCCGGGGCTCTGGTTTTCTCCCCGGGGCTCTGGTTTTGTTCCCGGGGCTCTGGTTTTGTTCCCGGGGCTCTGGTTTTGTTCCCGGGGCTCTGGTTTTGTTCCCCGGGCTCTGGTTTTGTTCCCCGGGCTCTGGTTTTGTTCCCGGGGCTCTGGTTTTGTTCCCCGGGCTCTGGTTTTGTTCCCCGGGCTCTGGTTTTGTTCCCCGGGCTCTGGTTTTGTTCCCCGGGCTCTGGTTTTGTTCCCCGGGCTCTGGTTTTGTTCCCCGGGCTCTGGTTTTGCTCCCGGGGCTCTGGTTTTGCTCCCGGGGCTCTGGGTTTCTCCTGCGGGCCGCGGTTTTGTTCCCCGGGCCCTGGTTTTGTTCCCCGGGCCCTGGTTTTGTTCCCCCGGTTCTGGTTTTGTTCCCCGGGGCTCTGGTTTTGTTCCCGGGGTCCTGGTTTTCTCCTGCGGGCCTCGGTTGTTTTCCCTGGGCTCTGGTTTTGTTCCCCGGGCTCTGGTTTTGTTCCCCGGGCTCTGGTTTTGTTCCCCGGGCTCTGGTTTTGTTCCCTTGGCTCTGGTTTTGTTCCCCAGGCTCTGCTTTTCTCTCCTGGGCCGCGGTTTTGTACCTGGGGCTTTGGTTTTGTTCCCGGGGCTTTGGTTTTGTTCCCGGGGCTTTGGTTTTGTTCCCGGGGCTTTGGTTTTGTTCCCGGGGCCCTGGTTTTGTTCTCCGGGCCCTGGTTTTCTCCCGCGGGCCTCGGTTTTGTTCCCGGGGCTGTGGTTTTGTTCTTGGCGCTCTGGTTTTGTTCCCCGGGCTCTGGTTTTGTTCCCCGGGCTCTGGTTTTGTTCCCCGGGCTCTGGTTTTGTTCCCGGGGCTCTGGGTTTGTTCCCGGGGCTCTGGTTTTCTCCCCCGGGGCTCTGGTTTTCTCCCCGGGGCTCTGGTTTTCTCCCCGGGGCTCTGGTTTTGTTCCCGGGGCTCTGGTTTTGTTCCCGGGGCTCTGGTTTTGTTTCCCGGGGCTCTGGTTTTGTTCCCGCGGCTCTGGTTTTGTTCCCGCGGCTCTGGTTTTCTTCCCGTGGCTCTGGTTTTCTCCCACTTGCTCTGTTTTTTTGCCCGGGCCGTGGTTTTTTTGCCCGGGCTCTGATTTTGTTCCCCGGGATCTGGTTGTGTTCCCCGGGCTCTGGTTGTGTTCCCCGGGCTCTGGTTGTGTTCCCCGGGCTCTGGTTGTGTTCCCCGGGCTCTGGTTGTGTTCCCCGGGCTCTGGTTGTGTTCCCCGGGCTCTGGTTGTGTTCCCCGGGCTCTGGTTGTGTTCCCCGGGCTCTGGTTGTGTTCCCCGGGCTCTGGTTGTGTTCCTGGGGCTGTGGTTTTGTTCCCGGGGCTCTGGCTTTGTTCCCTGGGCCCTGGTTGTCTCCCGCGGGCCTCGGTTTTGTTCCCGGGGCTCTGGTTTTGTTCCCGGGGCTCTGGTTTTGTTCCCTGGGCCCTGGTTTTCTCCCGCGGGCTCTGGTTTTGTTCCCGGGGCTCTGGTTTTGTTCCCGGGGCTCTGGTTTTGTTTCCCGGGGCTCTGGTTTTGTTCCCACGGCTCTGGTTTTCTCGACTTGCTCTGTTTTTTTTTGCCCGGGCCGTGGTTTTTTTGCCCGGGCTCTGGTTTTGTTCTCCGGGCTCTGGTTGTGTTCCCCGGGCTCTGGGTTTGTTCCCGGGGCCCTGGTTTTCTCCCGCGGGCTCTGGTTTTGTTCCCCAGGCTCTGGTTTTGTTCCCCGGGCTCTGGTTTTGTTCCCCGGGCTCTGGTTTTGTTCCCCGGGCTCTGGTTTTGTTCCCCGGGCCCTGGTTTTCTCCCGTGGGCCGCGGTTTTGTTCCCGGGGCTTTGGTTTTGTTCCCGGGGCTTTGGTTTTGTTCCCGGGGCTTTGGTTTTGTTCCCGGGGCCCTGGTTTTGTTCCCGGGGCCCAGGTTTTGTTCCCGGGGCCCAGGTTTTGTTCCCGGGGCCCAGGTTTTGTTCCCGGGGCCCAGGTTTTGTTCCCGGGGCTTTGGTTTTGTTCCCGGGGCCCTGGTTTTGTTCCCGGGGCTCTGGTTTTGTTCCCGGGGCTCTGGGTTTGTTCCCGGGGCTCTGGTTTTGTTCCCGGGGCTCTGGTTTTGTTCCCCGGGCTCTGGTTTTGTTCCCCGGGCTCTGGTTTTCTCCCGTGGGCCGCGGTTTTGTACCCGGGGCTTTGGTTTTGTTCCCGGGGCTTTGGTTGTGTTCCCGGGGCTTTGGTTTTGTTCCCGGGGCCCTGGTTTTGTTCCCCGGGCCCTGGTTTTGTTCCCCGGGCCCTGGTTTTGTTCCCCGGGTCCTGGTTTTGTTCCCCGGGCTCTGGTTTTGTTCCCCGGGGCTCTGGTTTTGTTCCCGGGGTCCTGGTTTTCTCCCGCGGGCCTCGGTTTTGTTCCCCGGGCTCTGGTTTTGTTCCCGGGGCGCTGGTTTTCTCCCATGGGCTCTGGTTTTGTTCCCGAGGCGCTGGTTTTGTTCCCGGGGCTCTGGGTTTGTTCCCCGGGCGCTGGTTTTCTCCTGCGGGCCGCGGTTTTGTTTCCCGGGCCCTGGTTTTGTTCCCCGGGCTCTGGTTTTGTTCCCTGGGCTCTGGTTTTGTTCCCCGGGGCTCTGGTTTTGTTCCCGGGGTCCTGGTTTTCTCCCGCGGGCCTCGGTTTTGTTCCCCGGGCTCTGGTTTTGTTCCCCGGGTTCTGATTTTGTTCCCCGGGCTCTGGTTTTGTTCCCCGGGCTCTGGTTTTGTTCCCCGGGCTCTGGTTTTGTTCCCCGGGCTCTGGTTTTCTCCCGTGGGCCGCGGTTTTGTACCCGGGGCTTTGGTTTTGTTCCTGGGGCTTTGGTTGTGTTCTCGGGGCTTTGGTTTTGTTCCCGGGGCTTTGGTTTTGTTCCCGGGGCCCTGGTTTTGTTCTCCGGGCCCTGGTTTTCTCCCGCGGGCCTCAGTTTTGTTCCCCGGGCTCTGGTTTTGTTCCCCGGGCTCTGGTTTTGTTCCCGGGGCGCTGGTTTTCTCCCGTGGGCCGCGGTTTTGTTCCCGGGGCTTTGGTTTTGATCCCGGGGCTTTGGTTTTGTTCCCCGGGGCCCTGGTTTTGTTCCCCGGGCCCTGGTTTTCTCCCGCAGACCTCTGTTTTGTTCCCGGGGCTGTGGTTTTTTTTCTTGGCGTTCTGGTTTTGTTCCCCGGGCCGCGGTTTTGTTCCCCGGGCCCTGGTTTTGTTCCCCGGGCTCTGGTTTTGTTCCCCGGGCTCTGGTTTTGTTCCCCGGGGCTCTGGTTTTTTTCCCGGGGCCCTGGTTTTCTCCCGCGGGCTCTGGTTTTGTTCCCCGGGGCTCTGGTTTTGTTCCCCAGGCTCTGGTTTTGTTCCCCGGGCTCTGGTTTTGTTCCCCGGGCTCTGGTTTTGTTCCCCGGGCCCTGGTTTTCTCCCGTGGGCCGCGGTTTTGTTCCCGGGGCTTTGGTTTTGTTCCCGGGGCTTTGGTTTTGTTCCCGGGGCTTTGGTTTTTTTCCCGGGGCTTTGGTTTTGTTCCCGGGGCCCTGGTTTTGTTCCCGGGGCCCTGGTTTTGTTCCCCGGGGCTCTGGTTTTGTTCCCGGGGCCCTGGTTTTCTCCCGCGGGCTCTGGTTTTGTTCCCCGGGCTCTGGTTTTGTTCCCCGGGCCCTGGTTTTCTCCCGTGGGCCGCGGTTTTGTTCCCGGGGCTTTGGTTTTGTTCCCGGGGCTTTGGTTTTGTTCCCGGGGCTTTGGTTTTGTTCCCGGGGCTTTGGTTTTTTTCCCGGGGCTTTGGTTTTGTTCCCGGGGCCCTGGTTTTGTTCCCGGGGCCCTGGTTTTGTTCCCCGGGGCTCTGGTTTTGTTCCCGGGGCCCTGGTTTTCTCCCGCGGGCTCTGGTTTTGTTCCCCGGGCTCTGGTTTTGTTCCCCGGGCTCTGGTTTTGTTCCCCGGGCTCTGGTTTTGTTCCCCGGGCTCTGGTTTTGTTCCCCGGGCCCTGGTTTTCTCCCGTGGGCCGCGGTTTTGTTCCCGGGGCTGTGGTTTTGTTCCCGGGGCTGTGGTTTTGTTCCCGGGGCTGTGGTTTTGTTCCCCGGGCTCTGGTTTTGTTCCCCGGGCTCTGGTTTTGTTCCCCGGGCTCTGGTTTTGTTGCCCAGGCCCTGGTTTTCTCCCGCGGGCCTCGGTTTTGTTCCCGGGGCTGTGGTTTTTTTTCTTGGCGCTCTGGTTTTGTTCCCCGGGCCCTGGGTTTGTTCCCCGGGCCCTGGGTTTGTTCCCCGGGCCCTCGTTTTGTTCCCCGGGCTCTGGTTTTGTTCCCCGGGGCTCTGGTTTTGTTCCCGGGGCCCTGGTTTTCTCCCGCGGGCTCTGGTTTTGTTCCCCGGGCTCTGGTTTTGTTCCCCAGGCTCTGGTTTTGTTCCCCGGGGCTCTGGTTTTGTTCCCCGGGCTCTGGTTTTGTTCCCCGGGCTCTGGTTTTGTTCCCCGGGCTCTGGTTTTGTTCCCCGGGCCCTGGTTTTCTCCCGTGGGCCGCGGTTTTTTTCCCGGGGCTTTGGTTTTGTTCCCGGGGCTTTGGTTTTGTTCCCGGGGCTTTGGTTTTTTTCCCGGGGCTTTGGTTTTGTTCCCGGGGCCCTGGTTTTGTTCCCGGGGCCCTGGTTTTGTTCCCGGGGCCCTGGTTTTGTTCCCCGGGGCTCTGGTTTTGTTCCCGGGGCTTTGGTTTTGTTCCCGGGGCTTTGGTTGTGTTCTCGGGGCTTTGGTTTTGTTCCCGGGGCTTTGGTTTTGTTCCCGGGGCCCTGGTTTTGTTCTCCGGGCCCTGGTTTTCTCCCGCGGGCCTCAGTTTTGTTCCCCGGGCTCTGGTTTTGTTCCCCGGGCTCTGGTTTTGTTCCCGGGGCGCTGGTTTTCTCCCGTGGGCCGCGGTTTTGTTCCCGGGGCTTTGGTTTTGATCCCGGGGCTTTGGTTTTGTTCCCCGGGGCCCTGGTTTTGTTCCCCGGGCCCTGGTTTTCTCCCGCGGACCTCTGTTTTGTTCCCGGGGCTGTGGTTTTTTTTCTTGGCGTTCTGGTTTTGTTCCCCGGGCCCTGGTTTTGTTCCCCGGGCCCTGGTTTTGTTCCCCGGGCTCTGGTTTTGTTCCCCGGGCTCTGGTTTTGTTCCCCGGGGCTCTGGTTTTTTTCCCGGGGCCCTGGTTTTCTCCCGCGGGCTCTGGTTTTGTTCCCCGGGCTCTGGTTTTGTTCCCCAGGCTCTGGTTTTGTTCCCCGGGCTCTGGTTTTGTTCCCCGGGCTCTGGTTTTGTTCCCCGGGCCCTGGTTTTCTCCCGTGGGCCGCGGTTTTGTTCCCGGGGCTTTGGTTTTGTTCCCGGGGCTTTGGTTTTTTTCCCGGGTCTTTGGTTTTGTTCCCGGGCCCTGGTTTTGTTCCCGGGGCCCTGGTTTTGTTCCCGGGGCTCTGGTTTTGTTCCCCGGGGCTCTGGTTTTGTTCCCGGGGCCCTGGTTTTCTCCCGCGGGCTCTGGTTTTGTTCCCCGGGCTCTGGTTTTGTTCCCCGGGCCCTGGTTTTCTCCCGTGGGCCGCGGTTTTGTTCCCGGGGCTTTGGTTTTGTTCCCGGGGCTTTGGTTTTGTTCCCGGGGCTTTGGTTTTGTTCCCGGGGCTTTGGTTTTTTTCCCGGGGCTTTGGTTTTGTTCCCGGGGCCCTGGTTTTGTTCCCGGGGCCCTGGTTTTGTTCCCCGGGGCTCTGGTTTTGTTCCCGGGGCCCTGGTTTTCTCCCGCGGGCTCTGGTTTTGTTCCCCGGGCTCTGGTTTTGTTCCCCGGGCTCTGGTTTTGTTCCCCGGGCTCTGGTTTTGTTCCCCGGGCTCTGGTTTTGTTCCCCGGGCCCTGGTTTTCTCCCGTGGGCCGCGGTTTTGTTCCCGGGGCTTTGGTTTTGTTCCCGGGGCTGTGGTTTTGTTCCCGGGGCTGTGGTTTTGTTCCCCGGGCTCTGGTTTTGTTCCCCGGGCTCTGGTTTTGTTCCCCGGGCTCTGGTTTTGTTCCCCAGGCCCTGGTTTTCTCCCGCGGGCCTCGGTTTTGTTCCCGGGGCTGTGGTTTTTTTTCTTGGCGCTCTGGTTTTGTTCCCCGGGCCCTGGGTTTGTTCCCCGGGCCCTGGGTTTGTTCCCCGGGCCCTCGTTTTGTTCCCCGGGCTCTGGTTTTGTTCCCCGGGCTCTGGTTTTGTTCCCGGGGCTCTGGTTTTCTCCTGCGGGCCCTGGTTTTGTTCCCTGGGGCTCTGGTTTTGTTCTCGGGGCCCTGGTTTTCTCCCGCGGGCCTCGGTTTTGTTCCCCGGGCTCTGGTTTTGTTCCCCGGGCTCTGGTTTTGTTCCCCGGGCTCTGGTTTTGTTCCCCGGGCTCTGGTTTTGTTCCCCGGGCTCTGGTTTTGTTTCCCGGGCTCTGGTTTTGTTTCCCGGGCTTTGGTTTTGTTCCCCGGGCTCTGGTTTTGTTCCCCGGGCTCTGGTTTTGTTCCCCGGGCTCTGGTTTTGTTCCCGGGGCTCTGGTTTTGTTCCCGGGGCTCTGGTTTTGTTCCCCGGGCTCTGGTTTTGTTCCCCGGGCTCTGGTTTTCTCCCGTGGGCCGCGGTTTTGTTCCCGGGGCTTTGGTTTTGTTCCCGGGGCTTTGGTTTTGTTCCCGGGGCCCTGGTTTTGTTCCCCAGGCCCTTGTTTTCTCCCGCGGGCCTCGGTTTTGGTCCCGGGGCTCTGGTTTTGTTCCCGGGGCTCTGGTTTTGTTCCCCGGGCTCTGGTTTTCTACCGCGGGCCGCGCTTTTGTTCCCGGGGCTCTGGTTTTGTTCCCGGGGCGCTGGTTTTCTCCCACGGGCTCTGGTTTTGTTCCCGAGGCTCTGGTTTTGTTCCCGGGGCTCTGGGTTTGTTCCCCGGGCGCTGGTTTTCTCCCGCGGGCCTCGGTTTTGTTCCCGGGGCGCTGGTTTTGTTCCTGGAGCGCTGGTTTTGTTCCCCGGGCCCTGGTTTTGTTCCCCGGGCTCTGGTTTTGTTCCCCGGGCTCTGGTTTTGTTCCCCGGGCTCTGGTTTTGTTCCCGGTGCTCTGGGTTTGTTCCCGGGGCTCTGGTTTTCTCCCCGGGGCTCTGGTTTTCTCCCCGGGGCTCTGGTTTTCTCCCCGGGGCTCTGGTTTTCTCCCCGGGGCTCTGGTTTTGTTCCCTGGGCTATGGTTTTGTTCCCCGGGCTATGGTTTTGTTCCCGGCGCTCAGGTTTTGTTCCCGGGGCTCTGGTTTTCTCCCCGGGGCTCTGGTTTTCTCCCCGGGGCTCTGGTTTTCTCCCCGGGGCTCTGGTTTTGTTCCCGGGGCTCTGGTTTTGTTCCCCGGGCTCTGGTTTTGTTCCCCGGGCTCTGGTTTTGTTCCCCGGGCCCTGGTTTTGTTCCCGGGGCCCTGGTTTTGTTCCCGGGGCCCTGGTTTTGTTCCCGGGGCTCTGGTTTTGTTCCCGGGGCTCTGGTTTTGTTCCCGGGGCTCTGGTTGTGTTCCCCGGGCTCTGGTTTTGTTCTTGGCGCTCTGGTTTTGTCCCCCGGGCCCTGGTTTTGTCCCCCGGGCCCTCGTTTTGTTCCCCGCGGCTCTGGTTTTGTTCCCCGCAGCTCTGGTTTTGTTCCCCGGGCTCTGGTTTTCTCCCGCGGGCCTCAGTTTTGTTCCCCGGGCTCTGGTTTTGTTCCCCGGGCTCTGGTTTTGTTCCCCGGGCTCTGGTTTTCTCCCGTGGGCCGCGGTTTTGTTCCCGGGGCTTTGGTTTTGATCCCGGGGCTTTGGTTTTGTTCCACGGGGCCCTGGTTTTGTTCCACGGGCCCTGGTTTTCTCCCGCGGACCTCGGTTTTGTTCCCGGGGCTGTGGTTTTTTTTCTTGGCACTCTGGTTTTGTTCCCTGGGCTCTGGTTTTGTTCCCCGGGCTCTGGTTTTATTCCCCGGGCCCTGGTTTTCTCCCGCGGGCTCTGGTTTTGTTCCCCGGGCTCTGGTTTTGTTCCCGGGGCTCTGGTTTTTTTCCCGGGGCTCTGGTTTTGTTCCCGGGGCTCTGGTTTTGTTCCCGGGGCTATGGTTTTGTTCCCCGGGCTCTGGTTTTGTTCCCCGGGTTCTGGTTTTCTACCTCGGGCCGCGGATTTGTTCCCGGGGCTCTGGTTTTGTTCCCGGGGCGCTGGTTTTCTCCCATGGGCTCTGGTTTTGTTCCCGAGGCTCTGGTTTTGTTCCCGGGGCTCTGGGTTTGTTCCCCGGGCGCTGGTTTTCTCCCGCGGGCCGCGGTTTTGTTCCCCGGGCTCTGGTTTTGTTCCCCGGGCTCTGGTTTTGTTCCCGGGGCTTTGGATTTGTTCCCGGGGCTCTGGTTTTGTTCCCCGGGCTCTGGTTTTGTTCCCGCGGCTCTGGTTTTGTTCCCGCGGCTCTGGTTTTGTTCCCGCGGCTCTGGTTTTGTTCCCGCGGCTCTGGTTTTCTCCCACTTGCTCTGTTTTTTTTTGCCCGGGCCGTGGTTTTTTTGCCCGTGCTCTGGTTTTGTTCCCCGGGCTCTGGTTGTGTTCCCCGGGCTCTGGTTTTGTTCCCCGGGCTCTGGTTTTGTTCCCCAGGCTCTGGTTTTGTTCCCCGGGCTCCGGTTGTGTTCCCCGGGCTCCGGTTGTGTTCCCCGGGCTCTGGTTGTGTTCCTGGGGCCCTGGTTTTGTTCCCGGGGCTCTGGCTTTGTTCCCTGGGCCCTGGTTGTCTCCCGCGGGCCTCGGTTTTGTTCCCGGGGTTCTGGTTTTGTTCCCGGGGTTCTGGTTTTGTTCCCGGGGCTCTGGTTTTGTTCCCGGGGCTCTGGTTTTGTTCCCTGGGCCCTGGTTTTCTCCCGCGGGCCTCGGTTTTGTTCCCGGGGCTCTGGTTTTGTTCCCGGGGCTCTGGTTTTGTTCCCTGGGCCCTGGTTTTCTCCCGCGGGCTCTGGTTTTGTTCCTGGGGCTCTGGTTTTGTTCCCGGGGCTCTGGTTTTGTTCCCGGGGCTCTGGTTTTGTTTCCTGGGGCTCTGGTTTTGTTCCCCGGGCTCTGGTTTTGTTCCCCGGGCTCTGATTTTGTTCCCCGGGCTCTGGTTTTGTTCCCGGGGCTCTGGTTTTCTCCTGCGGGCCCTGGTTTTGTTCCCTGGGGCTCTGGTTTTGTTCTCGGGGCCCTGGTTTTCTCCCGCGGGCCTCGGTTTTGTTCCCCGGGCTCTGGTTTTGTTCCCCGGGCTCTGGTTTTGTTCCCCGGGCTCTGGTTTTGTTCCCCGGGCTCTGGTTTTGTTTCCCGGGCTCTGGTTTTGTTTCCCGGGCTTTGGTTTTGTTCCCCGGGCTCTGGTTTTGTTCCCCGGGCTCTGGTTTTGTTCCCGGGGCTCTGGTTTTGTTCCCGGGGCTCTGGTTTTGTTCCCCGGGCTCTGGTTTTGTTCCCCGGCTCTGGTTTTCTCCCGTGGGCCGCGGTTTTGTTCCCGGGGCTTTGGTTTTGTTCCCGGGGCTTTGGTTTTGTTCCCGGGGCCCTGGTTTTGTTCCCCAGGCCCTTGTTTTCTCCCGCGGGCCTCGGTTTTGTTCCCGGGGCTCTGGTTTTGTTCCCGGGGCTCTGGTTTTGTTCCCCGGGCTCTGGTTTTCTACCGCGGGCCGCGCTTTTGTTCCCGGGGCTCTGGTTTTGTTCCCGGGGCGCTGGTTTTCTCCCACGGGCTCTGGTTTTGTTCCCGAGGCTCTGGTTTTGTTCCCGGGGCTCTGGGTTTGTTCCCCGGGCGCTGGTTTTCTCCCGCGGGCCTCGGTTTTGTTCCCGGGGCGCTGGTTTTGTTCCCGGAGCGCTGGTTTTGTTCCCCGGGCCCTGGTTTTGTTCCCCGGGCTCTGGTTTTGTTCCCCGGGCTCTGGTTTTGTTCCCCGGGCTCTGGTTTTGTTCCCGGTGCTCTGGGTTTGTTCCCGGGGCTCTGGTTTTCTCCCCGGGGCTCTGGTTTTCTCCCCGGGGCTCTGGTTTTCTCCCCGGGGCTCTGGTTTTCTCCCCGGGGCTCTGGTTTTGTTCCCCGGGCTATGGTTTTGTTCCCCGGGCTATGGTTTTGTTCCCGGCGCTCAGGTTTTGTTCCCGGGGCTCTGGTTTTCTCCCCGGGGCTCTGGTTTTCTCCCCGGGGCTCTGGTTTTCTCCCCGGGGCTCTGGTTTTGTTCCCCGGGCTCTGGTTTTGTTCCCCGGGCTATGGTTTTGTTCCCGGGGCTCAGGTTTTGTTCCCGGGGCTCTGGTTTTCTCCTGCGGGCCGCGGTTTTGTTCCCCGGGCCCTGGTTTTGTTCCGCGGGCCCTGGTTTTGTTCCCCGGGCCCTCGTTTTGTTCCCCGGGCTCTGGTTTTGTTCCCCGGGGCTCTGGTTTTGTTCCCGGGGTCCTGGTTTTCTCCCGCGGGCCTCGGTTTTGTTCCCCGGGCTCTGGTTTTGTTCCCCGGGCTCTGGTTTTGTCCCCGGGCTCTGGTTTTGTTCCCCGGGCTCTGGTTTTGTTCCCCGGGCTCTGGTTTTGTTCCTGGAGCTCTGGTTTTGTTCCCCGGGCTCTGGTTTTGTTTCCCGGGCTCTGGTTTTGTTTCCCGGGCTCTGGTTTTGTTCCCCGGTCTCTGGTTTTGTTCCCGGGGCTCTGGTTTTGTTCCCGGGGCTCTGGTTTTCTCTCGCGGGCCTCGGTTTTGTTCCCGGGGCTGTGGTTTTGTTCTTGGCGCTCTGGTTTTGTCCCCCGGGCCCTGGTTTTGTCCCCCGGGCCCTCGTTTTGTTCCCCGCGGCTCTGGTTTTGTTCCCCGCAGCTCTGGTTCTGTTCCCCGGGATCTGGTTGTGTTCCCCGGGCTCTGGTTTTGTTCCCCGGGCTCTGGTTTTGTTCCCCGGGCTCTGGTTGTGTTCCCCGGGCTCTGGTTGTGTTCCCCGGGCTCTGGTTGTGTTCCCCGGGCTCTGGTTGTGTTCCCCGGGCTCTGGTTGTGTTCCTGGGGCTCTGGTTTTGTTCCCGGGGCTCTGGCTTTGTTCCCTGGGCCCTGGTTGTCTCCCGCGGGCCTCGGTTTTGTTCCCCGGGCTCTGGTTTTGTTCCCCGGGCTCTGGTTTTGTTCCCCGGGCTCTGGTTTTGTTCCCGCGGCTCTGGTTTTGTTCCCGCGGCTCTGGTTTTGTTCCCGCGGCTCTGGTTTTCTCCCACTTGCTCTGTTTTTTTTTGCCCGGGCCGTGGTTTTTTTGCCCGGGCTCTGGTTGTTTTCCCCGGGCTCTGGTTGTGTTCCCCGGGCTCTGGTTTTGTTCGCCGGGCTCTGGTTTTGTTCCCCGGGCTCTGGTTGTGTTCCCCGGGCTCTGGTTGTGTTCCCCGGGCTCTGGTTGTGTTCCCCGGGCTCTGGTTGTGTTCCCCGGGCTCTGGTTTTGTTCCTGGGGCTCTGGTTTTGTTCCCGGGGCTCTGGCTTTGTTCCCTGGGCCCTGGTTGTCTCCCGCGGGCCTCGGTTTTGTTCCCGGGGCTCTGGTTTTGTTCCCGGGGCTCTGGTTTTGTTCCCGGGGCTCTGGTTTTGTTCCCTGGGCCCTGGTTTTCTCCCGCGGGCTCTGGTTTTGTTCCCGGGGCTCTGGTTTTGTTCCCGGGGCTCTGGTTTTGTTTCCCGGGGCTCTGGTTTTGTTCCTGGGGCTCTGGTTTTGTTCCCCGGGCTCTGGTTTTGTTCCCCGGGTTCTGGTTTTGTTCCCGGGGCTCTGGTTTTCTCCTGCGGGCCCTGGTTTTGTTCCCCGGGCCCTGGTTTTGTTCCCCGGGCCCTGGTTTTGTTCCCCGGGGCTCTGGTTTTGTTCCCGGGGCCTTGGTTTTCTCCCGCGGGCCTCGGTTTTGTTCCCCGGGCTCTGCTTTTGTTTCCCGGGCTCTGGTTTTGTTCCCCGGCCTCTGGTTTTGTTCCCCGGCCTCTGGTTTTGTTCCCCGGGCTCTGGTTTAGTTCCCCGGGCTCTGGTTTTGTTACCGGGCCTCTGGTTTTGTTCCCCGGGCTCTGGTTTTGTTCCCCGGGCTCTGGTTTTCTCCCGTGGGCCGCGGTTTTGTTCCCGGGGCTTTGGATTTGTTCCCGGGGCTTTGGATTTGTTCCCGGGGCTTTGGATTTGTTCCCGGGGCTTTGGTTTTGTTCCCGGGGCCCTGGTTTTGTTCCCGGGGCCCTGGTTTTGTTCCCGGGGCTCTGGTTTTGTTCCCGGGGCTCTGGTTTTGTTCCCGGGGCTCTGGTTTTGTTCCCGGGGCTGTGGTTTTGTTCCCCGGGCTCTGGTTTTGTTCCCCGGGCTCTGGTTTTGTTCCCCGGGCTTTGGTTTTGTTCCCCAGGCCCTGGTTTTCTCCCGCGGGCCTCGGTTTTGTTCCCGGTGCTCTGGTTTTGTTCCTGGGGCTTTGGTTTTGTTCCCCGGGCTCTGGTTTTGTTCCTGGGGCTCTGGTTTTCTCCCCGGGGCTCTGGTTTTCTCCCCGGGGCTCTGGTTTTCTCCCCGGGGCTCTGGTTTTCTCCCCGGGGCTCTGGTTTTCTCCCCGGGGCTCTGGTTTTCTCCCCGGGGCACTGGTTTTCTCCCCGGGGCTCTGGTTTTCTCACCGGGGCTCTGGTTTTGTTCCCGGGGCTCTGGTTTTGTTCCCCTGCCTCTGGTTTTGTTCCCCGGGCTCTGGTTTTGTTCCCCGGACTCTGGTTTTCTCCCGTGGGCCGCGGTTTTGTACCCGGGGCTTTGGTTTTGTTCCCCGGGCTCTGGTTTTGTTCCCGGGGCTCTGGTTTTGTTCCCGGGGCTCTGGTTTTCTCCTGCGGGCCGCGGTTTTGTTCCCCGGGCCCTGGTTTTGTTCCCCGGGCCCTGTTTTTGTTCCCCGGGCTCTGGTTTTGTTCCCCGGGGCTCTGGTTTTGTTCCCGGGGTCCTGGTTTTCTCCCGCGGGCCTCGGTTTTGTTCCCCGGGCTCTGGTTTTGTTCCCCGGGGTCTGGTTTTGTTCCCCGGGGTCTGGTTTTGTTCCCCGGGCTCTGGTTTTGTTCCCCGGGCTCTGGTTTTATTCCCCGGGCTCTGGTTTTGTTCCCCGGGCTCTGGTTTTCTCCCGTGGGCCGCGGTTTTGTACCCGGGGCTTTGGTTGTGTTCCCGGGGCTTTGGTTGTGTTCCCGGGGCTTTGATTTTGTTCCCGGGGCTTTGGTTTTGTTCCCGGGGCCCTGGTTTTGTTCCCGGGGCCCTGGTTTTGTTCTCCGGGCCGTGGTTTTCTCCCGCGGGCCTCGGTTTTGTTCCCCGGGCTCTGGTTTTGTTCCCCGGGCTCTGGTTTTGTTCCCCGGGCTCTGGTTTTGTTCCCGGGGCTCTGGTTTTGTTCCCCGGGCTCTGGTTTTGTTCCCGGGGCTCTGGGTTTGTTCCCGGGGCTCTGGTTTTCTCCCCGGGGCTCTGGTTTTCTCCCCGGGGCTCTGGTTTTCTCCCCGGGGCTCTGGTTTTCTCCCCGGGGCTCGGGTTTTGTTTCCCGGGGCTCTGGTTTTGTTCCCCGGGGCTCTGGTTTTGTTCCCTGGGCTCTGGTTTTGTTCCCGGGGCTCTGGTTTTGTTCCCGGGGCTCTGGTTTTCTCCTGCGGGCCGTGGTTTTGTTCCCCGGGCCCTGGTTTTGTTCCCCGGGCCCTGGTTTTGTTCCCCGGGCTCTGGTTTTGTTCCCCGGGTCTCTAGTTTTGTTCCCGGGGCCCTGGTTTTCTCCCGCGGGCTCTGGTTTTGTTCCCCGGGCTCTGGTTTTGTTCCCCGGGCTCTGGTTTTGTTCCCCGGGCTCTGGTTTTGTTCCCCGGGCTCTGGTTTTGTTCCCCGGGCCCTGGTTTTCTCCCGTGGGCCGCGGTTTTGTTCCCGGGGCTTTGGTTTTGTTCCCGGGGCTTTGGATTTGTTCCCCGGGCTCTGGTTTTCTTCCGTGGGCCGCGGTTTTGTTCCTGGGGCTTTGGTTTTGTTCCCGGGGCCCTGGTTTTGTTCCCGGGGCTCTGGTTTTGTTCCCGGGGCTCTGGTTTTGTTCCCGGGGCTGTGGTTTTGTTCCCCGGGCTCTGGTTTTGTTTTCCGGGCTCTGGTTTTGTTCCCCGGGCTCTGGTTTTGTTCCCCAGGCCCTGGTTTTCTCCCGCGGGCCTCGGTTTTGTTCCCGGCTCTCTGGTTTTGTTCCCTGGGCTCTGGTTTTGTTCCCCGGGCTCTGGTTTTGTTCCCCGGGCTCTGGTTTTGTTCCCCGGGTTATGGTTTTTTTTCCCCGGGCCCTGGTTTTCTCCCGTGGGCCGCGGTTTTGTTCCCGGGGCTTTGGATTTGTTCCCGGGGCTTTGGATTTGTTGCCGGGGCTTTGGTTTTGTTCCCGGGGCTCTGGTTTTGTTCCCCGGGCTCTGGTTTTGTTCCCCGGGCTCTGGTTTTGTTCCCTGGGCTCTGGTTTTGTTCCCCGGGCCCTGGTTTTCTCCCGTGGGCCGCGGTTTTGTTCCCGGGGCTTTGGTTTTGTTCCCGGGGCTTTGGTTTTGTTCCCGGGGCCCTGGTTTTGTTCCCGGGGCCCTGGTTTTGTTCCCCGGGCTCTGGTTTTGTTCCCGGGGCTCTGGTTTTGTTCCCGGGGCTGTGGTTTTGTTCCCCGGGCTCTGGTTTTCTTCCCCGGGCTCTGGTTTTGTTCCCCGGGCTCTGGTTTTGTTCCCCAGGCCCTGGTTTTCTCCCGCGGGCCTCGGTTTTGTTCCCGGCTCTCTGGTTTTGTTCCCTGGGCTCTGGTTTTGTTCCCCGGGCTCTGGTTTTGTTCCCCAGGCCCTGGTTTTCTCCCGCGGGCCTCGGTTTTGTTCCCGGTGCTCTGGTTTTGTTCCCCGGGCTCTGGTTTTGTTCCCCAGGCTCTGGTTTTGTTCCCCGGGCTCTGGTTTCGTTCCCCGGGCTCTGGTTTTGTTCCCCGGGCTCTGGTTTTGTTCCCTGGGCTCTGGTTTTGTTCCCCGGCCTCTGGTTTTGTTCCCCGGCCTCTGGTTTTGTTCCCCGGGCTCTGGTTTTCTCCCGTGGGCCGCGGTTTTGTTCCCGGGGCTTTGGTTTTGTTCACGGGGCTTTGGTTTTGTTCGCGGGGCTTTGGTTTTGTTCCCGGGGCCCTGGTTTTGTTCTCCGGGCCCTGGTTTTCTCTCGCGGGCCTCGGTTTTGTTCCCGGGGCTGTGGTTTTGTTCTTGGCGCTCTGGTTTTGTTCCCCGGGCTGTGGTTTTGTTCCCCGGGCTCTGGTTTTGTTTTCCGGGCTCTGGTTTTGTTCCCCGGGCTCTGGTTTTGTTACCCAGGCCCTGGTTTTGTCCCGCGGGCCTCGGTTTTGTTCCCGGCTCTCTGGTTTTGTTCCCTGGGCTCTGGTTTTGTTCCCCGGGCTCTGGTTTTGTTCCCCGGGCTCTGGTTTTGTTCCCCGGGCTATGGTTTTGTTCCCCGGGCCCTGGTTTTCTCCCGTGGGCCGCGGTTTTGTTCCCGGGGCTTTGGATTTGTTCCCGGGGCTTTGGATTTGTTGCCGGGGCTTTGGTTTTGTTCCCGGGGCTCTGGTTTTGTTCCCCGGGCTCTGGTTTTGTTCCCCGGGCTCTGGTTTTGTTCCCTGGGCTCTGGTTTTGTTCCCCGGGCCCTGGTTTTCTCCCGTGGGCCGCGGTTTTGTTCCCGGGGCTTTGGATTTGTTCCCGGGGCTTTGGTTTTGTTCCCGGGACCCTGGTTTTGTTCCCGGGCCCCTGGTTTTGTTCCCGGGGCCCTGGTTTTGTTCCCGGGGCTCTTTTTTTGTTCCCGGGTCTCTGGTTTTGTTCCCGGGGCTGTGGTTTTGTTCCCCGGGCTCTGGTTTTCTTCCCCGGGCTCTGGTTTTGTTCCCCGGGCTCTGGTTTTGTTCCCCAGGCCCTGGTTTTCTCCCGCGGGCCTCGGTTTTGTTCCCGGCTCTCTGGTTTTGTTCCCTGGGCTCTGGTTTTGTTCCCCGGGCTCTGGTTTTGTTCCCCAGGCCCTGGTTTTCTCCCGCGGGCCTCGGTTTTGTTCCCGGGGCTCTGGTTTTGTTCCCCGGGCTCTGGTTTTGTTCCCCGGGCTCTGATTTTGTTCCCCGGGCTCTGGTTTTGTTCCCGGGGCTCTGGTTTTCTCCTGCGGGCCCTGGTTTTGTTCCCTGGGGCTCTGGTTTTGTTCTCGGGGCCCTGGTTTTCTCCCGCGGGCCTCGGTTTTGTTCCCCGGGCTCTGGTTTTGTTCCCCGGGCTCTGGTTTTGTTCCCCGGGCTCTGGTTTTGTTCCCCGGGCTCTGGTTTTGTTTCCCGGGCTCTGGTTTTGTTCCCCGGGCTCTGGTTTTGTTCCCCGGGCTCTGGTTTTGTTCCCCGGGCTCTGGTTTTGTTCCCGGGGCTCTGGTTTTGTTCCCGGGGCTCTGGTTTTGTTCCCGGGGCTCTGGTTTTGTTCCCCGGGCTCTGGTTTTGTTCCCCGGCTCTGGTTTTCTCCCGTGGGCCGCGGTTTTGTTCCCGGGGCTTTGGTTTTGTTCCCGGGGCTTTGGTTTTGTTCCCGGGGCCCTGGTTTTGTTCCCCAGGCCCTTGTTTTCTCCCGCGGGCCTCGGTTTTGTTCCCGGGGCTCTGGTTTTGTTCCCGGGGCTCTGGTTTTGTTCCCCGGGCTCTGGTTTTCTACCGCGGGCCGCGCTTTTGTTCCCGGGGCTCTGGTTTTGTTCCCGGGGCGCTGGTTTTCTCCCACGGGCTCTGGTTTTGTTCCCGAGGCTCTGGTTTTGTTCCCGGGGCTCTGGGTTTGTTCCCCGGGCGCTGGTTTTCTCCCGCGGGCCTCGGTTTTGTTCCCGGGGCGCTGGTTTTGTTCCCGGAGCGCTGGTTTTGTTCCCCGGGCCCTGGTTTTGTTCCCCGGGCTCTGGTTTTGTTCCCCGGGCTCTGGTTTTGTTCCCCGGGCTCTGGTTTTGTTCCCGGTGCTCTGGGTTTGTTCCCGGGGCTCTGGTTTTCTCCCCGGGGCTCTGGTTTTCTCCCCGGGGCTCTGGTTTTCTCCCCGGGGCTCTGGTTTTCTCCCCGGGGCTCTGGTTTTGTTCCCCGGGCTATGGTTTTGTTCCCCGGGCTATGGTTTTGTTCCCGGCGCTCAGGTTTTGTTCCCGGGGCTCTGGTTTTCTCCCCGGGGCTCTGGTTTTCTCCCCGGGGCTCTGGTTTTCTCCCCGGGGCTCTGGTTTTGTTCCCCGGGCTCTGGTTTTGTTCCCCGGGCTCTGGTTTTGTTCCCGGGGCTCAGGTTTTGTTCCCGGGGCTCTGGTTTTCTCCTGCGGGCCGCGGTTTTGTTCCCCGGGCCCTGGTTTTGTTCCGCGGGCCCTGGTTTTGTTCCCCGGGCCCTCGTTTTGTTCCCCGGGCTCTGGTTTTGTTCCCCGGGGCTCTGGTTTTGTTCCCGGGGTCCTGGTTTTCTCCCGCGGGCCTCGGTTTTGTTCCCCGGGCTCTGGTTTTGTTCCCCGGGCTCTGGTTTTGTCCCCGGGCTCTGGTTTTGTTCCCCGGGCTCTGGTTTTGTTCCCCGGGCTCTGGTTTTGTTCCTGGAGCTCTGGTTTTGTTCCCCGGGCTCTGGTTTTGTTTCCCGGGCTCTGGTTTTGTTTCCCGGGCTCTGGTTTTGTTCCCCGGTCTCTGGTTTTGTTCCCGGGGCTCTGGTTTTGTTCCCGGGGCTCTGGTTTTCTCTCGCGGGCCTCGGTTTTGTTCCCGGGGCTGTGGTTTTGTTCTTGGCGCTCTGGTTTTGTCCCCCGGGCCCTGGTTTTGTCCCCCGGGCCCTCGTTTTGTTCCCCGCGGCTCTGGTTTTGTTCCCCGCAGCTCTGGTTCTGTTCCCCGGGATCTGGTTGTGTTCCCCGGGCTCTGGTTTTGTTCCCCGGGCTCTGGTTGTGTTCCCCTGGCTCTGGTTGTGTTCCCCGGGCTCTGGTTGTGTTCCCCGGGCTCTGGTTGTGTTCCCCGGGCTCTGGTTGTGTTCCTGGGGCTCTGGTTTTGTTCCCGGGGCTCTGGCTTTGTTCCCTGGGCCCTGGTTGTCTCCCGCGGGCCTCGGTTTTGTTCCCCGGGCTCTGGTTTTGTTCCCCGGGCTCTGGTTTTGTTCCCCGGGCTCTGGTTTTGTTCCCGCGGCTCTGGTTTTGTTCCCGCGGCTCTGGTTTTGTTCCCGCGGCTCTGGTTTTCTCCCACTTGCTCTGTTTTTTTTTGCCCGGGCCGTGGTTTTTTTGCCCGGGCTCTGGTTGTTTTCCCCGGGCTCTGGTTGTGTTCCCCGGGCTCTGGTTTTGTTCGCCGGGCTCTGGTTTTGTTCCCCGGGCTCTGGTTGTGTTCCCCGGGCTCTGGTTGTGTTCCCCGGGCTCTGGTTGTGTTCCCCGGGCTCTGGTTGTGTTCCCCGGGCTCTGGTTTTGTTCCTGGGGCTCTGGTTTTGTTCCCGGGGCTCTGGCTTTGTTCCCTGGGCCCTGGTTGTCTCCCGCGGGCCTCGGTTTTGTTCCCGGGGCTCTGGTTTTGTTCCCGGGGCTCTGGTTTTGTTCCCGGGGCTCTGGTTTTGTTCCCTGGGCCCTGGTTTTCTCCCGCGGGCTCTGGTTTTGTTCCCGGGGCTCTGGTTTTGTTCCCGGGGCTCTGGTTTTGTTTCCCGGGGCTCTGGTTTTGTTCCTGGGGCTCTGGTTTTGTTCCCCGGGCTCTGGTTTTGTTCCCCGGGCTCTGGTTTTGTTCCCGGGGCTCTGGTTTTCTCCTGCGGGCCCTGGTTTTGTTCCCCGGGCCCTGGTTTTGTTCCCCGGGCCCTGGTTTTGTTCCCCGGGGCTCTGGTTTTGTTCCCGGGGCCTTGGTTTTCTCCCGCGGGCCTCGGTTTTGTTCCCCGGGCTCTGCTTTTGTTTCCCGGGCTCTGGTTTTGTTCCCCGGCCTCTGGTTTTGTTCCCCGGCCTCTGGTTTTGTTCCCCGGGCTCTGGTTTAGTTCCCCGGGCTCTGGTTTTGTTACCGGGCCTCTGGTTTTGTTCCCCGGGCTCTGGTTTTGTTCCCCGGGCTCTGGTTTTCTCCCGTGGGCCGCGGTTTTGTTCCCGGGGCTTTGGATTTGTTCCCGGGGCTTTGGATTTGTTCCCGGGGCTTTGGATTTGTTCCCGGGGCTTTGGTTTTGTTCCCGGGGCCCTGGTTTTGTTCCCGGGGCCCTGGTTTTGTTCCCGGGGCTCTGGTTTTGTTCCCGGGGCTCTGGTTTTGTTCCCGGGGCTCTGGTTTTGTTCCCGGGGCTGTGGTTTTGTTCCCCGGGCTCTGGTTTTGTTCCCCGGGTTCTGGTTTTGTTCCCCGGGCTTTGGTTTTGTTCCCCAGGCCCTGGTTTTCTCCCGCGGGCCTCGGTTTTGTTCCCGGTGCTCTGGTTTTGTTCCTGGGGCTTTGGTTTTGTTCCCCGGGCTCTGGTTTTGTTCCTGGGGCTCTGGTTTTCTCCCCGGGGCTCTGGTTTTCTCCCCGGGGCTCTGGTTTTCTCCCCGGGGCTCTGGTTTTCTCCCCGGGGCTCTGGTTTTCTCCCCGGGGCTCTGGTTTTCTCCCCGGGGCACTGGTTTTCTCCCCGGGGCTCTGGTTTTCTCACCGGGGCTCTGGTTTTGTTCCCGGGGCTCTGGTTTTGTTCCCCTGCCTCTGGTTTTGTTCCCCGGGCTCTGGTTTTGTTCCCCGGACTCTGGTTTTCTCCCGTGGGCCGCGGTTTTGTACCCGGGGCTTTGGTTTTGTTCCCCGGGCTCTGGTTTTGTTCCCGGGGCTCTGGTTTTGTTCCCGGGGCTCTGGTTTTCTCCTGCGGGCCGCGGTTTTGTTCCCCGGGCCCTGGTTTTGTTCCCCGGGCCCTGTTTTTGTTCCCCGGGCTCTGGTTTTGTTCCCCGGGGCTCTGGTTTTGTTCCCGGGGTCCTGGTTTTCTCCCGCGGGCCTCGGTTTTGTTCCCCGGGCTCTGGTTTTGTTCCCCGGGGTCTGGTTTTGTTCCCCGGGGTCTGGTTTTGTTCCCCGGGCTCTGGTTTTGTTCCCCGGGCTCTGGTTTTATTCCCCGGGCTCTGGTTTTGTTCCCCGGGCTCTGGTTTTCTCCCGTGGGCCGCGGTTTTGTACCCGGGGCTTTGGTTGTGTTCCCGGGGCTTTGGTTGTGTTCCCGGGGCTTTGATTTTGTTCCCGGGGCTTTGGTTTTGTTCCCGGGGCCCTGGTTTTGTTCCCGGGGCCCTGGTTTTGTTCTCCGGGCCGTGGTTTTCTCCCGCGGGCCTCGGTTTTGTTCCCCGGGCTCTGGTTTTGTTCCCCGGGCTCTGGTTTTGTTCCCCGGGCTCTGGTTTTGTTCCCGGGGCTCTGGTTTTGTTCCCCGGGCTCTGGTTTTGTTCCCGGGGCTCTGGGTTTGTTCCCGGGGCTCTGGTTTTCTCCCCGGGGCTCTGGTTTTCTCCCCGGGGCTCTGGTTTTCTCCCCGGGGCTCTGGTTTTCTCCCCGGGGCTCGGGTTTTGTTTCCCGGGGCTCTGGTTTTGTTCCCCGGGGCTCTGGTTTTGTTCCCTGGGCTCTGGTTTTGTTCCCGGGGCTCTGGTTTTGTTCCCGGGGCTCTGGTTTTCTCCTGCGGGCCGTGGTTTTGTTCCCCGGGCCCTGGTTTTGTTCCCCGGGCCCTGGTTTTGTTCCCCGGGCTCTGGTTTTGTTCCCCGGGTCTCTAGTTTTGTTCCCGGGGCCCTGGTTTTCTCCCGCGGGCTCTGGTTTTGTTCCCCGGGCTCTGGTTTTGTTCCCCGGGCTCTGGTTTTGTTCCCCGGGCTCTGGTTTTGTTCCCCGGGCTCTGGTTTTGTTCCCCGGGCCCTGGTTTTCTCCCGTGGGCCGCGGTTTTGTTCCCGGGGCTTTGGTTTTGTTCCCGGGGCTTTGGATTTGTTCCCCGGGCTCTGGTTTTCTTCCGTGGGCCGCGGTTTTGTTCCTGGGGCTTTGGTTTTGTTCCCGGGGCCCTGGTTTTGTTCCCGGGGCTCTGGTTTTGTTCCCGGGGCTCTGGTTTTGTTCCCGGGGCTGTGGTTTTGTTCCCCGGGCTCTGGTTTTGTTTTCCGGGCTCTGGTTTTGTTCCCCGGGCTCTGGTTTTGTTCCCCAGGCCCTGGTTTTCTCCCGCGGGCCTCGGTTTTGTTCCCGGCTCTCTGGTTTTGTTCCCTGGGCTCTGGTTTTGTTCCCCGGGCTCTGGTTTTGTTCCCCGGGCTCTGGTTTTGTTCCCCGGGTTATGGTTTTTTTTCCCCGGGCCCTGGTTTTCTCCCGTGGGCCGCGGTTTTGTTCCCGGGGCTTTGGATTTGTTCCCGGGGCTTTGGATTTGTTGCCGGGGCTTTGGTTTTGTTCCCGGGGCTCTGGTTTTGTTCCCCGGGCTCTGGTTTTGTTCCCCGGGCTCTGGTTTTGTTCCCTGGGCTCTGGTTTTGTTCCCCGGGCCCTGGTTTTCTCCCGTGGGCCGCGGTTTTGTTCCCGGGGCTTTGGTTTTGTTCCCGGGGCTTTGGTTTTGTTCCCGGGGCCCTGGTTTTGTTCCCGGGGCCCTGGTTTTGTTCCCCGGGCTCTGGTTTTGTTCCCGGGGCTCTGGTTTTGTTCCCGGGGCTGTGGTTTTGTTCCCCGGGCTCTGGTTTTCTTCCCCGGGCTCTGGTTTTGTTCCCCGGGCTCTGGTTTTGTTCCCCAGGCCCTGGTTTTCTCCCGCGGGCCTCGGTTTTGTTCCCGGCTCTCTGGTTTTGTTCCCTGGGCTCTGGTTTTGTTCCCCGGGCTCTGGTTTTGTTCCCCAGGCCCTGGTTTTCTCCCGCGGGCCTCGGTTTTGTTCCCGGTGCTCTGGTTTTGTTCCCCGGGCTCTGGTTTTGTTCCCCAGGCTCTGGTTTTGTTCCCCGGGCTCTGGTTTTGTTCCCCGGGCTCTGGTTTTGTTCCCCGGGCTCTGGTTTTGTTCCCTGGGCTCTGGTTTTGTTCCCCGGCCTCTGGTTTTGTTCCCCGGCCTCTGGTTTTGTTCCCCGGGCTCTGGTTTTCTCCCGTGGGCCGCGGTTTTGTTCCCGGGGCTTTGGTTTTGTTCACGGGGCTTTGGTTTTGTTCGCGGGGCTTTGGTTTTGTTCCCGGGGCCCTGGTTTTGTTCTCCGGGCCCTGGTTTTCTCTCGCGGGCCTCGGTTTTGTTCCCGGGGCTGTGGTTTTGTTCTTGGCGCTCTGGTTTTGTTCCCCGGGCTGTGGTTTTGTTCCCCGGGCTCTGGTTTTGTTTTCCGGGCTCTGGTTTTGTTCCCCGGGCTCTGGTTTTGTTACCCAGGCCCTGGTTTTGTCCCGCGGGCCTCGGTTTTGTTCCCGGCTCTCTGGTTTTGTTCCCTGGGCTCTGGTTTTGTTCCCCGGGCTCTGGTTTTGTTCCCCGGGCTCTGGTTTTGTTCCCCGGGCTATGGTTTTGTTCCCCGGGCCCTGGTTTTCTCCCGTGGGCCGCGGTTTTGTTCCCGGGGCTTTGGATTTGTTCCCGGGGCTTTGGATTTGTTGCCGGGGCTTTGGTTTTGTTCCCGGGGCTCTGGTTTTGTTCCCCGGGCTCTGGTTTTGTTCCCCGGGCTCTGGTTTTGTTCCCTGGGCTCTGGTTTTGTTCCCCGGCCTCTGGTTTTGTTCCCCGGGCTCTGGTTTTGTTCCCCGGGCTCTGGTTTTCTCCCGTGGGCCGCGGTTTTGTTCCCGGGGCTTTGGTTTTGTTCCTGGGGCTTTGGTTTTGTTCGCGGGGCTTTGGTTTTGTTCCCGGGGCCCTGGTTTTGTTCCCCGGGCTCTGGTTTTGTCCCCGGGCTCTGGTTTTGTTCCCCGGGCCCTGGTTTTGTTCCCCGGGCCCTGGTTTTGTTCCCCGGGCTCTGGTTTTGTTCCCCGGGGCTCTGGTTTTGTTCCCCGGGCTCTGGTTTTGTTCCCGGGGCTCTGGTTTTGTTCCCGGGGCTCTGGTTTTGTTCCTGGGGCTCTGGTTTTCTCCTGCGGGCCGCGGTTTTGTTCCCCGGGCTGTGGTTTTGTTCCCCGGGCCCTGGTTTTGTTCCCCGGGCGCTGGTTTTGTTCCCCGGGCTCTGGTTTTGTTCCCCGGGGCTCTGGTTTTGTTCCCGGGGCTCTGGTTTTGTTCCCGGGGCTCTGGTTTTGTTCCTGGGGCTCTGGTTTTCTCCTGCGGGCCGCGGTTTTGTTCCCCGGGCCCTGGTTTTGTTCCCCGGGCCCTGGTTTTGTTCCCCGGGCCCTGGTTTTGTTCCCCGGGGCTCTGGTTTTGTTCCCGGGGCTCTGGTTTTGTTCCCGGGGCTCTGGTTTTGTTCCTGGGGCTCTGGTTTTCTCCTGCGGGCCGCGGTTTTGTTCCCCGGGCCGTGGTTTTGTTCCCCGGGCCCTGGTTTTGTTCCCCGGGCCCTGGTTTTGTTCTCCAGGCCCTGGTTTTCTCCCGCGGGCCTCGGTTTTGTTCCCGGGGCTGTGGTTTTGTTCTTGGCGCTCTGGTTTTGTTCCCCGGGCTCTGGTTTTGTTCCCCGGGCTCTGGTTTTGTTCCCCGGGCTCTGGTTTTGTTCCCTGGGCTCTGGTTTTGTTCCCAGGGCTCTGGTTTTGTTCCCCGGGCTCTGGTTTTCTTCCGTGGGCCGCGGTTTTGTTCCTGGGGCTTTGGTTTTGTTCCCGGGGCTTTGGTTTTGTTCCCGGGGCTTTGGTTTTGTTCCCGGGGCTTTGGTTTTGTTCCCGGGGCCCTGGTTTTGTTCTCCGGGCCCTGGTTTTCTCCCGCGGGCCTCGGTTTTGTTCCCTGGGCTCTGGTTTTGTTCCCCGGGCTCTGGTTTTGTTCCCCGGGCTCTGGTTTTGTTCCCCGGGCTCTGGTTTTGTTCCCCGGGCTCTGGTTTTGTTCCCCGGGCTCTGGTTGTGTTCCCGGGGCTCTGGTTGTGTTCCCGGGGCTTTGGTTTTGTTCCCGGGGCTCTGGGTTTGTTCCCGGGGCTCTGGTTTTGTTCCCGGGGCTCTGGTTTTCTCCCCGGGTCTCTGGTTTTCTCCCCGGGGCTCTGGTTTTCTCCCCGGGGCTCTGGTTTTGTTTCCCGGGGCTCTGGTTTTGTTCCCCGGGGCTCTGGTTTTGTTCCCGGGGCTCTGGTTTTGTTCCCGGGGCCCTGGTTTTGTTCCCGGGGCTCTGGTTTTCTCCTGCGGGCCGCGGTTTTGTTCCCCGGGCCCTGGTTTTGTTCCTCGGGCCCTGGTTTTGTTCCCCGGGCTCTGGTTTTGTTCCCCGGGTCTCTAGCTTTGTTCCCGGGGCCCTGGTTTTCTCCCGCGGGCTCTGGTTTTGTTCCCCAGGCTCTGGTTTTGTTCCCCGGGCTCTGGTTTTGTTCCCCGGGCTCTGGTTTTGTTCCCCGGGCTCTGGTTTTGTTCCCCGGGCCCTGGTTTTCTCCCGTGGGCCGCGGTTTTGTTCCCGGGGCTTTGGTTTTGTTCCCGGGGCTTTGGTTTTGTTCCCGGGGCTTTGGTTTTGTTCCCGGGGCTCTGGTTTTGTTCCCGGGGCCCTGGTTTTGTTCCCGGGGCTCTGGTTTTGTTCCCGGGGCTCTGGTTTTGTTCCCGGGGCTGTGGTTTTGTTCCCCGGGCTCTGGTTTTGTTCCCCGGGCTCTGGTTTTCTCCCGTGGGCCGCGGTTTTGTACCCGGGGCTTTGGTTTTGTTCCTGGGGCTTTGGTTGTGTTCCCGGGGCTTTCGTTTTGTTCCCGGGGCTTTGGTTTTGTTCCCGGGGCCCTGGTTTTGTTCTCCAGGCCCTGGTTTTCTCCCGCGGGCCTCGGTTTTGTTCCCGGGGCTGTGGTTTTGTTCTTGGCGCTCTGGTTTTGTTCCCCGGGCTCTGGTTTTGTTCCCCGGGCTCTGGTTTTGTTCCCCGGGCTCTGGTTTTGTTCCCCGGGCTCTGGTTTTGTTCCCCGTGCTCTGGTTTTGTTCCCCGGGCTCTGGTTTTCTTCCGTGGGCCGCGGTTTTGTTCCTGGGGCTTTGGTTTTGTTCCCGGGGCTTTGGATTTGTTCCCGGGGCTTTGGTTTTGTTCCCGGGGCCCTGGTTTTGTTCTCCGGGCCCTGGTTTTCTCCCGCGGGCCTCGGTTTTGTTCCCCGGGCTCTGGTTTTGTTCCCCGGGCTCTGGTTTTGTTCCCCGGGCTCTGGTTTTGTTCCCGGGGCTCTGGTTTTGTTCCCCGGGCTCTGGTTTTGTTCCCGGGGCTCTGGTTTTATTCCCGGGGCTCTGGTTTTCTCCCCGGGGCTCTGGTTTTCTCCCCGGGGCTCTGGTTTTCTCCCCGGGGCTCTGGTTTTGTTTCCCGGGGCTCTGGTTTTGTTCCCCGGGGCTCTGGTTTTGTTCCCCGGGGCTCTGGTTTTGTTCCGGGGGCTCTGGTTTTGTTCCCGGGGCTCTGGTTTTGTTCCCGGGGCTCTGGTTTTCTCCTGCGGGCCGCGGTTTTGTTCCCCGGGCCCTGGTTTTGTTCCCCGGGCACTGGTTTTGTTCCCCGGGCTCTGGTTTTGTTCCCCGGGTCTCTAGTTTTGTTCCCGGGGCCCTGGTTTTCTCCCGCGGGCTCTGGTTTTGTTACCCAGGCTCTGGTTTTGTTCCCGGGGCTCTGGTTTTGTTCCCCGGGCTCTGGTTTTCTTCCGTGGGCCTCGGTTTTGTTCCCGGGGCTGTGGTTTTGTTCTTGGCGCTCTGGTTTTGTTCCCCGGGCTCTGGTTTTGTTCCCCGGGCCCTGGTTTTCTCCTGTGGGCCGCGGTTTTGTTCCCGGGGCTTTGGTTTTGTTCCCGGGGCTTTGGTTTTGTTCCCGGGGCTTTGGATTTGTTCCCGGGGCTTTGGTTTTGTTCCCGGGGCCCTGGTTTTGTTCCCGGGGCCATGGTTTTTTTCCCGGGGCTCTGGTTTTGTTCCCCGGGCTCTGGTTTTGTTCCCGGGGCTCTGGTTTTGTTCCCCAGGCCCTGGTTTTCTCCCGCGGGCCTCGGTTTTGTTCCCGGCTCTCTGGTTTTGTTTCCTGGGCTCTGGTTTTGTTCCTGGGGCTCTGGTTTTGTTCCCCGGGCTCTGGTTTTGTTCCCCGGGGTCTGGTTTTGTTCCCCGGGGTCTGGTTTTGTTCCCCGGGCTCTGGTTTTGTTCCCCGGGCTATGGTTTTGTTCCCTGGGCCCTGGTTTTCTCCCGTGGGCCGCGGTTTTGTTCCCGGGGCTTTGGTTTTGTTCCCGGGGCTTTGGATTTGTTCCCGGGGCTTTGATTTTGTTCCCGGGGCTTTGGTTTTGTTCCCGGGGCCCTGGTTTTGTTCCCGGTGCCCTGGTTTTGTTCCTGGGGCTCTGGTTTTGTTCCCGGGGCTCTGGTTTTGTTCCCGGGGCTCTGGTTTTGTTCCCCGGGCTCTGGTTTTGTTTCCGGGGCTCTGGTTTTGTTCCCCGGGCTCTGGTTTTGTTCCCCGGGCTCTGGTTTTGTTCCCCAGGCCCTGGTTTTCTCCCGCGGGCCTCGGTTTTGTTCCCGGTGCTCTGGTTTTGTTCCCCGGGCTCTGGTTTTGTTCCCCGGGGCTCTGGTTTTGTTCCCGGGGCTCTGGTTTTGTTCCCGGGGCTTTGGTTTTGTTCCCGGGGCTCTGGTTTTGTTCCTGGGGCTCTGGTTTTCTCCTGCGGGCCGCGGTTTTGTTCCCCGGGCTCTGGTTTTGTTCCCCGGGCCCTCGTTTTTTTCCCTGGGCCCTGGTTTTGTTCCCCGGGCTCTGGTTTTGTTCCCCGGGGCCCTGGTTTTGTTCCCCGGGCTCTGGTTTTGTTCCCCGGGGCTCTGGTTTTTTTCCCGGGGCTCTGGTTTCCTCCCGCGGGCTCTGGTTTTGTTCCCCGGGCTCTGGTTTTGTTCCCTGGGCTCTGGTTTTGTTCCCCGGGCTCTGGTTTTGTTCCCCGGGCTCTGGTTTTGTTCCCCGGGCCCTGGTTTTCTCCTGTGGGCCGCGGTTTTGTTCCCGGGGCTTTGGTTTTGTTCCCGCGGCCCTGGTTTTGTTCCCGGGGCCCTGGTTTTGTTCCCGGGGCCCTGGTTTTGTTCCCGGGGCCCTGGTTTTGTTCCCGGGGCCCTGGTTTTGTTCCCGGTGCTCTGGTTTTGTTCCCCGGGCTCTGGATTTGTTCCTCGGGCTGTGGTTTTGTTCCCCAGGCCCTGGTTTTCTCCCGCGGGCCTCGTTTTTTTTCCCGGGGCTCTGGTTTTTTTTCCCGGGTCTCTGGTTTTGTTCCCCAGGCTCTGGTTTTGTTCCCCGGGCTCTGGTTTTCTACCGCGGGACGCGGTTTTTTTCCCGGGGCTCTGGTTTTGTTCCCGGGGCTCTGGTTTTGTTCCCGGGGGGCTGGTTTTCTCCCACGGGCTCTGGTTTTGTTCCCGAGGCTCTGGTTTTGTTCCCGCGGCTCTGGGTTTGTTGCCCGGGCGCTGGTTTTCTCCCGCGGGCCTCGATTTTGTTCCCGGGGTGCTGGTTTTGTTCCCCGGGCGCTGGTTTTGTTCCCCGGGCCCTGGTTTTCTCCCGCGGGCCTCGGTTTTGTTCCCCGGGCTCTGGTTTTGTTCCCCGGGCTCTGGTTTTGTTCCCGGGGCTCTGGGTTTGTTCCCGGGTCTCTGGTTTTCTCCCAGGGTCTCTGGTTTTCTCCCCGGGGCTCTGGTTTTCTCCCCGGGGCTCTGGTTTTGTTCCCGGGGCTCTGGTTTTGTTCCCCGGGGCTCTGGTTTTGTTTCCCGGGGCTCTGGTTTTGTTCCCCGGGCTCTGGTTTTGTTCCTGGGGCTCTGGTTTTGTTCCCGGGGCTCTGGTTTTCTCCTGCGGGCCGCGGTTTTGTTCCCTGGGCCCTGGTTTTATTCCCCGGGCTCTGGTTTTGTTCCCCGGGCCCTGGTTTTGTTCCCCGGGCTCTGGTTTTGTTCCCCGGGGCTCTGGTTTTGTTCCCCGGGCCCTGGTTTTGTTCCCCGGGCCCTGGTTTTCTCCCGTGGGCCTTGGTTTTGTTCCCGCGGCTCTGGTTTTGTTCCCCGGGCTCTGGTTTTGTTCCCCGGGCTCTGGTTTTGTTCCCGGGTCTCTGGTTTTCTCCCGGGGCTCTGGTTTTCTCCCCGGGGCTCTTGTTTTCTCCCCGGGGCTTTGGTTTTCTCCCCGGGGCTCTGGTTTTCTCCCCGCAGCTCTGGTTTTCTCCCCGGGGCTCTGGTTTTCTCCCCGCGGCTCTGGTTTTCTCCCCGGGGCTCTGGTTTTGTTCCCGGCGCTATGGTTTTGTTCCCGGCGCTCTGGTTTTGTTCCCGGGGCACTGGTTTTGTATCCCGGGGCTCTGGTTTTGTTCCCCGGGCTCTGGTTTTGTTCCCCGGGCTCTGGTTTTGTTCCCGGGGCTCTGGTTTTGTTCCCCGGGCTCTGGTTTTGTTCCCCGGGCTCTGGTTTTGTTCCCCGGGCTCTGGGTTTGTTCCCCGGGCTCTGGGTTTGTTCCCGGGGCTCTGGGTTTGTTCCCGGGGCTCTGGTTTTCTCCCAGGGGCTCTGGTTTTCTCCCCGGGGCTCTGGTTTTCTCCCCGGGGCTCTGGTTTTGTTCCCGGGGCTCTGGTTTTGTTCCCGGGGCTCTGGTTTTGTTCCCCGGGCTCTGGTTTTCTCCCGCGGGCCTCGGTTTTGTTCCCGGGGCCCTGGTTTTGTTCCCGGGGCTCTGGTTTTCTCCTGCGGGGCCTGGTTTTGTTCCCCGGGCCCTAGTTTTGTTCCCCGGGCCCTGGTTTTTTTCCCCGGGCCCTGGTTTTGTTCCCCGGGCTCTGGTTTTGTTCCCCGGGCTCTGGTTTTGTTCCCCGGGCTCTGGTTTTGTTCCCCGGGCTCTGGTTTTTTTTCCGGGACTCTGGGTTTGTTCCCGGGGCTCTGGTTTTCTCCCCGGGGCTCTGGTTTTCTCCCCGGGGCTCTGGTTTTCTCCCCGGGGCTCTGGTTTTGTTCCCGGGGCTTTGGTTTTGTTCCCGGGGCTTTGGTTTTGTTCCCGGGGCTCTGGTTTTCTCCTGCGGGCCGCGGTTTTGTTCCCCGGACCGCGGTTTTGTTCCCCGGGCCCTGGTTTTGTTCCCCGGGCCCTGGTTTTGTTCCCCGGGCCCTGGTTTTGTTCCCCGGGCTCTGGTTTTGTTCCCCGGGGCTCTGGTTTTGTTCCCGGGGCGCTGGTTTTCTCCCACGGGCTCTGGTTTTGTTCCCCGGGCTCTGGTTTTGTTCCCGGGGCTCTGGGTTTGTTCCCCGGGCTCTGGTTTTGTTCCCCGGGCTCTGGTTTTGTTCCCCGGGCTCTGGTTTTGTTCCCTGGGCTCTGTTTTTTTTCCCGGGGCTCTGGTTTTCTCCTGCGGGCCGCGGTTTTGTTCCCCGGGCCCTGGTTTTGTTCCCCGGGCCCTGGTTTTGTTCCCCGGGCTCTGCTTTTGTTCCCCGGGGCTCTGGTTTTGTTCCCGGGGTCGTGGTTTTCTCCCACGGGCTCTGGTTTTGTTCCCCGGGCTCTGGTTTTGTTTCCCGGGCCCTGGTTTTCTCCTGTGGGCCGCAGTTTTGTTCCCGGGGCTTTGGTTTTGTTCCCGGGGCTTTGGATTTGTTCCCAGGGCTTTGGTTTTGTTCCCGGGGCCCTAGTTTTGTTCCCGGGGCCCTGGTTTTGTTCCCGGGGCTCTGGTTTTGTTCCCGAGGCTCTGGTTTTGTTCCCCGGGCTCTTGTTTTGTTCCCCGGGCTCTGGTTTTGTTCCCCGGGCTCTGGTTTTGTTCCCCGGGCTCTGGTTTTGTTCCCGGGGCTCTGCTTTTGTTCCCGGGGCTCTGCTTTTGTTCCCGGGGCTCTGGTTTTCTCCTGCGGGCCGCGGTTTTGTTCCCCGGGCCCTGGTTTTGTTCCCCGGGCTCTGGTTTTGTTCTCCGGGCTGTGGTTTTGTTCCCCGGGGCTCTGGTTTTGTTCCCGGGGCCCTGGTTTTCTCCTGCGGGCTCTGGTTTTGTTCCCCGGGCTCTGGTTTTGTTCCCCAGGATCTGGTTTTGTTCCCCGGGCTCTGGTTTTGTTCCCCGGGCTCTGGTTTTGTTCCCCGGGCTCTGGTTTTCTCCCGCGGGCCATGGTTTTCTCCCGTGGGCCGCGGTTTTGTTCCCGGGGCTTTGGATTTGTTCCCAGGGCTTTGGATTTGTTCCCGGGGCTCTGGTTTTCTCCCCGGGGCTCTGGTTTTCTCCCCGGGGCTCTGGTTTTCTCCCCGGGGCTCTGGTTTTCTCCCCGGGGCTCTGGTATTGTTTCCCGGGCCTCGGTTTTGTTCCCCGGGCTCTGGTTTTGTTCCCGGGGCTCTGGTTTTGTTCCCGGGGCTCTGGTTTTGTTTCCCGGGGCTCTGTTTTTTTCCCCGGGCTCTGGTTTTGTTCCCCGGGCTCTGGTTTTGTTCCCCGGGCTCTGGTTTTCTCCCACGGGCTCTGGTTTTGTTCCCCGGGCTCTGGTTTTGTTCCCGGGGCTCTGGTTTTCTCCTGCGGGCCGCGGTTTTGTTCCCCGGGCCCTGGTTTTGTTCCCCGGGCCCTGGTTTTGTTCCCCGGGCTCTGGTTTTGTTCCCCGGGGCTCTGGTTTTGTTCCCCGGGGCTCTGGTTTTGTTCCCGCGGGCTCTGGTTTTGTTCCCCGGGCTCTGGTTTTGTTCCCCGGGCCCTGGTTTTCTCCCGTGGGCCGCGGTTTTGTTCCCGGGGCTTTGGTTTTGTTCCCGGGGCTTTGGATTTGTTCCCGGGGCTTTGGTTTTGTTCCGGGGGCCCTGGTTTTGTTCCCGGGGCTCTGGTTTTGTTCCCGGGGCTCTGGTTTTGTTCCCCGGGCTCTGGTTTTGTTCCCGGGGCTCTGGTTTTGTTCCCGGGGCTCTGGTTTTGTTCCCGGGGCTCTGGTTTTCTCCTGTGGGCCGCGGTTTTGTTCCCCGGGCCCTGGTTTTGTTCCCCGGGCCCTGGTTTTGTTCCCCGGGCCCTGGTTTTGTTCCCCGGGCTCTGGTTTTGTTCCCCGGGGCTCTGGTTTTGTTCCCGGGGCGCTGGTTTTCTCCCACGGGCTCTGGTTTTGTTCCCGAGGCTCTGGTTTTGTTCCCGGGGCTCTGGGTTTGGTCCCCGGGCGCTGGTTTTCTCCCGCGGGCCTCGGTTTTGTTCCCGGGGCGCTGGTTTTGTTCCCCGGGCTCTGGTTTTTTCCTGCGGGCCTCGGTTTTGTTCCCCGGGCTCTGGTTTTGTTCCCCGGGCTCTGGATTTGTTCCCCGGGCTCTGGTTTTGTTCCCGGGTCTCTGGTTTTGTTCCCGGGGCTCTGGTTTTGTTTCCCGGGGCTCTGGTTTTGTTCCCTGGGCTCTGGTTTTGTTCCCCGGGTTCTGGTTTTGTTCCCGGGGCTCTGGGTTTGTTCCCCGGGCTCTGGTTTTGTTCCCCGGGCTCTCGTTTTGTTCCCCGGGCTCTGGTTTTGTTCCCTGGGCTCTGTTTTTTTTCCCGGGGCTCTGGTTTTCTCCTGCGGGCCGCGGTTTTGTTCCCCGGGCCCTGGTTTTGTTCCCCGGGCCCTGGTTTTGTTCCCCGGGCTCTGGTTTTGTTCCCCGGGCTCTGGTTTTGTTCCCCGGGGCTCTGGTTTTGTTCCCGGGGCCCTGGTTTTCTCCCGCAGGCTCTGGTTTTGTTCCCCGGGCTCTGGTTTTGTTCTCCGGGCCCTGGTTTTCTCCTGTGGGCCGCGGTTTTGTTCCCGGGGCTTTGGTTTTGTTCCCGGGGCTTTGGATTTGTTCCCGGGGCTCTGGTTTTGTTCCCCGGGCTCTGGTTTTGTTCCCCGGGCTCTGGTTTTGTTCCCGGGTCTCTGGTTTTGTTCCCGGGGCTCTGGTTTTCTCCTGCGGGCCGTGGTTTTGTCCCCGGGCCCTGGTTTTGTTCCCCGGGCTCTGGTTTTGTTCCCCGGGCTGTGGTTTTGTTCCCGGGGCTTTGCATTTGTTCCCGGGGTTTTGGATTTGTTCCCGGGGTTCTGGTTTTCTCCCCGGGGCTCTGGTTTTCTCCCCGGGGCTCTGGTTTTCTCCCCGGGGCTCTGGTTTTCTCCCCGGGGCTCTGGTTTTCTCGACGGGGCTCTGGTATTGTTCCCGGGGCTCTGGTTTTGTTCCTGGGGCTCTGGTTTTGTTCCCGGGGCTCTGGTTTTGTTCCCGGGGCTCTGGTTTTGTTCCCGGGGCTCTGGTTTTGTTTCCCGGGGCTCTGGTTTTGTTCCCCGGGCTCTGGTTTTGTTCCCCGGGCTCTGGTTTTGTTCCCCGGGCTCTGGTTTTGTTCCCCGGGCTCTGGTTTTGTTCCCGGGGCTCTGGTTCTGTCCTGCGGGCCGCGGTTTTGTTCCCCGGGCCCTGGTTTTGTTCCCCGGGCCCTGGTTTTGTTCCCCGGGCTCTGGTTTTGTTCCCCGGGGCTCTGGTTTTGTTCCCGGGGCCCTGGTTTCCTCCCGCGGGCTCTGGTTTTGTTCCCCGGGCTCTGGTTTTGTTCCCCGGGCTCTGGTTTTGTTCCCCGGGCTCTGGTTTTGTCCCCCGGGCCCCGGTTTTGTCCCCGGGGCCCCGGTTTTGTCCCCCGGGCCCCGGTTTTGTCCCCCGGGCCCCGGTTTTGTCCCCCGGGCCCTGGTTGTCTCCAGCTGGCTCTGGTTCTCTCCTGCTGGCTCTGGTTCTCTCCCGCGGGCCGCGGTTTTGTTCCCGGGGCTCTGGTTTTCTTCCCGGGGCTCTGGTTTTCTTCCCGGGGCTCTGGTTTTCTTCCCGGGGCTCTGGTTTTCTCCCCGGGGCTCTGGTTTTCTCCCCGGGGCTCTGGTTTTCTCCCCGGGGCTCTGGTTTTCTCCCCGGGGCTCTGGTTTTCTTCCCGGGGCTCTGCTTTTCTCCCCGGGGTTCTGGTTTTGTCCCCCGGGCCCTGGTTTTGTCCCCCGGGCCCTGGTTTTGTCCCCCGGGCCCTGGTTTTGTCCCCCGTGGCCCTGGTTTTGTCCCCCGTGGCCCTGGTTTTGTTCCCGGGGCCCTGGTTTTGTCCCCCGGGCCCTGGTTTTGTCCCCGGGGCTCTGGTTTTGTCCCCGGGGCCCTGGTTTTGTCCCCGGGGCCCTGGTTTTGTCCCCGGGGCCCTGGTTTTGTCCCCGGGGCCCTGGTTTTGTCCCTGGGGCCCTGGTTTTTTTCCCCGGGCCCTGGTTTTGTTCCCGGGGCCCTGGTTTTGTTCCCGGGGCCCTGGTTTTGTTCCCGGGGCCCTGGTTTTGTTCCCGGGGCCCTGGTTTTGTTCCCGGGGCCCTGGTTTTGTCCCCCGGGCCCTGGTTTTGTTCCCCGGGCCCTGGTTTTGTTCCCCGGGCCCTGGTTTTGTTCCCCGGGCCCTGGTTTTGTTCCCGGGGCTCTGGTTCTCTCCAGCTGTCTCTGGTTCTCTCCCGCTGGCTCTGGTTTTCTCCCGCGGGCCGCGGTTTTGTTCCCGGGACTCTGGTTTTGTTCCCCGGGCCCTGGTTTTGTTCCCCGGGCTCTGGTTTTGTTCCCGGGGCTCTGGTTTTCTCCTGCTGGCTCTGCTTTTTTCCCCGGGGCTCTGCTTTTTTCCCCGGGGCTCTGCTTTTTTCCCCGGGGCTCTAGTTTTGTCCCCCGGGCCCTGGTTTTGTCCCCCGGGCCCTGGTTTTGTCCCCCGGGCCCTGGTTTTGTCCCCCGGGCCCTGGTTTTGTCCCCCGGGCACTGGTTTTCTCCCCGGGGCCCTGGTTTTCTCCCCGGGGCCCTGGTTTTCTCCCCGGGGCTCTGGTTTTCTTCCCGGGGCTCTGGTTTTCTTCTCGGGGTTCTGGTTTTCGCTCCGGGCCCTGGTTTTGTCCCCCGGGGCCCTGGTTTTGTCCCCCGGGGCCCCGGTTTTGTCCCCCGGGGCCCCGGTTTTGTCCCCCGGGGCCCCGGTTTTGTCCCCCGGGGCCCCGGTTTTGTCCCCCGGGGCCCCGGTTTTGTCCCCCGGGGCCCCGGTTTTGTCCCCCAGGCCCCGGTTTTGTCCCCGGGGCCCCGGTTTTGTCCCCCGGGCCCCGGTTTTGTCCCCCGGGCCCCGGTTTTGTTCCCGGGGCCCCGGTTTTGTCCCCCGGGTCCCGGTTTTGTCCCCGGGGCCCTGGTTTTGTCCCCGGGGCCCTGGTTTTGTCCCCGGGGCCCTGGTTTTGTCCCCGGGGCCCTGGTTTTGTCCCCGGGGCCCTGGTTTTGTCCCCGGGGCCCTGGTTTTGTCCCCGGGGCCCTGGTTTTGTCCCCGGGGCCCTGGTTTTGTCCCCGGGGCCCTGGTTTTGTCCCCGGGGCCCTGGTTTTGTCCCCGGGGCCCTGGTTTTGTCCCCGGGGCCCTGGTTTTGTCCCCGGGGCCCTGGTTTTGTCCCCGGGGCCCTGGTTTTGTCCCCGGGGCCCTGGTTTTGTCCCCCGGGCCCTGGTTCTGTCCCCCGGGCCCTGGTTCTGTCCCCGGGGCCCTGGTTCTGTCCCCGGGGCCCTGGTTGTGTCCCCGGGGCCCTGGTTGTGTCCCCGGGGCCCTGGTTCTCTCCCCGGGGCCCTGGTTCTCTCCCCGGGGCCCTGGTTCTCTCCCCGGGGCCCTGGTTCTCTCCCCGGGGCCCTGGTTCTCTCCCCGGGGCCCTGGTTCTCTCCCCGGGGCCCTGGTTCTCTCCCCGGGGCCCTGGTTCTCTCCCCGGGGCCGCGGTTCTCTCCCCGGGGCCGCGGTTCTCTCCCCGGGGCCGCGGTTCTCTCCCCCGGGCCGCGGTTTTGTCCCCCGGGGCCCCGGTTTTCTCCCCCGGGGCCCTGGTTTTCTCCCCGGGCCCTGGTTTTTTCCCGGGGCTCTGGTTTTGTCCCCCGGGCCCTGGTTTTGTCCCCCGGGCCCTGGTTTTGTCCCCCGGGCCCTGGTTTTGTTCCCGGGGCTCTGGTTTTGTTCCCCGTGCTTCTGGTCGTTCGCTCCTCCCCTTTGCCAGGGGATTGTGGGAAGGGTGGTGGGCGGGGCCCGGAGCATATGAGCTACAGCCTCTCCTCAGGCAGCTCATTCTGCTGCTGGGCTTCTCTGGAGGTGGTGGTCTGCTGTTCCTGCAGCTGACTGCAGCTTTTGAGCTGCCTAAGCTCTTTGCGTAGTCTTGTTTTGATATTTAGAGAAGCAGAGGTGTCTGTTTAAGGTAAGGGCTTCCGGACCAGTCAAGGTTCAGCTGCATGTGTAGAAGAAAGCACACTTGTATGCAGCTTTTTTTTTTTTTCCCAGGTCAGTAAATTTGTATTGGGTGTTCAGAGGTGGCAAGATGTATGGTTTTGGTTAATAATATGGTTTTGGTTTTTATTTTATTCCAGGTGCATTGTATTGTTTTGGAATTCCTGACTTTATTGAAGATGGAACCTTGTTGTGTTTTTTTTTTCCACCAGACGCTGTATATTGCAGAAGCTGTTGACATCGTCTCTGGATAGGAGCAATGGTGAGAGTATTTAGCAGGGGTTGAGGTGAGCATCTTGTATGCATCTGTAGACGGAGTTCTAGCATTGTTCAAGAAAGTAGCAGGGACATATAAGGCACAGTACCTTTCAGCGTATGGAACGGCTCATGGCCTTTCCCGTTCGCCCACAGAGTATCATGTTGTCCCTAGAACGGATGCAGCTTGCGGCCAGCCCCTCGTAGATGACAAGCGTCAGGACTTTGCTTATTTTGTGGGGCTGTAGCAGAGGTGAGAGTGTGTGGGAAGGTGGAAGATAGGAGGTGCTCGCGGAAGCCTGGGCATAGCTGGGAAGAGCAGCTCCCGGGGAGCGGGCGACACAGGGGGTTCAGGGGTGCAAATCCAGGGCAGGAGCTGTCAGGAAGGAGCGGGGTTCCTTCCCTGACGGTTGAGGAGAAGAGAAGGGGTTTCTAAACTTTTGGGACCAGGGCACCTTTTGGTTGGGAAAGGGAGGTGTGTTCACGAGCCTTACTGAGGTGGGTTTTGCAGTTGGATTTGGGTGTCGATGAGGTCTGTTCTGTTTTAGTCTGTCCGCAGCTGACGGGAGATACACACGCATACGGAAGGGTTAAAAGATGGGCTTTTGGTCCGTGGCTGGACGCTGGGTGAGAAATAGATAGCTAAGAAAACGGCAGTCAGCATAGAAAACAGACGGTTCACGGTCTATTGTGTGAAAATGCTGAATACAGAAGGAGAAGGAAGGTTGAGAAAATGTTAGGGGAGGACGTGAAGGACGTGGAAGACGTGCCGTAACGAAGAAATATAAAGTACAAGGTATAATTTTGCTTGCTCTGTTACCTTTTGCTGTTGGCTTGAGTATAGGTTAATACGTAAATGCTGGACTATGGTAATATGTCGCGTGAACAAGGCCTAGGAACCAATAGACGGGGTGGCTGTGGCTCGTGCAGCGCGCTCGATCGGCAAGCGTATGCGCCGTAGGCTCCCTATGTTGAGAGTTGCCAATTGAGGCGTGTTTCGGCACCCGCTGGCCACGTGTGTCGAAACCCGTTTCCTTTGCAAATGTATAAATACCGGGATTTTCCCGAAGAACAGTGGGCCGGTGTACAGCGAGGTCACCGTTGCCTCCGTGGGGACGCCCACGTAAAGCTGGCACCTACCGACTGCTGGGGCTGAGTTTGCGGCGCAAGACGATCCGAGAATGTAGGGATGGTTCGTCTTTCTGCTGGTCGTCGGGTTGGTAAGACACTGGCTTTGCAAAATCCCCTTAGCGTAATGGATGATTGTAGTGACTGAAGTGCTTGCTTTTCCCCTTGCTTATAGTCTGTGTAGCCTATGTGTGCTCCCCTTGTAAAGGAATCCTCGAAAGCCAGTCTAAAGGAACGCCAAAGTGACGGGAGACGCCGAGTAAACGGCCCGGGCCTGCGCATCACAAGATAGAGGGCTGAAGGTGAGAGAAGTCTCCTGTGGGAAAGGATGAGGTCTGTTAAGGTCGATCCAAATAGATGGTGCAGAACTCTGAGGTCTGTACCGGCTGCCTTTGGGGTGCTGCCGGGGGTTCTTGGTGTGGTCCCGTGGGTGTCTGGGTGCCCAGAGGATGGTCCTGAGGGTCTTGGGGTGCTTCTGGGGGTTCTTGTTGTGCTGCGGGGGGGTCTCTGGATGCCCACGGGGTGCTCGTGGGGGTCTTGGGGTGCTTGTGGGGGTTCTGGATGCTCTGGGAGTCCCTGTGTGCCCACGGGGTGCTCCTGGGGTTGTCGGGGTGGCCAGAGGATGCTTCTGGGCGTCTTGGGGTGCTTCTGGGCCTTCTTGTGGTGCTGCTGGGGGTCCCGGTGTGCCCACAGCAGGCTCCTGGGTTTCTAGGTGCCGGTTCTAGGTGCCGGTTCTAGGTGCCGGTTCTAGGTGCCGGTTCTAGGTGCCGGTTCTAGGTGCCGGTTCTAGGTGCCGGTTCTAGGTGCCGGTTCTAGGTGCCGGTTCTAGGTGCCGGTTCTGCTGCTCATGGGGCGCCACTTCCGCTGTTCGGAGCTCAGGTGACGCGCCTCGGGCCCAGCTTGTGATGCCGGGGCCCCGGTTTTGTCCCCGGGGCCCCGGTTTTGTCCCCCGGGCCCCGGTTTTGTCCCCCGGGCCCCGGTTTTGTCCCCCGGGCCCCGGTTTTGTCCCCCGGGCCCCGGTTTTTGTTCCCGGGGCCCCGGTTTTTGTTCCCGGGGCCCTGGTTTTGTTCCCCGTGCCCTGGTTTTGTTCCCAGGGCTCTGGTTCTCTCCCGCGGGCCGCGGTTTTGTCCCCGGGGCCCTGGTTTTGTTCCCGGGGCCCTGGTTTTGTCCCCGGGGCCCTGGTTTTGTCCCCGGGGCCCTGGTTTTGTCCCCGGGGCCCTGGTTTTGTCCCCGGGGCCCTGGTTTTGTCCCCGGGGCCCTGGTTTTGTCCCCGGGGCCCTGGTTTTGTCCCCGGGGCCCTGGTTTTGTCCCCGGGGCCCTGGTTTTGTCCCCGGGGCCCTGGTTTTGTCCCCGCGGCCCTGGTTTTGTCCCCGCGGCCCTGGTTTTGTCCCCCGGGCCCTGGTTTTGTCCCCCGGGCCCTGGTTTTGTCCCCCGCGGCCCTGGTTTTGTCGCCGGGGCCCTGGTTTTGTCGCCGGGGCCCTGGTTTTGTCGCCGGGGCCCTGGTTTTGTCGCCGGGGCCCTGGTTTTGTCGCCGGGGCCCTGGTTTTGTCGCCGGGGCCCTGGTTTTGTCGCCGGGGCCCTGGTTTTGTCGCCGGGGCCCTGGTTTTGTCGCCGGGGCCCTGGTTTTGTCGCCGGGGCCCTGGTTTTGTCGCCGGGGCCCTGGTTTTGTCGCCGGGGCCCTGGTTTTGTCGCCGGGGCCCTGGTTTTGTCGCCGGGGCCCTGGTTTTGTCGCCGGGGCCCTGGTTTTGTCGCCGGGGCCCTGGTTTTGTCGCCGGGGCCCTGGTTTTGTCGCCGGGGCCCTGGTTTTGTCGCCGGGGCCCTGGTTTTGTCGCCGGGGCCCTGGTTTTGTCGCCGGGGCCCTGGTTTTGTCGCCGGGGCCCTGGTTTTGTCGCCGGGGCCCTGGTTTTGTCGCCGGGGCCCTGGTTTTGTCGCCGGGGCCCTGGTTTTGTCGCCGGGGCCCTGGTTTTGTCGCCGGGGCCCTGGTTTTGTCGCCGGGGCCCTGGTTTTGTCGCCGGGGCCCTGGTTTTGTCGCCGGGGCCCTGGTTTTGTCGCCGGGGCCCTGGTTTTGTCGCCGGGGCCCTGGTTTTGTCGCCGGGGCCCTGGTTTTGTCGCCGGGGCCCTGGTTTTGTCGCCGGGGCCCTGGTTTTGTCGCCGGGGCCCTGGTTTTGTCGCCGGGGCCCTGGTTTTGTCGCCGGGGCCCTGGTTTTGTCGCCGGGGCCCTGGTTTTGTCGCCGGGGCCCTGGTTTTGTCGCCGGGGCCCTGGTTTTGTCGCCGGGGCCCTGGTTTTGTCGCCGGGGCCCTGGTTTTGTCGCCGGGGCCCTGGTTTTGTCGCCGGGGCCCTGGTTTTGTCGCCGGGGCCCTGGTTTTGTCGCCGGGGCCCTGGTTTTGTCGCCGGGGCCCTGGTTTTGTCGCCGGGGCCCTGGTTTTGTCGCCGGGGCCCTGGTTTTGTCGCCGGGGCCCTGGTTTTGTCGCCGGGGCCCTGGTTTTGTCGCCGGGGCCCTGGTTTTGTCGCCGGGGCCCTGGTTTTGTCGCCGGGGCCCTGGTTTTGTCGCCGGGGCCCTGGTTTTGTCGCCGGGGCCCTGGTTTTGTCGCCGGGGCCCTGGTTTTGTCGCCGGGGCCCTGGTTTTGTCGCCGGGGCCCTGGTTTTGTCGCCGGGGCCCTGGTTTTGTCGCCGGGGCCCTGGTTTTGTCGCCGGGGCCCTGGTTTTGTCGCCGGGGCCCTGGTTTTGTCGCCGGGGCCCTGGTTTTGTCGCCGGGGCCCTGGTTTTGTCGCCGGGGCCCTGGTTTTGTCGCCGGGGCCCTGGTTTTGTCGCCGGGGCCCTGGTTTTGTCGCCGGGGCCCTGGTTTTGTCGCCGGGGCCCTGGTTTTGTCGCCGGGGCCCTGGTTTTGTCGCCGGGGCCCTGGTTTTGTCGCCGGGGCCCTGGTTTTGTCGCCGGGGCCCTGGTTTTGTCGCCGGGGCCCTGGTTTTGTCGCCGGGGCCCTGATTTTGTCGCCGGGGCCCTGGTTTTGTCGCCGGGGCCCTGGTTTTGTCGCCGGGGCCCTGGTTTTGTCGCCGGGGCCCTGGTTTTGTCGCCGGGGCCCTGGTTTTGTCGCCGGGGCCCTGGTTTTGTCGCCGGGGCCCTGGTTTTGTCGCCGGGGCCCTGGTTTTGTCGCCGGGGCCCTGGTTTTGTCGCCGGGGCCCTGGTTTTGTCGCCGGGGCCCTGGTTTTGTCGCCGGGGCCCTGGTTTTGTCGCCGGGGCCCTGGTTTTGTCGCCGGGGCCCTGGTTTTGTCGCCGGGGCCCTGGTTTTGTCGCCGGGGCCCTGGTTTTGTCGCCGGGGCCCTGGTTTTGTCGCCGGGGCCCTGGTTTTGTCGCCGGGGCCCTGGTTTTGTCGCCGGGGCCCTGGTTTTGTCGCCGGGGCCCTGGTTTTGTCGCCGGGGCCCTGGTTTTGTCGCCGGGGCCCTGGTTTTGTCGCCGGGGCCCTGGTTTTGTCGCCGGGGCCCTGGTTTTGTCGCCGGGGCCCTGGTTTTGTCGCCGGGGCCCTGGTTTTGTCGCCGGGGCCCTGGTTTTGTCCCCGCGGCCCTGGTTTTGTCCCCGCGGCCCTGGTTTTGTCCCCGCGGCCCTGGTTTTGTCCCCGCGGCCCTGGTTTTGTCCCCGCGGCCCTGGTTTTGTCCCCGGGGCCCTGGTTTTGTCGCCGCGGCCCTGGTTTTGTCCCCGCGGCCCTGGTTTTGTCCCCGCGGCCCTGGTTTTGTCCCCGCGGCCCTGGTTTTGTCCCCGCGGCCCTGGTTTTGTCCCCGCGGCCCTGGTTTTGTCCCCGCGGCCCTGGTTTTGTCCCCGCGGCCCTGGTTTTGTCCCCGCGGCCCTGGTTTTGTCCCCCGGGCCCTGGTTTTGTCCCCCGGGCCCTGGTTTTGTCCCCCGGGCCCTGGTTTTGTCCCCCGGGCCCTGGTTTTGTCCCCGGGGCCCTGGTCTTGTTCCCCGGGCTCTGGTCGTGTCCCCCCGGGCCCTGGTCGTGTCCCCCCGGGCCCTGGTCGTGTCCCCCCGGGCCCTGGTCGTGTCCCCCCGGGCCCTGGTCGTGTCCCCGGGGCCCTGGTCGTGTCCCCGGGGCCCTGGTCGTGTCCCCGGGGCCCTGGTCGTGTCCCCGGGGCCCTGGTCGTGTCCCCGGGGCCCTGGTCGTGTCCCCGGGGCCCTGGTCGTGTCCCCGGGGCCCTGGTTTGTGTCCCCGGGGCCCTGGTTGTGTCCCCGGGGCCCTGGTTTGTGTCCCCGGGGCCCTGGTTTGTGTCCCCGGGGCCCTGGTTTTGTCCCCGGGGCCCTGGTTTTGTCCCCGGGGCCCTGGTTTTGTCCCCGGGGCCCTGGTTTTGTCCCCGGGGCCCTGGTTTTGTCCCCGGGGCCCTGGTTCTCTCCAGCTCGCTCTGGTTCTCTCCCGCTCGCTCTGGTTCTCTCCCGCGGGCCGCGGTTTTGTTCCCGGGGCCCTGGTTTTGTCCCCCGGGGCCCTGGTTTTGTCCCCCGGGGCCCTGGTTTTGTCCCCGGGGCCCTGGTTTTGTCCCCCGGGCCCTGGTTTTGTCCCCCGGGCCCTGGTTTTGTCCCCCGGGCCCTGGTTTTGTCCCCCGGGCCCTGGTTTTGTCCCCCGGGCCCTGGTTTTGTCCCCCGGGCCCTGGTTTTGTCCCCCGGGCCCTGGTTTTGTTCCCGGGGCCCTGGTTTTGTTCCCCGGGGCCCTGGTTTTGTTCCCCGGGGCCCTGGTTTTGTTCCCCGGGGCCCTGGTTTTGTTCCCCGGGGCCCTGGTTTTGTTCCCCGGGGCCCTGGTTTTGTCCCCGGGGCCCTGGTTTTGTCCCCGGGGCCCTGGTTTTGTCCCCGGGGCCCTGGTTTTGTCCCCGGGGTTCTGGTTTTGTCCCCGGGGTTCTGGTTTTGTCCCCGGGGTTCTGGTTTTGTCCCCGGGGTTCTGGTTTTGTCCCCCGGGCCCTGGTTTTGTCCCCCGGGCCCTGGTTTTGTCCCCCGGGCCCTGGTTTTGTCCCCCGGGCCCTGGTTTTGTCCCCCGGGCCCTGGTTTTGTTCCCGGGGCCCTGGTTTTGTTCCCGGGGCCCTGGTTTTGTTCCCGGGGCCCTGGTTTTGTTCCCGGGGCCCTGGTTTTGTTCCCGGGGCCCTGGTTTTGTTCCCGGGGTTCTGGTTTTGTCCCCCGGGCCCTGGTTTTGTCCCCCGGGCCCTGGTTTTGTCCCCCGGGCCCTGGTTTTGTCCCCCGGGCCCTGGTTTTGTCCCCCGGGCCCTGGTTTTGTCCCCCGGGCCCTGGTTTTGTCCCCCGGGCCCTGGTTTTGTTCCCGGGGCCCTGGTTTTGTTCCCGGGGCCCTGGTTCTCTCCCGCTGGCTCTGGTTCTCTCCCGCGGGCCGCGGTTTTGTTCCCGGGACTCTGGTTTTGTTCCCCGGGCCCTGGTTTTGTCCCCGGGGCTCTGGTTTTGTCCCCGGGGTTCTGGTTTTGTCCCCCGGGCCCTGGTTTTGTCCCCCGGGCCCTGGTTTTGTCCCCCGGGGCCCTGGTTTTGTCCCCCGGGCCCTGGTTTTGTCCCCCGGGGCCCTGGTTTTGTCCCCCGGGGCCCTGGTTTTGTCCCCCGGGGCCCTGGTTGTGTTCCCGGGGCCCTGGTTGTGTTCCCGGGGCCCTGGTTGTGTTCCCGGGGCCCTGGTTGTGTTCCCGGGGCCCTGGTTTTGTCCCCCGGGCCCTGGTTTTGTCCCCCGGGCCCTGGCTTTGTCCCCGGGGCCCTGGCTTTGTCCCCGGGGCCCTGGCTTTGTCCCCGGGGCCCTGGCTTTGTCCCCGGGGCCCTGGCTTTGTCCCCGGGGCCCTGGCTTTGTCCCCGGGGCCCTGGCTTTGTCCCCGGGGCCCTGGCTTTGTCCCCGGGGCCCTGGTTTTGTCCCCGGGGCCCTGGTTTTGTTCCCCGGGCCCTGGTTTTGTTCCCGGGGCCCTGGTTGTGTCCCCCCGGCCCTGGTTGTGTCCCCCCGGGCCCTGGTTGTGTCCCCCCGGGCCCTGGTTGTGTCCCCCCGGGCCCTGGTTGTGTCCCCCCGGGCCCTGGTTGTGTCCCCCGGGCTCTGGTTTTGTCCCCCGGGGCCCTGGTTTTGTCCCCCGGGGCCCTGGTTTTGTCCCCCGGGGCCCTGGTTTTGTCCCCCGGGGCCCTGGTTTTGTCCCCCGGGGCCCTGGTTTTGTCCCCCGGGGCCCTGGTTTTGTCCCCCGGGGCCCTGGTTTTGTCCCCCGGGGCCCTGGTTTTGTCCCCCGGGGCCCTGGTTTTGTCCCCCGGGGCCCTGGTTTTGTCCCCCGGGGCCCTGGTTTTGTCCCCCGGGGCCCTGGTTTTGTCCCCCGGGGCCCTGGTTTTGTCCCCCGGGGCCCTGGTTTTGTCCCCCGGGGCCCTGGTTTTGTCCCCCGGGGCCCTGGTTTTGTCCCCCGGGGCCCTGGTTTTGTCCCCCGGGGCCCTGGTTTTGTCCCCCGGGGCCCTGGTTTTGTCCCCCGGGGCCCTGGTTTTGTCCCCCGGGGCCCTGGTTTTGTCCCCCGGGGCCCTGGTTTTGTCCCCCGGGGCCCTGGTTTTGTCCCCCGGGGCCCTGGTTTTGTCCCCCGGGGCCCTGGTTTTGTCCCCCGGGGCCCTGGTTTTGTCCCCCGGGGCCCTGGTTTTGTCCCCCGGGGCCCTGGTTTTGTCCCCCGGGGCCCTGGTTTTGTCCCCCGGGGCCCTGGTTTTGTCCCCCGGGGCCCTGGTTTTGTCCCCCGGGCCCTGGTTTTGTCCCCCGGGCCCTGGTTTTGTCCCCCGTGCTTCTGGTCGTTCGCTCCTCCCCTTTGCCAGGGGATTGTGGGAAGGGTGGTGGGCGGGGCCCGGAGCATATGAGCTACAGCCTCTCCTCAGGCAGCTCATTCTGCTGCTGGGCTTCTCTGGAGGTGGTGGTCTGCTGTTCCTGCAGCTGACTGCAGCTTTTGAGCTGCCTAAGCTCTTTGCGTAGTCTTGTTTTGATATTTAGAGAAGCAGAGGTGTCTGTTTAAGGTAAGGGCTTCCGGACCAGTCAAGGTTCAGCTGCATGTGTAGAAGAAAGCACACTTGTATGCAGCTTTTTTTTTTTTTCCCAGGTCAGTAAATTTGTATTGGGTGTTCAGAGGTGGCAAGATGTATGGTTTTGGTTAATAATATGGTTTTGGTTTTTATTTTATTCCAGGTGCATTGTATTGTTTTGGAATTCCTGACTTTATTGAAGATGGAACCTTGTTGTGTTTTTTTTTTCCACCAGACGCTGTATATTGCAGAAGCTGTTGACATCGTCTCTGGATAGGAGCAATGGTGAGAGTATTTAGCAGGGGTTGAGGTGAGCATCTTGTATGCATCTGTAGACGGAGTTCTAGCATTGTTCAAGAAAGTAGCAGGGACATATAAGGCACAGTACCTTTCAGCGTATGGAACGGCTCATGGCCTTTCCCGTTCGCCCACAGAGTATCATGTTGTCCCTAGAACGGATGCAGCTTGCAGCCAGCCCCTCGTAGATGACAAGCGTCAGGACTTTGCTTATGTCGTGGGGCTGTAGCAGAGGTGAGAGTGTGTGGGAAGGTGGAAGATAGGAGGTGCTCGCGGAAGCCTGGGCATAGCTGGGAAGAGCAGCTCCCGGGGAGCGGGCGACACAGGGGGTTCAGGGGTGCAAATCCAGGGCAGGAGCTGTCAGGAAGGAGCGGGGTTCCTTCCCTGACGGTTGAGGAGAAGAGAAGGGGTTTCTAAACTTTTGGGACCAGGGCACCTTTTGGTTGGGAAAGGGAGGTGTGTTCACGAGCCTTACTGAGGTGGGTTTTGCAGTTGGATTTGGGTGTCGATGAGGTCTGTTCTGTTTTAGTCTGTCCGCAGCTGACGGGAGATACACACGCATACGGAAGGGTTAAAAGATGGGCTTTTGGTCCGTGGCTGGACGCTGGGTGAGAAATAGATAGCTAAGAAAACGGCAGTCAGCATAGAAAACAGACGGTTCACGGTCTATTGTGTGAAAATGCTGAATACAGAAGGAGAAGGAAGGTTGAGAAAATGTTAGGGGAGGACGTGAAGGACGTGGAAGACGTGCCGTAACGAAGAAATATAAAGTACAAGGTATAATTTTGCTTGCTCTGTTACCTTTTGCTGTTGGCTTGAGTATAGGTTAATACGTAAATGCTGGACTATGGTAATATGTCGCGTGAACAAGGCCTAGGAACCAATAGACGGGGTGGCTGTGGCTCGTGCAGCGCGCTCGATCGGCAAGCGTATGCGCCGTAGGCTCCCTATGTTGAGAGTTGCCAATTGAGGCGTGTTTCGGCACCCGCTGGCCACGTGTGTCGAAACCCGTTTCCTTTGCAAATGTATAAATACCGGGATTTTCCCGAAGAACAGTGGGCCGGTGTACAGCGAGGTCACCGTTGCCTCCGTGGGGACGCCCATGTAAAGCTGGCACCTACCGACTGCTGGGGCTGAGTTTGCGGCGCAAGACGATCCGAGAATGTAGGGATGGTTCGTCTTTCTGCTGGTCGTCGGGTTGGTAAGACACTGGCTTTGCAAAATCCCCTTAGCGTAATGGATGATTGTAGTGACTGAAGTGCTTGCTTTTCCCCTTGCTTATAGTCTGTGTAGCCTATGTGTGCTCCCCTTGTAAAGGAATCCTCGAAAGCCAGTCTAAAGGAACGCCAAAGTGACGGGAGACGCCGAGTAAACGGCCCGGGCCTGCGCATCACAAGATAGAGGGCTGAAGGTGAGAGAAGTCTCCTGTGGGAAAGGATGAGGTCTGTTAAGGTCGATCCAAATAGATGGTGCAGAACTCTGAGGTCTGTACCGGCTGCCTTTGGGGTGCTGCCGGGGGTTCTTGGTGTGGTCCCGTGGGTGTCTGGGTGCCCAGAGGATGGTCCTGAGGGTCTTGGGGTGCTTCTGGGGGTTCTTGTTGTGCTGCGGGGGGGTCTCTGGATGCCCACGGGGTGCTCGTGGGGGTCTTGGGGTGCTTGTGGGGGTTCTGGATGCTCTGGGAGTCCCTGTGTGCCCACGGGGTGCTCCTGGGGTTGTCGGGGTGGCCAGAGGATGCTTCTGGGCGTCTTGGGGTGCTTCTGGGCCTTCTTGTGGTGCTGCTGGGGGTCCCGGTGTGCCCACAGCAGGCTCCTGGGTTTCTAGGTGCGGGTTCTAGGTGCGGGTTCTAGGTGCCGGTTCTAGGTGCGGGTTCTAGGTGCGGGTTCTAGGTGCGGGTTCTAGGTGCCGGTTCTAGGTGCCGGTTCTAGGTGCCGGTTCTAGGTGCCGGTTCTAGGTGCCGGTTCTGCTGCTCATGGGGCGCCACTTCCGCTGTTCGGAGCTCAGGTGACGCGCCTCGGGCCCAGCTTGTGATGCCGGGGCCCCGGTTTTGTCCCCGGGGCCCCGGTTTTGTCCCCGGGGCCCCGGTTTTGTCCCCGGGGCCCCGGTTTTGTCCCCGGGGCCCCGGTTTTGTCCCCGGGGCCCCGGTTTTGTCCCCCGGGCCCCGGTTTTGTCCCCGGGGCCCTGGTTTTTGTTCCCGGGGCCCTGGTTTTTGTTCCCGGGGCCCTGGTTTTTGTTCCCGGGGCCCTGGTTTTTGTTCCCGGGGCCCTGGTTTTTGTTCCCGGGGCCCTGGTTTTTGTTCCCGGGGCCCTGGTTTTTGTTCCCGGGGCCCTGGTTTTGTTCCCGGGGCCCTGGTTTTGTTCCCGGGGCCCTGGTTCTCTCCCCCGGGCCGCGGTTTTGTCCCCCGGGGCCCTGGTTTTTGTTCCCGGGGCCCTGGTTTTTGTTCCCGGGGCCCTGGTTTTTGTTCCCGGGGCCCTGGTTTTTGTTCCCGGGGCCCTGGTTTTTGTTCCCGGGGCCCTGGTTTTTGTTCCCGGGGCCCTGGTTTTTGTTCCCGGGGCCCTGGTTTTTGTTCCCGGGGCCCTGGTTTTGTTCCCGGGGCCCTGGTTCTCTCCCCCGGGCCGCGGTTTTGTCCCCCGGGCCGCGGTTTTGTCCCCCGGGCCGCGGTTTTGTCCCCCGGGCCGCGGTTTTGTCCCCGGGGCCCTGGTTTTGTCCCCGGGGCCCTGGTTTTGTCCCCGGGGCCCTGGTTTTGTCCCCGGGGCCCTGGTTTTGTCCCCGGGGCCCTGGTTTTGTCCCCGGGGCCCTGGTTTTGTCCCCGGGGCCCTGGTTTTGTCCCCGGGGCCCTGGTTTTGTCCCCGGGGCCCTGGTTTTGTTCCCCGGGCCCTGGTTTTGTTCCCCGGGGTTCTGGTTTTGTTCCCGGGGTTCTGGTTTTGTTCCCGGGGTTCTGGTTTTGTTCCCGGGGTTCTGGTTTTGTTCCCGGGGCCCTGGTTTTGTTCCCGGGGCCCTGGTTTTGTCCCCCGGGCCCTGGTTTTGTCCCCCGGGCCCTGGTTTTGTTCCCGGGGCCCTGGTTTTGTTCCCGGGGCCCTGGTTCTCTCCCGCGGGCCGCGGTTTTGTTCCCGGGACTCTGGTTTTGTTCCCCGGGACTCTGGTTTTGTTCCCCGGGGCTCTGGTTTTGTCCCCGGGGTTCTGGTTTTGTCCCCCGCGCCCTGGTTTTGTCCCCCGGGGCCCTGGTTTTGTCCCCCGGGCCCTGGTTTTGTCCCCCGGGCCCTGGTTTTGTCCCCCGGGCCCTGGTTTTGTCCCCCGGGGCCCTGGCTTTGTCCCCGGGGCCCTGGCTTTGTCCCCGGGGCCCTGGCTTTGTCCCCGGGGCCCTGGCTTTGTCCCCGGGGCCCTGGCTTTGTCCCCGGGGCCCTGGCTTTGTCCCCGGGGCCCTGGCTTTGTCCCCGGGGCCCTGGCTTTGTCCCCGGGGCCCTGGCTTTGTCCCCGGGGCCCTGGCTTTGTCCCCGGGGCCCTGGTTTTGTTCCCCGGGCTCTGGTTTTGTTCCCGGGGCCCTGGTTGTGTCCCCCCGGGCCCTGGTTGTGTCCCCCGGGGCCCTGGTTGTGTCCCCGGGGCCCTGGTTGTGTCCCCGGGGCCCTGGTTTTGTCCCCGGGGCCCTGGTTTTGTCCCCGGGGCCCTGGTTTTGTCCCCCGGGCCCTGGTTTTGTTCCCGGGGCCCTGGTTTTGTCCCCCGGGCCCTGGTTTTGTCCCCCGGGCCCTGGTTTTGTCCCCCGGGCCCTGGTTTTGTCCCCCGGGCCCTGGTTTTGTCCCCCGGGCCCTGGTTTTGTCCCCCGGGCCCTGGTTTTGTCCCCCGGGCCCTGGTTTTGTCCCCCGGGCCCTGGTTGTGTCCCCCGGGGCCCTGGTTGTGTCCCCCGGGGCCCTGGTTGTGTCCCCCGGGGCCCTGGTTGTGTCCCCCGGGCCCTGGTTGTGTCCCCCGGGCCCTGGTTGTGTCCCCCGGGCCCTGGTTGTGTCCCCGGGGCCCTGGTTGTGTCCCCCGGGGCCCTGGTTGTGTCCCCCGGGGCCCTGGTTGTGTCCCCCGGGCCCTGGTTTTGTCCCCCGGGCCCTGGTTTTGTCCCCCGGGCCCTGGTTTTGTCCCCCGGGGCTCTGGTTTTGTCCCCCGGGGCTCTGGTTTTGTCCCCCGGGGCTCTGGTTTTGTCCCCCGGGGCTCTGGTTTTGTCCCCCGGGGCTCTGGTTTTGTCCCCCGGGGCTCTGGTTTTGTCCCCCGGGGCTCTGGTTTTGTCCCCCGGGGCTCTGGTTTTGTCCCCCGGGGCTCTGGTTTTGTCCCCCGGGGCTCTGGTTTTGTTCCCGGGGCTCTGGTTTTGTTCCCCGTGCTTCTGGTCGTTCGCTCCTCCCCTTTGCCAGGGGATTGTGGGAAGGGTGGTGGGCGGGGCCCGGAGCATATGAGCTACAGCCTCTCCTCAGGCAGCTCATTCTGCTGCTGGGCTTCTCTGGAGGTGGTGGTCTGCTGTTCCTGCAGCTGACTGCAGCTTTTGAGCTGCCTAAGCTCTTTGCGTAGTCTTGTTTTGATATTTAGAGAAGCAGAGGTGTCTGTTTAAGGTAAGGGCTTCCGGACCAGTCAAGGTTCAGCTGCATGTGTAGAAGAAAGCACACTTGTATGCAGCTTTTTTTTTTTTTCCCAGGTCAGTAAATTTGTATTGGGTGTTCAGAGGTGGCAAGATGTATGGTTTTGGTTAATAATATGGTTTTGGTTTTTATTTTATTCCAGGTGCATTGTATTGTTTTGGAATTCCTGACTTTATTGAAGATGGAACCTTGTTGTGTTTTTTTTTTCCACCAGACGCTGTATATTGCAGAAGCTGTTGACATCGTCTCTGGATAGGAGCAATGGTGAGAGTATTTAGCAGGGGTTGAGGTGAGCATCTTGTATGCATCTGTAGACGGAGTTCTAGCATTGTTCAAGAAAGTAGCAGGGACATATAAGGCACAGTACCTTTCAGCGTATGGAACGGCTCATGGCCTTTCCCGTTCGCCCACAGAGTATCATGTTGTCCCTAGAACGGATGCAGCTTGCAGCCAGCCCCTCGTAGATGACAAGCGTCAGGACTTTGCTTATTTTGTGGGGCTGTAGCAGAGGTGAGAGTGTGTGGGAAGGTGGAAGATAGGAGGTGCTCTCGGAAGCCTGGGCATAGCTGGGAAGAGCAGCTCCCGGGGAGCGGGCGACACAGGGGGTTCAGGGGTGCAAATCCAGGGCAGGAGCTGTCAGGAAGGAGCGGGGTTCCTTCCCTGACAGTTGAGGAGAAGAGAAGGGGTTTCTAAACTTTTGGGACCAGGGCACCTTTTGGTTGGGAAAGGGAGGTGTGTTCACCAGCCTTACTGAGGTGGGTTTTGCAGTTGGATTTGGGTGTCGATGAGGTCTGTTCTGTTTTAGTCTGTCCGCAGCTGACGGGAGATACACACGCATACGGAAGGGTTAAAAGATGGGCTTTTGGTCCGTGGCTGGACGCTGGGTGAGAAATAGATAGCTAAGAAAACGGCAGTCAGCATAGAAAACAGACGGTTTATGGTCTATTGTGTGAAAATGCTGAATACAGAAGGAGAAGGAAGGTTGAGAAAATGTTAGGGGAGGACGTGAAGGACGTGGAAGACGTGCCGTAACGAAGAAATATAAAGTACAAGGTATAATTTTGCTTGCTTTGTTACCTTTTGCTGTTGGCTTGAGTATAGGTTAATACGTAAATGCTGGACTATGGTAATATTTTGCGTGAACAAGGCCTAGGAACCAATAGACGGGGTGGCTGTGGCTCGTGCAGCGCGCTCGATCGGCAAGCGTATGCGCCGTAGGCTCCCTATGTTGAGAGTTGCCAATTGAGGCGTGTTTCGGCACCCGCTGGCCACGTGTGTCGAAACCCGTTTCCTTTGCAAATGTATAAATACCGGGATTTTCCCGAAGAACAGTGGGCCGGTGTACAGCGAGGTCACCGTTGCCTCCGTGGGGACGCCCACGTAAAGCTGGCACCTACCGACTGCTGGGGCTGAGTTTGCGGCGCAAGACGATCCGAGAATGTAGGGATGGTTCGTCTTTCTGCTGGTCGTCGGGTTGGTAAGACACTGGCTTTGCAAAATCCCCTTAGCGTAATGGATGATTGTAGTGACTGAAGTGCTTGCTTTTCCCCTTGCTTATAGTCTGTGTAGCCTATGTGTGCTCCCCTTGTAAAGGAATCCTCGAAAGCCAGTCTAAAGGAACGCCAAAGTGACGGGAGACGCCGAGTAAACGGCCCGGGCCTGCGCATCACAAGATAGAGGGCTGAAGGTGAGAGAAGTCTCCTGTGGGAAAGGATGAGGTCTGTTAAGGTCGATCCAAATAGATGGTGCAGAACTCTGAGGTCTGTACCGGCTGCCTTTGGGGTGCTGCCGGGGGTTCTTGGTGTGGTCCCGTGGGTGTCTGGGTGCCCAGAGGATGGTCCTGAGGGTCTTGGGGTGCTTCTGGGGGTTCTTGTTGTGCTGCGGGGGGGTCTCTGGATGCCCACGGGGTGCTCGTGGGGGTCTTGGGGTGCTTGTGGGGGTTCTGGATGCTCTGGGAGTCCCTGTGTGCCCACGGGGTGCTCCTGGGGTTGTCGGGGTGGCCAGAGGATGCTTCTGGGCGTCTTGGGGTGCTTCTGGGCCTTCTTGTGGTGCTGCTGGGGGTCCCGGTGTGCCCACAGCAGGCTCCTGGGTTTCTAGGTGCCGGTTCTAGGTGCCGGTTCTAGGTGCCGGTTCTAGGTGCCGGTTCTAGGTGCCGGTTCTAGGTGCCGGTTCTAGGTGCCGGTTCTAGGTGCCGGTTCTAGGTGCCGGTTCTAGGTGCCGGTTCTAGGTGCCGGTTCTGCTGCTCATGGGGCGCCACTTCCGCTGTTCGGAGCTCAGGTGACGCGCCTCGGGCCCAGCTTGTGATGCCGGGGCTCTGGTTTTGTTCCCCGGGGCTCTGGTTTTGTTCCCAGGGCTCTGGTTTTGTTCCCCGGGCCCTGGTTTTGTTCCCGGGGCTCTGGTTTTCTCCCCGGGGTTCTGGTTTTGTCCCCCGGGCCCTGGTTTTGTCCCCCGGGCCCTGGTTTTGTCCCCCGGGCCCTGGTTTTGTCCCCCGGGCCCTGGTTTTGTCCCCCGGGCCCTGGTTTTGTCCCCCGGGCCCTGGTTTTGTTCCCGGGGCCCTGGTTTTGTCCCCCGGGCCCTGGTTTTGTCCCCCGGGCCCTGGTTTTGTCCCCCGGGCCCTGGTTTTGTCCCCCGGGCCCTGGTTTTGTCCCCCGGGCCCTGGTTTTGTTCCCGGGGCTCTGGTTCTCTCCCCCGGGCCGCGGTTTTGTCCCCCGGGCCGCGGTTTTGTCCCCGGGGCCCTGGTTTTGTCCCCGGGGCCCTGGTTTTGTCCCCGGGGCCCTGGTTTTGTCCCCGGGGCCCTGGTTTTGTCCCCGGGGCCCTGGTTTTGTCCCCGGGGCCCTGGTTTTGTCCCCGGGGCCCTGGTTTTGTCCCCGGGGCCCTGGTTTTGTCCCCGGGGCCCTGGTTCTGTCCCCGAGGCCCTGGTTCTGTCCCCGGGGCCCTGGTTTTGTCCCCGGGGCCCTGGTTTTGTCCCCGGGGCCCTGGTTTTGTCCCCCGGGCCCTGGTTTTGTCCCCGCGGCCCTGGTTTTGTCCCCCGCGGCCCTGGTTTTGTCCCCCGGGCCCTGGTTTTGTCCCCCGGGCCCTGGTTTTGTCCCCGGGGCTCTGGTTTTGTCCCCGGGGCTCTGGTTTTGTCCCCGGGGCTCTGGTTTTGTCCCCGGGGCCCTGGTTTTGTCCCCGGGGCCCTGGTTTTGTCCCCGGGGCCCTGGTTTTGTCCCCCGGGCCCTGGTTTTGTCCCCCGGGCCCTGGTTTTGTCCCCCGGGCCCTGGTTTTGTTCCCGGGGCCCTGGTTTTGTTCCCGGGGCCCTGGTTTTGTTCCCGGGGCCCTGGTTTTGTCCCCCGGGCCCTGGTTTTGTCCCCCGGGCCCTGGTTTTGTCCCCCGGGCCCTGGTTTTGTCCCCCGGGCCCTGGTTTTGTCCCCCGGGCCCTGGTTTTGTCCCCCGGGCCCTGGTTTTGTTCCCGGGGCCCTGGTTTTGTTCCCGGGGCCCTGGTTTTGTTCCCGGGGCCCTGGTTTTGTTCCCGGGGCCCTGGTTTTGTTCCCGGGGCCCTGGTTCTCTCCAGCTCGCTCTGGTTCTCTCCCGCTGGCTCTGGTTCTCTCCCGCGGGCCGCGGTTTTGTTCCCGGGACTCTGGTTTTGTTCCCCGGGCTCTGGTTTTGTCCCCGGGGCCCTGGTTTTCTCCCCGGGGCCCTGGTTTTCTCCCCGGGGCCCTGGTTTTGTCCCCCGGGCCCTGGTTTTGTCCCCCGGGCCCTGGTTTTGTCCCCCGGGCCCTGGTTTTGTCCCCCGGGCCCTGGTTTTGTTCCCGGGGCCCTGGTTTTGTCCCCCGGGGCCCTGGTTTTGTCCCCCGGGCCCTGGTTTTGTCCCCCGGGCCCTGGTTTTGTCCCCCGGGCCCTGGTTTTGTCCCCCGGGCCCTGGTTTTGTCCCCCGGGCCCTGGTTTTGTCCCCTGGGCCCTGGTTTTGTCCCCCGGGGCCCTGGTTTTGTCCCCCGGGGCCCTGGTTTTGTCCCCCGGGGCCCTGGTTTTGTCCCCCGGGGCCCTGGTTTTGTCCCCCGGGGCCCTGGTTTTGTCCCCCGGGGCCCTGGTTTTGTCCCCCGGGGCCCTGGTTTTGTCCCCCGGGGCCCTGGTTTTGTCCCCCGGGGCCCTGGTTTTGTCCCCCGGGGCCCTGGTTTTGTCCCCCGGGGCCCTGGTTTTGTCCCCCGGGGCCCTGGTTTTGTCCCCCGGGGCCCTGGTTTTGTCCCCCGGGGCCCTGGTTTTGTCCCCCGGGGCCCTGGTTTTGTCCCCCGGGGCCCTGGTTTTGTCCCCCGGGGCCCTGGTTTTGTCCCCCGGGGCCCTGGTTTTGTCCCCCGGGGCCCTGGTTTTGTCCCCCGGGGCCCTGGTTTTGTCCCCCGGGGCCCTGGTTTTGTCCCCCGGGGCCCTGGTTTTGTCCCCCGGGGCCCTGGTTTTGTCCCCCGGGGCCCTGGTTTTGTCCCCGGGGCCCTGGTTTTGTCCCCGGGGCCCTGGTTTTGTCCCCGGGGCCCTGGTTCTCTCCCGCGGGCCGCGGTTTTGTTCCCGGGGCCCTGGTTTTGTTCCCGGGGCCCTGGTTTTGTTCCCGGGGCCCTGGTTTTGTTCCCGGGGCCCTGGTTTTGTTCCCGGGGCCCTGGTTTTGTTCCCGGGGCCCTGGTTTTGTTCCCGGGGCCCTGGTTTTGTTCCCGGGGCCCTGGTTTTGTCCCCCGGGCCCTGGTTTTGTCCCCCGGGCCCTGGTTTTGTCCCCCGGGCCCTGGTTTTGTCCCCGGGGCCCTGGTTTTGTCCCCCGGGCCCTGGTTTTGTCCCCCGGGCCCTGGTTTTGTTCCCGGGGCCCTGGTTTTGTTCCCGGGGCCCTGGTTTTGTTCCCGGGGCCCTGGTTTTGTTCCCCGGGCCCTGGTTTTGTTCCCCGGGGTTCTGGTTTTGTTCCCGGGGTTCTGGTTTTGTTCCCGGGGTTCTGGTTTTGTTCCCGGGGTTCTGGTTTTGTCCCCCGGGCCCTGGTTTTGTCCCCCGGGCCCTGGTTTTGTCCCCGGGGCCCTGGTTTTGTCCCCCGGGCCCTGGTTTTGTTCCCGGGGCCCTGGTTTTGTTCCCGGGGCCCTGGTTTTGTTCCCCGGGCCCTGGTTTTGTTCCCGGGGCCCTGGTTTTGTTCCCCGGGCCCTGGTTTTGTTCCCCGGGGTTCTGGTTTTGTTCCCGGGGTTCTGGTTTTGTTCCCGGGGTTCTGGTTTTGTTCCCGGGGTTCTGGTTTTGTTCCCGGGGTTCTGGTTTTGTTCCCGGGGTTCTGGTTTTGTTCCCGGGGTTCTGGTTTTGTCCCCCGGGGCCCTGGTTTTGTCCCCCGGGGCCCTGGTTTTGTCCCCCGGGCCCTGGTTTTGTCCCCCGGGGCCCTGGTTTTGTCCCCCGGGGCCCTGGTTTTGTCCCCCGGGGCCCTGGTTTTGTCCCCCGGGGCCCTGGTTTTGTCCCCCGGGGCCCTGGTTTTGTCCCCCGGGCCCTGGTTTTGTTCCCGGGGCCCTGGTTTTGTTCCCGGGGCCCTGGTTTTGTTCCCGGGGCCCTGGTTTTGTTCCCGGGGCCCTGGTTCTCTCCCGCTGGCTCTGGTTCTCTCCCGCGGGCCGCGGTTTTGTTCCCCGGGCCCTGGTTTTGTCCCCGGGGCTCTGGTTTTGTCCCCGGGGTTCTGGTTTTGTCCCCCGGGCCCTGGTTTTGTCCCCCGGGCCCTGGTTTTGTCCCCCGGGCCCTGGTTTTGTCCCCCGGGCCCTGGTTTTGTCCCCCGGGCCCTGGTTTTGTCCCCCGGGCCCTGGTTTTGTCCCCCGGGCCCTGGTTGTGTTCCCGGGGCCCTGGTTGTGTTCCCGGGGCCCTGGTTGTGTTCCCGGGGCCCTGGTTGTGTTCCCGGGGCCCTGGTTGTGTTCCCGGGGCCCTGGTTGTGTTCCCGGGGCCCTGGTTTTGTCCCCCGGGCCCTGGTTTTGTTCCCGGGGCCCTGGTTTTGTTCCCGGGGCCCTGGTTTTGTTCCCGGGGCCCTGGTTTTGTTCCCGGGGCCCTGGTTTTGTTCCCGGGGCCCTGGTTTTGTTCCCGGGGCCCTGGTTTTGTTCCCGGGGCCCTGGTTTTGTTCCCGGGGCCCTGGTTTTGTTCCCGGGGCCCTGGTTTTGTTCCCGGGGCCCTGGTTTTGTTCCCGGGGCCCTGGTTTTGTTCCCGGGGCCCTGGTTTTGTTCCCGGGGCCCTGGTTTTGTTCCCGGGGCCCTGGTTTTGTTCCCGGGGCCCTGGTTTTGTTCCCGGGGCCCTGGTTTTGTTCCCGGGGCCCTGGTTTTGTTCCCGGGGCCCTGGTTCTCTCCAGCTCGCTCTGGTTCTCTCCCGCTGGCTCTGGTTCTCTCCCGCGGGCCGCGGTTTTGTTCCCGGGACTCTGGTTTTGTTCCCCGGGCTCTGGTTTTGTCCCCGGGGCCCTGGTTTTGTCCCCGGGGCCCTGGTTTTGTCCCCCGGGCCCTGGTTTTGTCCCCCGGGCCCTGGTTTTGTCCCCCGGGCCCTGGTTTTGTCCCCCGGGCCCTGGTTTTGTCCCCCGGGCCCTGGTTTTGTCCCCCGGGCCCTGGTTTTGTCCCCCGGGCCCTGGTTTTGTTCCCGGGGCCCTGGTTTTGTTCCCGGGGCCCTGGTTTTGTCCCCCGGGCCCTGGTTTTGTTCCCGGGGCCCTGGTTTTGTTCCCCGGGGTTCTGGTTTTGTTCCCCGGGGTTCTGGTTTTGTTCCCCGGGGCCCTGGTTTTGTTCCCGGGGCCCTGGTTTTGTTCCCGGGGCCCTGGTTCTCTCCCGCGGGCCGCGGTTTTGTTCCCGGGGCCCTGGTTTTGTTCCCGGGGCCCTGGTTTTGTCCCCCGGGGCCCTGGTTTTGTCCCCCGGGCCCTGGTTTTGTTCCCGGGGCCCTGGTTTTGTTCCCGGGGCCCTGGTTTTGTCCCCCGGGCCCTGGTTTTGTTCCCGGGGCCCTGGTTTTGTCCCCCGGGCCCTGGCTTTGTCCCCGGGGCCCTGGCTTTGTCCCCGGGGCCCTGGCTTTGTCCCCGGGGCCCTGGCTTTGTCCCCGGGGCCCTGGCTTTGTCCCCGGGGCCCTGGCTTTGTCCCCGGGGCCCTGGTTTTGTCCCCGGGGCCCTGGTCTTGTCCCCGGGGCCCTGGTCTTGTTCCCGGGGCCCTGGTTTTGTTCCCGGGGCCCTGGTTTTGTCCCCCCGGGGCCCTGGTTTTGTCCCCCCGGGGCCCTGGTTGTGTCCCCCGGGGCCCTGGTTGTGTCCCCCGGGGCCCTGGTTGGGGCCCCCCGGGCCCTGGTTGTGTCCCCCGGGGCCCTGGTTGTGTCCCCGGGGCCCTGGTTGTGTCCCCGGGGCCCTGGTTGTGTCCCCGGGGCCCTGGTTTTGTCCCCGGGGCCCTGGTTTTGTCCCCCGGGCCCTGGTTTTGTTCCCGGGGCCCTGGTTTTGTCCCCCGGGCCCTGGTTTTGTCCCCCGGGCCCTGGTTTTGTCCCCCGGGCCCTGGTTTTGTCCCCCGGGCCCTGGTTTTGTCCCCGGGGCCCTGGTTTTGTCCCCCGGGCCCTGGTTTTGTCCCCCGGGCCCTGGTTTTGTCCCCCGGGCCCTGGTTTTGTCCCCCGGGCCCTGGTTTTGTCCCCCGGGCCCTGGTTTTGTCCCCCGGGCCCTGGTTTTGTTCCCGGGGCCCTGGTTTTGTTCCCGGGGCCCTGGTTTTGTTCCCGTGGCCCTGGTTTTGTTCCCGGGGCCCTGGTTGTGTCCCCCGGGCCCTGGTTGTGTCCCCCGGGCCCTGGTTGTGTCCCCCGGGCCCTGGTTGTGTCCCCCGGGGCCCTGGTTTTGTCCCCCGGGCCCTGGTTTTGTTCCCGGGGCCCTGGTTTTGTTCCCGGGGCCCTGGTTTTGTTCCCGGGGCCCTGGTTTTGTCCCCCGGGCCCTGGTTTTGTCCCCCGGGCCCTGGTTTTGTCCCCCGGGGCCCTGGTTTTGTCCCCCGGGGCTCTGGTTTTGTCCCCCGGGGCTCTGGTTTTGTCCCCCGGGGCTCTGGTTTTGTCCCCCGGGGCTCTGGTTTTGTCCCCCGGGGCTCTGGTTTTGTCCCCCGGGGCTCTGGTTTTGTTCCCGGGGCTCTGGTTTTGTTCCCCGTGCTTCTGGTCGTTCGCTCCTCCCCTTTGCCAGGGGATTGTGGGAAGGGTGGTGGGCGGGGCCCGGAGCATATGAGCTACAGCCTCTCCTCAGGCAGCTCATTCTGCTGCTGGGCTTCTCTGGAGGTGGTGGTCTGCTGTTCCTGCAGCTGACTGCAGCTTTTGAGCTGCCTAAGCTCTTTGCGTAGTCTTGTTTTGATATTTAGAGAAGCAGAGGTGTCTGTTTAAGGTAAGGGCTTCCGGACCAGTCAAGGTTCAGCTGCATGTGTAGAAGAAAGCACACTTGTATGCAGCTTTTTTTTTTTTTCCCAGGTCAGTAAATTTGTATTGGGTGTTCAGAGGTGGCAAGATGTATGGTTTTGGTTAATAATATGGTTTTGGTTTTTATTTTATTCCAGGTGCATTGTATTGTTTTGGAATTCCTGACTTTATTGAAGATGGAACCTTGTTGTGTTTTTTTTTTCCACCAGACGCTGTATATTGCAGAAGCTGTTGACATCGTCTCTGGATAGGAGCAATGGTGAGAGTATTTAGCAGGGGTTGAGGTGAGCATCTTGTATGCATCTGTAGACGGAGTTCTAGCATTGTTCAAGAAAGTAGCAGGGACATATAAGGCACAGTACCTTTCAGCGTATGGAACGGCTCATGGCCTTTCCCGTTCGCCCACAGAGTATCATGTTGTCCCTAGAACGGATGCAGCTTGCAGCCAGCCCCTCGTAGATGACAAGCGTCAGGACTTTGCTTATGTCGTGGGGCTGTAGCAGAGGTGAGAGTGTGTGGGAAGGTGGAAGATAGGAGGTGCTCTCGGAAGCCTGGGCATAGCTGGGAAGAGCAGCTCCCGGGGAGCGGGCGACACAGGGGGTTCAGGGGTGCAAATCCAGGGCAGGAGCTGTCAGGAAGGAGCGGGGTTCCTTCCCTGACAGTTGAGGAGAAGAGAAGGGGTTTCTAAACTTTTGGGACCAGGGCACCTTTTGGTTGGGAAAGGGAGGTGTGTTCACGAGCCTTACTGAGGTGGGTTTTGCAGTTGGATTTGGGTGTCGATGAGGTCTGTTCTGTTTTAGTCTGTCCGCAGCTGACGGGAGATACACACGCATACGGAAGGGTTAAAAGATGGGCTTTTGGTCCGTGGCTGGACGCTGGGTGAGAAATAGATAGCTAAGAAAACGGCAGTCAGCATAGAAAACAGACGGTTTATGGTCTATTGTGTGAAAATGCTGAATACAGAAGGAGAAGGAAGGTTGAGAAAATGTTAGGGGAGGACGTGAAGGACGTGGAAGACGTGCCGTAACGAAGAAATATAAAGTACAAGGTATAATTTTGCTTGCTTTGTTACCTTTTGCTGTTGGCTTGAGTATAGGTTAATACGTAAATGCTGGACTATGGTAATATTTTGCGTGAACAAGGCCTAGGAACCAATAGACGGGGTGGCTGTGGCTCGTGCAGCGCGCTCGATCGGCAAGCGTATGCGCCGTAGGCTCCCTATGTTGAGAGTTGCCAATTGAGGCGTGTTTCGGCACCCGCTGGCCACGTGTGTCGAAACCCGTTTCCTTTGCAAATGTATAAATACCGGGATTTTCCCGAAGAACAGTGGGCCGGTGTACAGCGAGGTCACCGTTGCCTCCGTGGGGACGCCCACGTAAAGCTGGCACCTACCGACTGCTGGGGCTGAGTTTGCGGCGCAAGACGATCCGAGAATGTAGGGATGGTTCGTCTTTCTGCTGGTCGTCGGGTTGGTAAGACACTGGCTTTGCAAAATACCCTTAGCGTAATGGATGATTGTAGTGACTGAAGTGCTTGCTTTTCCCCTTGCTTATAGTCTGTGTAGCCTATGTGTGCTCCCCTTGTAAAGGAATCCTCGAAAGCCAGTCTAAAGGAACACCAAAGTGACGGGAGACGCCGAGTAAACGGCCCGGGCCTGCGCATCACAAGATAGAGGGCTGAAGGTGAGAGAAGTCTCCTGTGGGAAAGGATGAGGTCTGTTAAGGTCGATCCAAATAGATGGTGCAGAACTCTGAGGTCTGTACCGGCTGCCTTTGGGGTGCTGCCGGGGGTTCTTGGTGTGGTCCCGTGGGTGTCTGGGTGCCCAGAGGATGGTCCTGAGGGTCTTGGGGTGCTTCTGGGGGTTCTTGTTGTGCTGCGGGGGGGTCTCTGGATGCCCACGGGGTGCTCGTGGGGGTCTTGGGGTGCTTGTGGGGGTTCTGGATGCTCTGGGAGTCCCTGTGTGCCCACGGGGTGCTCCTGGGGTTGTCGGGGTGGCCAGAGGATGCTTCTGGGCGTCTTGGGGTGCTTCTGGGCCTTCTTGTGGTGCTGCTGGGGGTCCCGGTGTGCCCACAGCACGCTCCTGGGTTTCTAGGTGCCGGTTCTAGGTGCCGGTTCTAGGTGCCGGTTCTAGGTGCCGGTTCTAGGTGCCGGTTCTAGGTGCCGGTTCTAGGTGCCGGTTCTGCTGCTCATGGGGCGCCACTTCCGCTGTTCGGAGCTCAGGTGACGCGCCTCGGGCCCAGCTTGTGATGCCGGGGCTCTGGTTTTGTTCCCCGGGCCCTGGTTTTGTTCCCCGGGCCCTGGTTTTGTTCCAGGGGCTCTGGTTTTCTCCCCGGGGTTCTGGTTTTGTCCCCCGGGCCCTGGTTTTGTCCCCCGGGCCCTGGTTTTGTCCCCCGGGCCCTGGTTTTGTCCCCCGGGCCCTGGTTTTGTCCCCCGGGCCCTGGTTTTGTCCCCCGGGCCCTGGTTTTGTTCCCGGGGCCCTGGTTTTGTTCCCGGAGCTCTGGTTTTGTCCCCCGGGCCCTGGTTTTGTCCCCCGGGCCCTGGTTTTGTCCCCCGGGCCCTGGTTTTGTCCCCCGGGCCCTGGTTTTGTCCCCCGGGGCCCTGGTTTTGTCCCCCGGGCCCTGGTTTTGTCCCCCGGGCCCTGGTTTTGTTCCCGGGGCTCTGGTTCTCTCCCCCGGGCCGCGGTTTTGTCCCCCGGGCCGCGGTTTTGTCCCCCGGGCCGCGGTTTTGTCCCCCGGGCCGCGGTTTTGTCCCCCGGGCCGCGGTTTTGTCCCCCGGGCCGCGGTTTTGTCCCCCGGGCCGCGGTTTTGTCCCCCGGGCCCTGGTTTTGTCCCCCGGGCCCTGGTTTTGTCCCCCGGGCCCTGGTTTTGTCCCCCGGGCCCTGGTTTTGTCCCCCGGGCCCTGGTTTTGTCCCCCGGGCCCTGGTTTTGTCCCCGGGGCTCTGGTTTTGTCCCCGAGGCCCTGGTTTTGTCCCCGAGGCCCTGGTTTTGTCCCCGGGGCCCTGGTTTTGTCCCCGGGGCCCTGGTTTTGTCCCCGGGGCCCTGGTTTTGTCTCCCGGGCCCTGGTTTTGTCCCCGCGGCCCTGGTTTTGTCCCCGCGGCCCTGGTTTTGTCCCCGCGGCCCTGGTTTTGTCCCCGCGGCCCTGGTTTTGTCCCCCGGGCCCTGGTTTTGTCCCCCGGGGCCCTGGTTTTGTCCCCCGGGGCCCTGGTCTTGTCCCCGGGGCCCTGGTCTTGTCCCCGGTGCCCTGGTTTTGTCCCCCCGGGCCCTGGTTTTGTCCCCCCGGGCCCTGGTTTTGTCTCCCGGGGCCCTGGTTGTGTCCCCGGGGCCCTGGTTGTGTCCCCGGGGCCCTGGTTGTGTCCCCGGGGCCCTGGTTGTGTCCCCGGGGCCCTGGTTGTGTCCCCGGGGCCCTGGTTGTGTCCCCGGGGCCCTGGTTGTGTCCCCCGGGCCCTGGTTTTGTTCCCGGGGCCCTGGTTTTGTTCCCGGGGCCCTGGTTTTGTTCCCGGGGCCCTGGTTTTTGTTCCCGGGCCCCTGGTTTTGTTCCCGGGCCCCTGGTTTTGTTCCCGGGCCCCTGGTTTTGTTCCCGGGGCCCTGGTTGTGTCCCCCGGGCCCTGGTTTTGTCCCCCGGGCCCTGGTTTTGTCCCCCGGGCCCTGGTTTTGTCCCCCGGGCCCTGGTTTTGTCCCCCGGGCCCTGGTTTTGTCCCCGGGGCCCTGGTTTTGTCCCCGGGGCCCTGGTTTTGTCCCCGGGGCCCTGGTTTTGTCCCCGGGGCCCTGGTTTTGTCCCCGGGGCCCTGGTTTTGTCCCCGGGGCCCTGGTTTTGTCCCCGGGGCCCTGGTTTTGTCCCCCGGGCCCTGGTTTTGTTCCCGGGGCCCTGGTTTTGTTCCCGGGGCCCTGGTTTTGTTCCCGGGGCCCTGGTTTTGTTCCCGGGGCCCTGGTTTTGTTCCCGGGGCCCTGGTTTTGTTCCCGGGGCCCTGGTTTTGTTCCCGGGGCCCTGGTTCTCTCCAGCTCGCTCTGGTTCTCTCCCGCTGGCTCTGGTTCTCTCCCGCGGGCCGCGGTTTTGTTCCCGGGACTCTGGTTTTGTTCCCCGGGCTCTGGTTTTCTCCCCCGGGCTCTGGTTTTGTCCCCGGGGCCCTGGTTTTGTCCCCGGGGCCCTGGTTTTGTCCCCCGGGCCCTGGTTTTGTCCCCCGGCCCTGCTTTTGTTCCCGGGGCCCTGCTTTTTTCCCCCGGGCCCTGCTTTTTTCCCCCGGGCCCTGCTTTTGTCCCCCGGGCCCTGGTTTTGTCCCCCGGGGCCCTGGTTTTGTCCCCCGGGGCCCTGGTTTTGTCCCCCGGGGCCCTGGTTTTGTCCCCCGGGGCCCTGGTTTTGTCCCCCGGGCCCTGGTTTTGTCCCCCGGGCCCTGGTTTTGTCCCCCGGGGCCCTGGTTTTGTCCCCGGGGCCCTGGTTTTGTCCCCGGGGCCCTGGTTTTGTCCCCGGGGCCCTGGTTTTGTCCCCGGGGCCCTGGTTCTCTCCCGCGGGCCCTGGTTTTGTTCCCGGGGCCCTGGTTTTGTTCCCGGGGCCCTGGTTTTGTCCCCCGGGCCCTGGTTTTGTCCCCCGGGCCCTGGTTTTGTTCCCGGGGCCCTGGTTTTGTTCCCGGGGCCCTGGTTTTGTTCCCGGGGCCCTGGTTTTGTTCCCGGGGCCCTGGTTTTGTTCCCGGGGCCCTGGTTTTGTTCCCGGGGCCCTGGTTTTGTTCCCGGGGCCCTGGTTTTGTCCCCCGGGCCCTGGTTTTGTCCCCCGGGCCCTGGTTTTGTCCCCCGGGCCCTGGTTTTGTCCCCGGGGCCCTGGTTTTGTCCCCGGGGCCCTGGTTTTGTCCCCCGGGCCCTGGTTTTGTTCCCGGGGCCCTGGTTTTGTTCCCGGGGCCCTGGTTTTGTTCCCGGGGCCCTGGTTTTGTTCCCGGGGCCCTGGTTTTGTTCCCGGGGCCCTGGTTTTGTTCCCCGGGGTTCTGGTTTTGTTCCCGGGGTTCTGGTTTTGTTCCCGGGGTTCTGGTTTTGTTCCCGGGGTTCTGGTTTTGTTCCCGGGGTTCTGGTTTTGTCCCCCGGGCCCTGGTTTTGTCCCCCGGGCCCTGGTTTTGTCCCCCGGGCCCTGGTTTTGTCCCCCGGGCCCTGGTTTTGTCCCCCGGGCCCTGGTTTTGTCCCCCGGGCCCTGGTTTTGTCCCCGGGGCCCTGGTTTTGTCCCCCGGGCCCTGGTTTTATTCCCGGGGCCCTGGTTTTGTTCCCGGGGCCCTGGTTTTGTTCCCCGGGCCCTGGTTTTGTTCCCCGGGGTTCTGGTTTTGTTCCCGGGGTTCTGGTTTTGTTCCCGGGGTTCTGGTTTTGTTCCCGGGGTTCTGGTTTTGTTCCCGGGGTTCTGGTTTTGTTCCCCGGGCCCTGGTTTTGTCCCCCGGGCCCTGGTTTTGTCCCCCGGGCCCTGGTTTTGTCCCCCGGGCCCTGGTTTTGTTCCCGGGGCCCTGGTTTTGTTCCCGGGGCCCTGGTTTTGTTCCCGGGGCCCTGGTTCTCTCCCGCTGGCTCTGGTTCTCTCCCGCGGGCCGCGGTTTTGTTCCCGGGACTCTGGTTTTGTTCCCCGGGCCCTGGTTTTGTCCCCGGGGCTCTGGTTTTGTCCCCGGGGTTCTGGTTTTGTCCCCCGGGCCCTGGTTTTGTCCCCCGGGCCCTGGTTTTGTCCCCCGGGGCCCTGGTTTTGTCCCCCGGGCCCTGGTTTTGTCCCCCGGGCCCTGGTTTTGTCCCCCGGGCCCCTGGTTGTGTTCCCGGGGCCCTGGTTGTGTTCCCGGGGCCCTGGTTGTGTTCCCGGGACCCTGGTTGTGTTCCCGGGGCCCTGGTTTTGTCCCCCGGGCCCTGGCTTTGTCCCCGGGGCCCTGGCTTTGTCCCCGGGGCCCTGGCTTTGTCCCCGGGGCCCTGGCTTTGTCCCCGGGGCCCTGGCTTTGTCCCCGGGGCCCTGGCTTTGTCCCCGGGGCCCTGGCTTTGTCCCCGGGGCCCTGGCTTTGTCCCCGGGGCCCTGGCTTTGTCCCCGGGGCCCTGGCTTTGTTCCCGGGGCCCTGGTTTTGTTCCCGGGGCCCTGGTTTTGTCCCCGGGGCCCTGGTTTTGTCCCCGGGGCCCTGGTTTTGTCCCCGGGGCCCTGGCTTTGTCCCCGGGGCCCTGGCTTTGTCCCCCGGGCCCTGGTTTTGTTCCCGGGGCCCTGGTTTTGTCCCCCGGGCCCTGGTTTTGTCCCCCGGGCCCTGGTTTTGTCCCCCGGGCCCTGGTTTTGTCCCCCGGGCCCTGGTTTTGTCCCCCGGGCCCTGGTTTTGTTCCCGGGGCCCTGGTTTTGTCCCCCGGGCCCTGGTTGTGTCCCCCGGGCCCTGGTTGTGTCCCCCGGGCCCTGGTTGTGTCCCCCGGGGCCCTGGTTTTGTCCCCCGGGGCCCTGGTTTTGTCCCCCGGGGCCCTGGTTTTGTCCCCGGGGCCCTGGTTTTGTCCCCGGGGCCCTGGTTTTGTCCCCGGGGCCCTGGTTTTGTCCCCGGGGCCCTGGTTTTGTCCCCGGGGCCCTGGTTTTGTCCCCGGGGCCCTGGTTTTGTCCCCGGGGCCCTGGTTTTCTCCCCGGGGCTCTGGTTTTGTTCCCGGGGCCCTGGTTTTGTCTACCGGGGCCCTGGTTTTGTCTACCGGGGCCCTGGTTTTGTCCCCGGGGCCCTGGTTTTGTCCCCGGGGCCCTGGTTTTGTCCCCGGGGCCCTGGTTTTGTCCCCCGGGGCCCTGGTTTTGTCCCCGGGGCCCTGGTTTTGTCCCCGGGGCCCTGGTTTTGTCCCCCGGGCCCTGGTTTTGTCCCCCGGGGCCCTGGTTTTGTCCCCCGGGGCCCTGGTTTTGTCCCCCGGGGCCCTGGTTTTGTCCCCCGGGGCCCTGGTTTTGTCCCCCGGGGCCCTGGTTTTGTCCCCCGGGGCCCTGGTTTTGTCCCCGGGGCCCTGGTTTTGTCCCCGGGGCCCTGGTTTTGTCCCCCGGGGCCCTGGTTTTGTCCCCCGGGCCCTGGTTTTGTCCCCCGGGCCCTGGTTTTGTTCCCGGGGCCCTGGTTTTGTTCCCGGGGCCCTGGTTTTGTCCCCCGGGCCCTGGTTTTGTCCCCCGGGGCCCTGGTTTTGTCCCCCGGGGCCCTGGTTTTGTCCCCCGGGGCCCTGGTTTTGTCCCCCGGGGCCCTGGTTTTGTCCCCCGGGGCCCTGGTTTTGTCCCCGGGGCCCTGGTTTTGTCCCCGGGGCCCTGGTTTTGTCCCCGGGGCCCTGGTTTTGTCCCCGGGGCCCTGGTTTTGTTCCCGGGGCCCTGGTTTTGTCTACCGGGGCCCTGGTTTTGTCTACCGGGGCCCTGGTTTTGTCCCCCGGGCCCTGGTTTTGTCCCCCGGGGCCCTGGTTTTGTCCCCCGGGGCCCTGGTTTTGTCCCCCGGGGCCCTGGTTTTGTCCCCGGGGCCCTGGTTTTGTCCCCGGGGCCCTGGTTTTGTCCCCGGGGCCCTGGTTTTGTCCCCCGCGCCCTGGTTTTGTCCCCCGGGCCCTGGTTTTGTCCCCCGGGGCCCTGGTTTTGTCCCCCGGGCCCTGGTTTTGTCCCCCGGGGCCCTGGTTTTGTCCCCCGGGGCCCTGGTTTTGTCCCCCGGGCCCTGGTTTTGTCCCCGGGGCCCTGGTTTTGTCCCTCGGGCCTCTGGTTTTGTTTCCGGGGCCCTGGTTTTGTCCCCCGGGCCCTGGTTTTGTCCCCCGGGCCCTGGTTTTGTCCCCCGGGCCCTGGTTTTGTCCCCCGGGCCCTGGTTTTGTTCCCGGGGCTCTGGTTTTGTTCCCGGAGCTCTGGTTTTGTTCCCGGGGCCCTGGTTTTGTTCCCGGGGCCCTGGTTTTGTCCCCCGGGCCCTGGTTTTGTCCCTCGGGCCCTGGTTTTGTCCCTCGGGCCCTGGTTTTGTTTCCGGGCCTCTGGTTTTGTTTCCGGGGCCCTGGTTTTGTCCCCCGGGCCCTGGTTTTGTCCCCCGGGCCCTGGTTTTGTCCCCCGGGCCCTGGTTTTGTTCCCGGGGCTCTGGTTTTGTTCCCGGAGCTCTGGTTTTGTTCCCGGGGCCCTGGTTTTGTCCCCCGGGCCCTGGTTTTGTCCCCCGGGCCCTGGTTTTGTCCCCCGGGGCCCTGGTTTTTTCCCCCGGGCCCTGGTTTTGTCCCCCGGGCCCTGGTTTTGTCCCCCGGGCCCTGGTTTTGTCCCCCGGGGCCCTGGTTTTGTCCCCCGGGGCCCTGGTTTTGTCCCCCGGGGCCCTGGTTTTGTCCCCCGGGGCCCTGGTTTTGTCCCCCGGGTCCTGGTTTGGTTCCCGGGGCTCTGGTTTTGTTCCCGGAGCTCTGGTTTTGTTCCCGGGGCCCTGGTTTTGTCCCCCGGGCCCTGGTTTTGTCCCCCGGGCCCTGGTTTTGTCCCCGGGGCCCTGGTTTTGTCCCCCGCGCCCTGGTTTTGTCCCCCGGGCCCTGGTTTTGTCCCCCGGGCCCTGGTTTTGTCCCCCGGGCCCTGGTTTTGTCCCCCGGGCCCTGGTTTTGTCCCCCGGGCCCTGGTTTTGTCCCCCGGGCCCTGGTTTTGTCCCCCGGGCCCTGGTTTTTTCCCCCGGGCCCTGTTTTTTTTCCCCCGGGCCCTGGTTTTTTTCCCGGGCCCTGGTTTTTTTCCCGGGCCTCTGGTTTTGTTCCCGGGCCTCTGGTTTTGTTCCCGGGGCCCTGGTTTTGTCCCCCGGGCCCTGGTTTTGTCCCCCGGGCCCTGGTTTGGTTCCCGGGGCCCTGGTTTTGTCCCCCGGGCCCTGGTTTTGTCCCCCGGGCCCTGGTTTTTTTCCCCCGGGCCCTGGTTTTGTTCCCGGGCCTCTGGTTTTGTTCCCGGGCCTCTGGTTTTGTTCCCGGGGCCCTGGTTTTGTCCCCCGGGCCCTGGTTTTGTCCCCCGGGCCCTGGTTTTGTCCCCCGGGCCCTGGTTTGGTTCCCGGGGCTCTGGTTTTGTTCCCGGAGCTCTGGTTTTGTTCCCGGGGCCCTGGTTTTGTCCCCCGGGCCCTGGTTTTGTCCCCCGGGCCCTGGTTTTGTTCCCGGGGCCCTGGTTTTGTCCCCCGCGCCCTGGTTTTGTCCCCCGCGCCCTGGTTTTGTCCCCCGGGCCCTGGTTTTGTCCCCCGGGCCCTGGTTTTGTCCCCCGGGCCCTGGTTTTGTCCCCCGGGCCCTGGTTTTGTCCCCCGGGCCCTGGTTTTTTCCCCCGGGCCCTGGTTTTTTTCCCCCGGGCCCTGGTTTTTTTCCCCCGGGCCCTGGTTTTTTTCCCGGAGCTCTGGTTTTGTTCCCGGGGCCCTGGTTTTGTTCCCGGGGCCCTGGTTTTGTTCCCGGGGCCCTGGTTTTGTCCCCGGAGCTCTGGTTTTGTCCCCGGGGCCCTGGTTTTGTCCCCCGGGCCCTGGTTTTGTCCCCCGGGCCCTGGTTTTGTCCCCCGGGGCCCTGGTTTTGTCCCCCGGGCCCTGGTTTTGTCCCCCGGGCCCTGGTTTTGTCCCCCGGGGCCCTGGTTTTGTCCCCCGGGGCCCTGGTTTTGTCCACCGGGGCCCTGGTTTTGTCCACCGGGGCCCTGGTTTTGTCCACCGGGGCCCTGGTTTTGTCCCCCGGGCCCTGGTTTTGTCCCCCGGGCCCTGGTTTTGTCCCCCGGGCCCTGGTTTTGTCCCCCGGGCCCTGGTTTTGTTCCCCGTGCTTCTGGTCGTTCGCTCTTCCCCTTTGCCGGGGGATTGTGGGAAGGGTGGTGGGCGGGGCCCGGAGCATATGAGCTACAGCCTCTCCTCAGGCAGCTCATTCTGCTGCTGGGCTTCTCTGGAGGTGGTGGTCTGCTGTTCCTGCAGCTGACTGCAGCTTTTGAGCTGCCTAAGCTCTTTGCGTAGTCTTGTTTTGATATTTAGAGAAGCAGAGGTGTCTGTTTAAGGTAAGGGCTTCCGGACCAGTCAAGGTTCAGCTGCATGTGTAGAAGAAAGCACACTTGTATGCAGCTTTTTTTTTTTTTCCCAGGTCAGTAAATTTGTATTGGGTGTTCAGAGGTGGCAAGATGTATGGTTTTGGTTAATAATATGGTTTTGGTTTTTATTTTATTCCAGGTGCATTGTATTGTTTTGGAATTCCTGACTTTATTGAAGATGGAACCTTGTTGTGTTTTTTTTTTCCACCAGACGCTGTATATTGCAGAAGCTGTTGACATCGTCTCTGGATAGGAGCAATGGTGAGAGTATTTAGCAGGGGTTGAGGTGAGCATCTTGTATGCATCTGTAGACGGAGTTCTAGCATTGTTCAAGAAAGTAGCAGGGACATATAAGGCACAGTACCTTTCAGCGTATGGAACGGCTCATGGCCTTTCCCGTTCGCCCACAGAGTATCATGTTGTCCCTAGAACGGATGCAGCTTGCAGCCAGCCCCTCGTAGATGACAAGCGTCAGGACTTTGCTTATTTTGTGGGGCTGTAGCAGAGGTGAGAGTGTGTGGGAAGGTGGAAGATAGGAGGTGCTCTCGGAAGCCTGGGCATAGCTGGGAAGAGCAGCTCCCGGGGAGCGGGCGACACAGGGGGTTCAGGGGTGCAAATCCAGGGCAGGAGCTGTCAGGAAGGAGCGGGGTTCCTTCCCTGACAGTTGAGGAGAAGAGAAGGGGTTTCTAAACTTTTGGGACCAGGGCACCTTTTGGTTGGGAAAGGGAGGTGTGTTCACCAGCCTTACTGAGGTGGGTTTTGCAGTTGGATTTGGGTGTCGATGAGGTCTGTTCTGTTTTAGTCTGTCCGCAGCTGACGGGAGATACACACGCATACGGAAGGGTTAAAAGATGGGCTTTTGGTCCGTGGCTGGACGCTGGGTGAGAAATAGATAGCTAAGAAAACGGCAGTCAGCATAGAAAACAGACGGTTCATGGTCTATTGTGTGAAAATGCTGAATACAGAAGGAGAAGGAAGGTTGAGAAAATGTTAGGGGAGGACGTGAAGGACGTGGAAGACGTGCCGTAACGAAGAAATATAAAGTACAAGGTATAATTTTGCTTGCTTTGTTACCTTTTGCTGTTGGCTTGAGTATAGGTTAATACGTAAATGCTGGACTATGGTAATATTTTGCGTGAACAAGGCCTAGGAACCAATAGACGGGGTGGCTGTGGCTCGTGCAGCGCGCTCGATCGGCAAGCGTATGCGCCGTAGGCTCCCTATGTTGAGAGTTGCCAATTGAGGCGTGTTTCGGCACCCGCTGGCCACGTGTGTCGAAACCCGTTTCCTTTGCAAATGTATAAATACCGGGATTTTCCCGAAGAACAGTGGGCCGGTGTACAGCGAGGTCACCGTTGCCTCCGTGGGGACGCCCACGTAAAGCTGGCACCTACCGACTGCTGGGGCTGAGTTTGCGGCGCAAGACGATCCGAGAATGTAGGGATGGTTCGTCTTTCTGCTGGTCGTCGGGTTGGTAAGACACTGGCTTTGCAAAATCCCCTTAGCGTAATGGATGATTGTAGTGACTGAAGTGCTTGCTTTTCCCCTTGCTTATAGTCTGTGTAGCCTATGTGTGCTCCCCTTGTAAAGGAATCCTCGAAAGCCAGTCTAAAGGAACCCCAAAGTGACGGGAGACGCCGAGTAAACGGCCCGGGCCTGCGCATCACAAGATAGAGGGCTGAAGGTGAGAGAAGTCTCCTGTGGGAAAGCATGAGGTCTGTTAAGGTCCATGCAAATAGATGGTGCAGAACTCTGAGGTCTGTACCGGCTGCCTTTGGGGTGCTGCCGGGGGTTCTTGGGGTGGTCCCGTGGGTGTCTGGGTGCCCAGAGGATGGTCCTGAGGGTCTTGGGGTGCTTCTGGGGGTTCTTGTTGTGCTGCGGGGGGGTCTCTGGATGCCCACGGGGTGCTCGTGGGGGTCTTGGGGTGCTTGTGGGGGTTCTGGATGCTCTGGGAGTCCCTGTGTGCCCACGGGGTGCTCCTGGGGTTGTCGGGGTGGCCAGAGGATGCTTCTGGGCGTCTTGGGGTGCTTCTGGGCCTTCTTGTGGTGCTGCTGGGGGTCCCGGTGTGCCCACAGCACGCTCCTGGGTTTCTAGGTGCCGGTTCTAGGTGCCGGTTCTAGGTGCCGGTTCTAGGTGCCGGTTCTAGGTGCCGGTTCTAGGTGCCGGTTCTGCTGCTCATGGGGCGCCACTTCCGCTGTTCGGAGCTCAGGTGACGCGCCTCGGGCCCAGCTTGTGATGCCGGGGCCCTGGTTTTGTCCCCGGGGCCCTGGTTTTGTCCCCCGGGCCCTGGTTTTGTCCCCCGGGCCCTGGTTTTGTCCCCCGGGGCCCTGGTTTTGTCCCCCGGGCCCTGGTTTTGTCCCCCGGGGCCCTGGTTTTGTCCCCCGGGGCCCTGGTTTTGTCCCCCGGGGCCCTGGTTTTGTCCACCGGGGCCCTGGTTTTGTCCACCGGGGCCCTGGTTTTGTCCACCGGGGCCCTGGTTTTGTCCCCCGGGCCCTGGTTTTGTCCCCCGGGCCCTGGTTTTGTCCCCCGGGCCCTGGTTTTGTCCCCCGGGCCCTGGTTTTGTTCCCGGGGCCCTGGTTTTGTTCCCCGTGCTTCTGGTCGTTCGCTCTTCCCCTTTGCCGGGGGATTGTGGGAAGGGTGGTGGGCGGGGCCCGGAGCATATGAGCTACAGCCTCTCCTCAGGCAGCTCATTCTGCTGCTGGGCTTCTCTGGAGGTGGTGGTCTGCTGTTCCTGCAGCTGACTGCAGCTTTTGAGCTGCCTAAGCTCTTTGCGTAGTCTTGTTTTGATATTTAGAGAAGCAGAGGTGTCTGTTTAAGGTAAGGGCTTCCGGACCAGTCAAGGTTCAGCTGCATGTGTAGAAGAAAGCACACTTGTATGCAGCTTTTTTTTTTTTTCCCAGGTCAGTAAATTTGTATTGGGTGTTCAGAGGTGGCAAGATGTATGGTTTTGGTTAATAATATGGTTTTGGTTTTTATTTTATTCCAGGTGCATTGTATTGTTTTGGAATTCCTGACTTTATTGAAGATGGAACCTTGTTGTGTTTTTTTTTTCCACCAGACGCTGTATATTGCAGAAGCTGTTGACATCGTCTCTGGATAGGAGCAATGGTGAGAGTATTTAGCAGGGGTTGAGGTGAGCATCTTGTATGCATCTGTAGACGGAGTTCTAGCATTGTTCAAGAAAGTAGCAGGGACATATAAGGCACAGTACCTTTCAGCGTATGGAACGGCTCATGGCCTTTCCCGTTCGCCCACAGAGTATCATGTTGTCCCTAGAACGGATGCAGCTTGCAGCCAGCCCCTCGTAGATGACAAGCGTCAGGACTTTGCTTATTTTGTGGGGCTGTAGCAGAGGTGAGAGTGTGTGGGAAGGTGGAAGATAGGAGGTGCTCTCGGAAGCCTGGGCATAGCTGGGAAGAGCAGCTCCCGGGGAGCGGGCGACACAGGGGGTTCAGGGGTGCAAATCCAGGGCAGGAGCTGTCAGGAAGGAGCGGGGTTCCTTCCCTGACAGTTGAGGAGAAGAGAAGGGGTTTCTAAACTTTTGGGACCAGGGCACCTTTTGGTTGGGAAAGGGAGGTGTGTTCACCAGCCTTACTGAGGTGGGTTTTGCAGTTGGATTTGGGTGTCGATGAGGTCTGTTCTGTTTTAGTCTGTCCGCAGCTGACGGGAGATACACACGCATACGGAAGGGTTAAAAGATGGGCTTTTGGTCCGTGGCTGGACGCTGGGTGAGAAATAGATAGCTAAGAAAACGGCAGTCAGCATAGAAAACAGACGGTTCATGGTCTATTGTGTGAAAATGCTGAATACAGAAGGAGAAGGAAGGTTGAGAAAATGTTAGGGGAGGACGTGAAGGACGTGGAAGACGTGCCGTAACGAAGAAATATAAAGTACAAGGTATAATTTTGCTTGCTTTGTTACCTTTTGCTGTTGGCTTGAGTATAGGTTAATACGTAAATGCTGGACTATGGTAATATTTTGCGTGAACAAGGCCTAGGAACCAATAGACGGGGTGGCTGTGGCTCGTGCAGCGCGCTCGATCGGCAAGCGTATGCGCCGTAGGCTCCCTATGTTGAGAGTTGCCAATTGAGGCGTGTTTCGGCACCCGCTGGCCACGTGTGTCGAAACCCGTTTCCTTTGCAAATGTATAAATACCGGGATTTTCCCGAAGAACAGTGGGCCGGTGTACAGCGAGGTCACCGTTGCCTCCGTGGGGACGCCCACGTAAAGCTGGCACCTACCGACTGCTGGGGCTGAGTTTGCGGCGCAAGACGATCCGAGAATGTAGGGATGGTTCGTCTTTCTGCTGGTCGTCGGGTTGGTAAGACACTGGCTTTGCAAAATCCCCTTAGCGTAATGGATGATTGTAGTGACTGAAGTGCTTGCTTTTCCCCTTGCTTATAGTCTGTGTAGCCTATGTGTGCTCCCCTTGTAAAGGAATCCTCGAAAGCCAGTCTAAAGGAACGCCAAAGTGACGGGAGACGCCGAGTAAACGGCCCGGGCCTGCGCATCACAAGATAGAGGGCTGAAGGTGAGAGAAGTCTCCTGTGGGAAAGGATGAGGTCTGTTAAGGTCGATCCAAATAGATGGTGCAGAACTCTGAGGTCTGTACCGGCTGCCTTTGGGGTGCTGCCGGGGGTTCTTGGTGTGGTCCCGTGGGTGTCTGGGTGCCCAGAGGATGGTCCTGAGGGTCTTGGGGTGCTTCTGGGGGTTCTTGTTGTGCTGCGGGGGGGTCTCTGGATGCCCACGGGGTGCTCGTGGGGGTCTTGGGGTGCTTGTGGGGGTTCTGGATGCTCTGGGAGTCCCTGTGTGCCCACGGGGTGCTCCTGGGGTTGTCGGGGTGGCCAGAGGATGCTTCTGGGCGTCTTGGGGTGCTTCTGGGCCTTCTTGTGGTGCTGCTGGGGGTCCCGGTGTGCCCACAGCAGGCTCCTGGGTTTCTAGGTGCCGGTTCTAGGTGCCGGTTCTAGGTGCCGGTTCTAGGTGCCGGTTCTAGGTGCCGGTTCTAGGTGCCGGTTCTAGGTGCCGGTTCTAGGTGCCGGTTCTAGGTGCCGGTTCTAGGTGCCGGTTCTAGGTGCCGGTTCTGCTGCTCATGGGGCGCCACTTCCGCTGTTCGGAGCTCAGGTGACGCGCCTCGGGCCCAGCTTGTGATGCCGGGGCCCTGGTTTTGTCCCCGGGGCCCTGGTTTTGTCCCCGGGGCCCTGGTTTTGTCCCCGGGGCCCTGGTTTTGTCCCCGGGGCCCTGGTTTTGTCTACCGGGGCCCTGGTTTTGTCTACCGGGGCCCTGGTTTTGTCTACCGGGGCCCTGGTTTTGTCTACCGGGGCCCTGGTTTTGTCTACCGGGGCCCTGGTTTTGTTCCCGGGGCCCTGGTTTTGTTCCCGGGGCCCTGGTTTTGTTCCCGGGGCCCTGGTTTTGTCTACCGGGGCCCTGGTTTTGTCTACCGGGGCCCTGGTTTTGTCTACCGGGGCCCTGGTTTTGTCTACCGGGGCCCTGGTTTTGTCTACCGGGGCCCTGGTTTTGTCTACCGGGGCCCTGGTTTTGTCTACCGGGGCCCTGGTTTTGTCTACCGGGGCCCTGGTTTTGTCTACCGGGGCCCTGGTTTTGTCTACCGGGGCCCTGGTTTTGTCTACCGGGGCCCTGGTTTTGTCTACCGGGGCCCTGGTTTTGTCTACCGGGGCCCTGGTTTTGTCCCCCGGGCCCTGGTTTTGTCCCCCGGGCCCTGGTTTTGTCCCCCGGGCCCTGGTTTTGTCCCCGGGGCCCTGGTTTTGTCCCCCGGGCCCTGGTTTTGTCCCCCGGGCCCTGGTTTTGTCCCCCGGGCCCTGGTTTTGTTCCCGGGCCTCTGGTTTTGTCCCCCGGGCCCTGGTTTTGTTCCCGGGCCTCTGGTTTTGTTCCCGGGCCTCTGGTTTTGTCCCCGGGGCTCTGGTTTTGTCCCCGGGGCCCTGGTTTTGTCCCCGGGCCTCTGGTTTTGTTCCCGGGGCCCTGGCTTTGTTCCCGGGGCCCTGGTTTTGTCCCCCGGGCCCTGGTTTTGTCCCCCGGGCCCTGGTTTTGTCCCCCGGGCCCTGGTTTTGTCTACCGCGGCCCTGGTTTTGTCCCCCGGGCCCTGGTTTTGTCCCCCGGGCCCTGGTTTTGTCCCCCGGGCCCTGGTTTTGTCCCCCGGGCCCTGGTTTTGTCCCCCGGGGCCCTGGTTTTGTCCCCCGGGCCCTGGTTTTGTCCCCCGGGCCCTGGTTTTGTCCCCCGGGCCCTGGTTTTGTCCCCCGGGCCCTGGTTTTGTTCCCGGGGCCCTGGTTTTGTCCCGGGCCCTGGTTTTGTCCCCCGGGCCCTGGTTTTGTCCCCCGGGCCCTGGTTTTGTTCCCGGGCCTCTGGTTTTTTCCCCCGGGCCCTGGTTTTGTTCCCGGGGCCCTGGTTTTGTCCCCCGGGCCCTGGTTTTGTCCCCCGGGCCCTGGTTTTGTCCCCCGGGCCCTGGTTTTGTCCCCGGGGCCCTGGTTTTGTCCCCGGGGCCCTGGTTTTGTCCCCGGGGCCCTGGTTTTGTCCCCGGGGCCCTGGTTTTGTCCCCCGGGCCCTGGTTTTGTTCCCGGGACCCTGGTTTTGTTCCCGGGGCTCTGGTTTTCTCCCGCTGGCTCTGGTTCTCTCCCGCGGGCTGCGTTTTTTTTCCCGGAGCTCTGGCTTTGTTTCCGGGGCCCTGGTTTTGTTTCCGGGGCCCTGGTTTTGTTTCCGGGGCCCTGGTTTTGTTTCCGGGGCCCTGGTTTTGTTTCCGGGGCCCTGGTTTTGTTTCCGGGGCCCTGGTTTTGTCCCCCGCGCCCTGGTTTTGTCCCCCGCGCCCTGGTTTTGTCCCCCGCGCCCTGGTTTTGTCCCCCGCGCCCTGGTTTTGTCCCCCGCGCCCTGGTTTTGTCCCCCGCGCCCTGGTTTTGTCCCCCGCGCCCTGGTTTTGTTCCCGGCGCCCTGGTTTTGTTCCCGGGGCCCTGGTTTTCTTCCCCGGCCCTGGTTTTGTTCCCCGGGCCCTGGTTTTGTTCCCCGGGCCCTGGTTTTGTTCCCCGGGCCCTGGTTTTGTTCCCCGGGCCCTGGTTTTGTTCCCGGGACCCTGGTTTTGCTCCCCGGGCCCTGGTTTTGTTCCCGGGGCCCTGGTTTTGTTCCCGAGGCCCTTGTTTTTTTACCCCGGGCCCTGTTTTTTTACCCCGGGCCCTGTTTTTTTACCCCGGGCCCTGTTTTTTTACCCCGGGCCCTGGTTTTGTTCCCGGGGCCCTGGTTTTGTTCCCGGGGCCCTGGTTTTGTTCCCGGGGCCCTGGTTTTCTTCCCCGGGCCCTGGTTTTGTTGCCGGGGCCCTGGTTTTGTTGCCGGGGCCCTGGTTTTGTTGCCGGGGCCCTGGTTTTGTTGCCGGGGCCCTGGTTTTGTTGCCGGGGCCCTGGTTTTGTTGCCGGGGCCCTGGTTTTGTTGCCGGGGCCCTGGTTTTGTCCCCCGGGCCCTGGTTTTGTCCCCCGGGCCCTGGTTTTGTTCCCGGGGCCCTGGTTTTGTTCCCGGGGCCCTGGTTTTGTTCCCGGGGCCCTGGTTTTGTTCCCGGGGCCCTGGTTTTGTTCCCGGGGCCCTGGTTTTGTTCCCGGGGCCCTGGTTTTGTTCCCGGGGCCCTGGTTTTGTTCCCGGGGCCCTGGTTTTGTTCCCGGGGCCCTGGTTTTGTTCCCGGGGCCCTGGTTGTGTTCCCGGGGCCCTGGTTGTGTTCCCGGGGCCCTGGTTGTGTTCCAGGGGTCCTGGTTGTGTTCCCGGGGCTCTGGTTTTCTCCCCGGGGCTCTGGTTTTCTCCCCGGGGCTCTGGTTTTGTTCCCGGGGCTCTGGTTTTGTTCCCGGGGCCCTGGTATTCTCCCCCGGGCCCTGGTATTCTCCCCCGGGCCCTGGTTTTCTCCCCCGGGCCCTGGTTTTCTCCCCCGGGCCCTGGTTTTCTCCCCCGGGCCCTGGTTTTCTCCCCCGGGCTCTGGTTTTCTTTCCTGCGCTCTGGTTTTGTTTCCCGGGCCCTGGTTTTGTTCCCGGGGCCCTGGTTTTGTTCCCGGGGCCCTGGTTTTGTTCCCGGGGCCCTGGTTTTGTTCCCGGGGCCCTGGTTTTGTTCCCGGGGCCCTGGTTTTGTTCCCGGGGCCCTGGTTTTTTTCCCGGGGCTGTGGTTTTCTCCCCGGGGTTCTGGTTTTGTCCCCCGCGCCCTGGTTTTGTCCCCCGCGCCCTGGTTTTGTCCCCCGCGCCCTGGTTTTGTCCCCCGCGCCCTGGTTTTGTTCCCGTGGCCCTGGTTTTGTTCCCGGGGCTCTGGTTTTGTCCCCCGGGCCCTGGTTTTGCTCCCCGGGGTTCTGGTTTTGCTCCCCGGGGTTCTGGTTTTGCTCCCCGGGGTTCTGGTTTTGCTCCCCGGGCTCTGGTTGTGTTCCCGGGGCCCTGGTTGTGTTCCCGGGGCCCTGGTTGTGTTCCCGGGGCCCTGGTTGTGTTCCCGGGGCCCTGGTTGTGTTCCCGGGGCCCTGGTTGTGTTCCCGGGGCCCTGGTTGTGTTCCCGGGGCCCTGGTTGTGTTCCCGGGGCCCTGGTTGTGTTCCCGGGGCCCTGGTTGTGTTCCCGGGGCCCTGGTTGTGTTCCCGGGGCCCTGGTTGTGTTCCCGGGGCCCTGGTTGTGTTCCCGGGGCCCTGGTTGTGTTCCCGGGGCCCTGGTTGTGTTCCCGGGGCCCTGGTTGTGTTCCCGGGGCCCTGGTTGTGTTCCCGGGGCCCTGGTTGTGTTCCCGGGGCCCTGGTTGTGTTCCCGGGGCCCTGGTTGTGTTCCCGGCGCCCTGGTTGTGTTCCCGGCGCCCTGGTTGTGTTCCCGGCGCCCTGGTTGTGTTCCCGGCGCCCTGGTTGTGTTCCCGGCGCCCTGGTTGTGTTCCCGGCGCCCTGGTTGTGTTCCCGGCGCCCTGGTTGTGTTCCCGGCGCCCTGGTTGTGTTCCCGGCGCCCTGGTTGTGTTCCCGGGGCCCTGGTTGTGTTCCCGGCGCCCTGGTTGTGTTCCCGGCGCCCTGGTTGTGTTCCCGGCGCCCTGGTTGTGTTCCCGGGGCCCTGGTTGTGTTCCCGGCGCCCTGGTTGTGTTCCCGGCGCCCTGGTTGTGTTCCCGGGGCCCTGGTTGTGTTCCCGGGGCCCTGGTTGTGTTCCCGGGGCCCTGGTTGTGTTCCCGGGGCCCTGGTTGTGTTCCCGGGGCCCTGGTTTTCTCCCCGGGGCTCTGGTTTTGTTCCCGGGGCTCTGGTTTTCTCCTCGGGGCTCTGGTTTTGTCCCCCGGGCTCTGGTTTTCTTTCCTGCGCTCTGGTTTTGTTCCCGGGGTTCTGGTTTTCTCCCCCGGGCCCTGGTTTTGTCCCCGGGGCCCTGGTTTTGTCCCCGGGGCCCTGGTTTTGTCCCCGGGGCCCTGGTTTTGTCCCCGGGGCCCTGGTTTTGTCCCCGGGGCCCTGGTTTTGTCCCCGGGGCCCTGGTTTTGTTCCCGGGGCCCTGGTTTTGTTCCCGGGGCCCTGGTTTTGTTCCCGGGGCTCTGGTTTTGTTCCCGGGGCTCTGGTTTTGTTTCCGGGGCTCTGGTTTTGTTTCCAGGGCCCTGGTTTTGTCCCCCGGGCTCTGGTTTTGTCCCCCGGGCTCTGGTTTTGTTCCCGGGGCTCTGGTTTTGTTCCCGGGGCTCTTGTTTTGTTCCCCGGGCTCTTGTTTTGTTCCCGGGGCTCTGGTTTTGTCCCCCGGGCCCTGGTTTTGTTCCCGGGGCTCTGGTTTTGTTCCCCGTGCTTCTGGTCGTTCTCTCCTCCCCTTTGCCAGGGGATTGTGGGAAGGGTGGTGGGTGGGGCCCGGAGCATATGAGCTACAGCCTCTCCTCAGGCAGCTCATTCTGCTGCTGGGCTTCTCTGGAGGTGGTGGTCTGCTGTTCCTGCAGCTGACTGCAGCTTTTGAGCTGCCTAAGCTCTTTGCGTAGTCTTGTTTTGATATTTAGAGAAGCAGAGGTGTCTGTTTAAGGTAAGGGCTTCCGGACCAGTCAAGGTTCAGCTGCATGTGTAGAAGAAAGCACACTTGTATGCAGCTTTTTTTTTTTTCCCCCCAGGTCAGTAAATTTGTATTGGGTGTTCAGAGGTGGCAAGATGTATGGTTTTGGTTAATAATATGGTTTTGGTTTTTATTTTATTCCAGGTGCATTGTATTGTTTTGGAATTCCTGACTTTATTGAAGATGGAACCTTGTTGTGTTTTTTTTTTCCACCAGACGCTGTATATTGCAGAAGCTGTTGACATCGTCTCTGGATAGGAGCAATGGTGAGAGTATTTAGCAGGGGTTGAGGTGAGCATCTTGTATGCATCTGTAGACGGAGTTCTAGCATTGTTCAAGAAAGTAGCAGGGACATCTAAGGCATAGTACCTTTCAGCGTATGGAACGGCTCATGGCCTTTCCCGTTCGCCCACAGAGTATCATGTTGTCCCTAGAACGGATGCAGCTTGCGGCCAGCCCCTCGTAGATGACAAGCGTCAGGACTTTGCTTATTTTGTGGGGCTGTAGCAGAGGTGAGAGTGTGTGGGAAGGTGGAAGATAGGAGGTGCTCTCGGAAGCCTGGGCATAGCTGGGAAGAGCAGCTCCCGGGGAGCGGGCGACACAGGGGGTTCAGGGGTGCAAATCCAGGGCAGGAGCTGTCAGGAAGGAGCGGGGTTCCTTCCCTGACGGTTGAGGAGAAGAGAAGGGGTTTCTAAACTTTTGGGACCAGGGCACCTTTTGGTTGGGAAAGGGAGGTGTGTTCACGAGCCTTACTGAGGTGGGTTTTGCAGTTGGATTTGGGTGTCGATGAGGTCTGTTCTGTTTTAGTCTGTCCGCAGCTGACGGGAGATACACACGCATACGGAAGGGTTAAAAGATGGGCTTTTGGTCCGTGGCTGGACGCTGGGTGAGAAATAGATAGCTAAGAAAACGGCAGTCAGCATAGAAAACAGACGGTTCATGGTCTATTGTGTGAAAATGCTGAATACAGAAGGAGAAGGAAGGTTGAGAAAATGTTAGGGGAGGACGTGAAGGACGTGGAAGACGTGCCGTAACGAAGAAATATAAAGTACAAGGTATAATTTTGCTTGCTTTGTTACCTTTTGCTGTTGGCTTGAGTGTAGGTTAATACGTAAATGCTGGAGTATGGTAATATGTTGCGTGAACAAGGCCTAGGAACCAATAGACGGGGTGGCTGTGGCTCGTGCAGCGCGCTCGATCGGCGAGCGCATGCGCCGTAGGCTCCCTATGTTGAGAGTTGCCAATTGAGGCGTGTTTCGGCACCCGCTGGCCACGTGTGTCGAAACCCGTTTCCTTGGCAAATGTATAAATACCGGGATTTTCCCGAAGAACAGTGGGCCGGTGTACAGCGAGGTCACCGTTGCCTCCGTGGGGACGCCCACGTAAAGCTGGCACCTACCGACTGCTGGGGCTGAGTTTGCGGCGCAAGACGATCCGAGAATGTAGGGATGGTTCGTCTTTCTGCTGGTCGTCGGGTTGGTAAGACACTGGCTTTGCAAAATACCCTTAGCGTAAGGCATGATTGTAGTGACTGAAGTGCTTGCTTTTCCCCTTGCTTATAGTCTGTGTAGCCTATGTGTGCTCCCCTTGTAAAGGAATCCTCGAAAGCCAGTCTAAAGGAACCCCAAAGTGACGGGAGACGCCGAGTAAACGGCCCGGGCCTGCGCATCACAAGATAGAGGGCTGAAGGTGAGAGAAGTCTCCTGTGGGAAAGCATGAGGTCTGTTAAGGTCCATGCAAATAGATGGTGCAGAACTCTGAGGTCTGTACCGGCTGCCTTTGGGGTGCTGCCGGGGGTTCTTGGGGTGGTCCCGTGGGTGTCTGGGTGCCCAGAGGATGGTCCTGAGGGTCTTGGGGTGCTTCTGGGGGTTCTTGTTGTGCTCCGGGGGGGTCTCTGGATGCCCACGGGGTGCTCGTGGGGGTCTTGGGGTGCTTGTGGGGGTTCTGGATGCTCTGGGAGTCCCTGTGTGCCCACGGGGTGCTCCTGGGGTTGTCGGGGTGGCCAGAGGATGCTTCTGGGCATCTTGGCGTGCTTCTGGGCCTATTTGCGGTGCTGCTGGGGGTCCCGGTGTGCCCACAGCAGGCTCCTGGGTTTCTAGGTGCGGGTTCTAGGTGCCGGTTCTAGGTGCCGGTTCTGCTGCTCACGGGGCGCCACTTCCACTGTTCGGAGCTCGGGTAACGCGCCTCGGGCCCGGCTTTTGAGGCCGGGGCTCTGGTTTTGTTCCCCGGGGCTCTGGTTTTGTTCCCCGGGGCTCTGGTTTTGTTTCCCGGCTCTGGTTTTCTCCCGCGGGCTGCGGTTTTGTTGCCGGGGCGCTGGTTTTGTTGCCGGGGCGCTGGTTTTGTTGCCGGGGCGTTGGTTTTGTTGCCGGGGCGTTGGTTTTGTTGCCGGGGTGCTGGTTTTGTTCCCGGGGCGCTGGTTTTTAGAGGCGCAATGTATTTTCTAAAATAATGAGTGAGAAGCGAGTAAATGTAATTGTTGCAAGTATTTGGTCAACTAGAGAGTAATTTTTATCTCGGAAATGAAAGTACATTGTACATTTGAAATGTAAAAAATGATATTGAAAATTTTACTGGGAGTCAGCAACGGACCAAATTACACGTAAAACTTACTTTTAGAAAAATTACAGGCAGAAATTTTTCTTGATTGGAATCACAGTAAGAACTGAAAAAACAAATGAAAGTACCTAGCCAAGTGGGCGTTGTTAATGTCTGTGGGTAAAGATAGCTGTTGGGGGGGGGGAATTGTTACAAGTGTTCACAGCTCTTTCTGAGGGACTGTTGTGCTAATAACTTTTGCAAATGACGATTTAAATGAGAATTAGTCAACAGAGGGAGAGTTGTCAATATCTATAGATAAATTTAGCTACGGACCGGTTAAAAGAATGCCTGTGTGTTACTGGCTCCTAAGTATATTTCAAGTATTTGTAGTTGTGTAAAGGTTGTAGTAGCTTTGAATAGTTTTAAAGAAATGTAGATTACTACTTGGGCATAAATGATGCAGATTGTAATACCGATGTTAACGAGACACTAGCAGGCGTAAATTGCGTCTAAGTAGTATTCTAAGAAACACATCAAACTGTGCAGTAAAGATGGAATGCTAATACGGCTGTGTTTAATTATCCTAATTGCAGTTAGAGCTAATTGTGGTAGTTAATCCAGTCTTTATTAGTGGTCTAAGGCATAATAAAAATATGATTGTAACAAAGTTTTAATAAAGGTCTCTTTATCTGTTTCGTTTCCCATGTCTTTTTTGTCCATGTTGGTCTTTGGGTTTTTTTTTGTGTGTACGTGTGTTTTGTCATCAATGTGTTGTCTCTGTTTGTGGGTTTGCTGTGTCGGTTAGAGGCCTTTCCTGTGTTTATCTTGGGGGTGCTGTGTTGTCTGGGGTTTTGTGTGCATCTTTGTTAGGTTATATTTTCAGTGTTTTTGTGTTTGTCTTGGTTTTGGTTTGTTGCGTCTTCTGGGTTTTTGTGTTTGTCTTGGTGTTGGGCCTGTTTTGGGTTTGTTTTTGGGTGTTTGCTTTTTAAAATTTTAAATAGCAGCAGTAGAAAATGGCATTCTCTTCGGCAGCCATAATTACAAAAAATTTTAAAAAAAAATTTAAAAAATTGCTGCCACTCACTGTGCCATTTTCTACTGCTGCACCAGAGTTAATATTTTTCATTTTATTAAAATATACAAATTACTAGTACTTATAGTGGGAGTAATTAATGATTACAATAATCATCATCTACTGTTATTGCAACCATTCATCCCTCCCACTTGGAATGCTAATTAACTGCTCATTATCCGAATAAATTCACAAAATATGCAAATTAGCAAATTTTTTTTTTAGCACACCAAGGGTTAAAAAATAAATGCACCACTTAAAACCATTCGAACCATGTCTCTTCCACACAGCCAGATGACTTCGACACAACATAGACTCATCTCCATACCATAGAGGTCTGCTGCATGATTTCCTCACCGTAAAAGCAGTCTCCAGACCATAGAGTACAGCTGGAGGACTTTCAGACCACAGAGCTAAACCTCCAGACCATAGAGAGCAACGCCCAGTCTAGACAGTACACTTAGAGGTCTTCCGGACCATAGAGATGGACTTCCGGACCATAGAGATGGACTTCCGGACCATAGAGTGCCACACCGGAAGTTTGTCTCTGTAGTCCGGAAGTCCTCCAGCAGCACCGGAAGTCCTCCAGCAGCACCGGAAGTCCTCCAGCAACACCGGAAGTCCTCCAGCAACACCGGAAGTCGCCGTAAAGCCACCGGAAATGCACTTTTATGACCGAAAAACAACCCGGAACGATCAAAATAAAGCAGACGGACACAAGCTGAGGCTGGAAGTCGCACTTAGTACACCGGAAGTAAATACTAAACACGGAGAAGACAAAAGGTAAAACAGGGTTACAGCAAGGGGTGAGGTTAAGATTAGGAATTACAAGTTAGAGTTACAGCACTTAGGGTAAGAGGTTAGAGGTTGTGGTTACAGTTAGGCACCATAGTTAACCTTAGGATAATGACTTGCAGCTTGTGACTTAGGGGGTTGGGATCAGGATCATAGTTGAGGTTCAGGGGATTAAGGTTAGGGGTCAGGATCGGGGTTAGGGTCATTGGGGTTAGGAGTTAGGGTCACAGTTAGGGGTTAGGGCTGATAGAATTAGGGCATTAGGGGTTGGGGTTAGAGGTTTAGGGCTAGAGAGATGGGCTTAGGGTTAGGGCCGTTAGGGTTAACGGTGGGGTTAGGTTTAGAGCTTAGGGGGTTAGGGTTAGGGGGTTGGGGTTGGGGTTAGTGTTAGGGGTTTAGGGTTGGGGTTAGAGGAACGGTTAGGGCTGTTAGGGTTAGGGGTTAGGGTTAGGGGTTAGGGTTAGGGTTTAGGGTTAGGGTTAGGGTCATTGGGGTTAGGGGTTGGGGTTAGGGGTTGGGGTTGGGGTTAGGGGTCTGGGTTAGGGGTCAGGGTTGGGGTCAGGGGTCAGGGGTCGGGGTCAGGGGTCGGGGTCAGGGGTCGGGGTCAGGGGTCGGGGTCAGGGGTCAGGGTCAGGGGTCAGGGTCAGGGGTCAGGGGTCAGGGTCAGGGGTCAGGGGTCAGGGGTCAGGGTCAGGGGTCAGGGGTCAGGGTCAGGGTCAGGGTTCAGGGTCAGGGTTCAGGGGTCGGGGTCAGGGGTTTTGTTCCCGGGGCTCTGGTTTTTTTCCCGGGGCTCTGGTTTTCTCCCCGGGGTTCTGGTTTTGTCCCCCGGGCCCTGGTTTTGTCCCCCGGGCTCTGTTTTTGTTTCCAGCGCTCTGGTTTTGTCCCCGGGGCCCTGGTTTTGTTCCCCAGGCTCTGGTTTTGTTTCCGGGGCTCTGGTTTTGTTTCCGGGGCTCTGGTTTTGTTTCCGGGGCTCTGGTTTTGTTCCCGGAGCTCTGGTTCTCTCCCGCTGGCTCTGGTTCTCTCCCGCTGGCTCTGGTTCTCTCCCGCGGGCCGCGGTTTTGTTCCCGGGACTCTGGTTTTCTCCCCCGGGCCCTGGTTTTGTTCCCGGGGCACTGGTTTTGTCCCCCGGGCTCTTGTTTTGTTCCCGGGGCCCTGGTTTTGTTCCCGGGGCCCTGGTTTTGTTCCCGGGGCCCTGGTTTTGTTCCCCAGGCTCTGGTTTTGTTTCCGGGGCTCTGGTTTTGTTCCCCGGGCCCTGGTTTTGTTCCCCGGGCCCTGGTTTTGTCCCCCGGGCCCTGGTTTTGTCCCCCGGGCCCTGGTTTTGTCCCCCGGGCCCTGGTTTTGTTCCCGAGGCCCTTGTTTTGTTCCCGGGGCCCTGGTTTTGTTCCCAGGGCTCTGGTTTTCTCCCCGGCGCTCTGGTTTTCTCCCCGGGGCTCTGGTTTTCTCCCCGGGGCCCTGGTTTTCTCCCCGGGGCCCTGGTTTTGTTCCCGCGGCCCTGGTTTTCTTCCCCGGGCCCTGGTTTTCTTCCCCGGACCCTGGTTTTCTTCCCCGGGCCCTGGTTTTGTCCCCCGGGCCCTGGTTTTGTTCCCGGGGCTCTGGTTTTGTTCCCGGGGCTCTGGTTTTGTTCCCGGGGCCCTTATTTTTTTCCAGGGGCCCTGTTTTTTTTCCAGCGGCCCTGGTTTTTTTGCCGCGGGCCGCGTTTTTTTCCTGGGGCTCTTGTTTTGTTCCCGGGGCCCTGGTTTTGTTCCTGGGGCCCTGGTTTTGTTCCCGGGGCCCTGGTTTTTTTCCCGGGGCCCTGGTTTTGTTCCCGGGGCTCTGGTTTTGTTTCCGGGGCTCTGGTTTTGTTTCCGGGGCCCTGGTTTTGTTCCCGGGGCTCTGGTTTTGTTTCCCGGGTCGTGGTTTTGTTTCCCGGGGCCCTGGTTGTGTTCCCGGGGCCCTGGTTGTGTTCCCGGGGCCCTGGTTTTTTCCCCCGCGCCCTGGTTTTGTCCCCCGCGCCCTGGTTTTGTCCCCCGGGCCCTGGTTTTGTTCCCGGGGCCCTGGTTTTGTTCCCGGGGCCCTGGTTTTGTTCCCGGGGCCCTGGTTTTGTTCCCGGGGCCCTGGTTTTGTCCCCCAGGCCCTGGTTTTGTTCCCGGGGCCCTGGTTTTCTTCCCCGGGCCCTGGTTTTGTTCCCGGGGCCCTGGTTTTGTTCCCGGGGCCCTGGTTTTGTTCCCGGGGCCCTGGTTTTGTTCCCGGGGCTCTGGTTTTCTCCCCGGGGTTCTGGTTTTCTCCCCCGGGATCTGGTTTTGTTCCCGGGGCCCTGGTTTTGTTTCTGGGTCCCTGGTTTTGTTCCCGAGGCCCTGGTTTTGTTCCCGGGGCCCTGGTTTTGTTCCCGGGGCCCTGGTTGTGTTCCAGGGTCCTGGTTGTGTTCCCGGGGCCCTGGTTTTGTTCCCGGGGCCCTGGTTGTGTTCCAGGGTCCTGGTTGTGTTCCCCGGGCCCTGGTTTTGTCCCCCGGGCTCTGGTTTTGTTTCCCGCGCTCTGGTTTTGTTTCCCGGGCCCTGGTTTTGTTCCCGGGGCCCTGGCTTTGTTCCCGGGGCCCTGGTTTTTTTCCCGGGGCTCTGGTTTTGTTCCAGGGGCTCGGTTTTGTTCTGGGGCTCTGGTTTTTTTCCCGGGGCTCTGGTTTTCTCCCCCGGGCCCTGGTTTTGTCCCCCGGGCCCTGGTTTTGTTCCCGGGGTTCTGGTTTTGTTCCCGGGGCTCTGGTTTTGTTCCCGGGGCTCTGGTTTTGTTCCCGGGGCCCTGGTTTTGTCCCCCGGGCCCTGGTTTTGTCCCCCGGGCCCTGGTTTTGTCCCCCCGGCCATGGTTTTGTTCCCGGGGCCCTGGTTTTGTTCCCGGGGCCCTGGTTTTGTTCCCGGGGCCCTGGTTTTGTTTTCCGGGCCCTGGTTTTGTGCCCCGGGCCCTGGTTTTGTCCCCCGGGCCCTGGTTTTGTTCCCGAGGCCCTTGTTTTGTTCCCGCGGCCCTGGTTTTTTCCCCCGGGCCCTGGTTTTGTTCCCGGGGCCCTGGTTTTGTTCCCGGGGCCCTGGTTTTGTTCCCGGGGCTCTGGTTTTCTCCCCGGCGCTCTGGTTTTCTCCCCGGGGCTCTGGTTTTCTCCCCGGGGCCCTGGTTTTGTTCCCGTGGCCCTGGTTTTGTCCCCCGGGCCCTTGTTTTGTCCCGCGGGCCCTGGTTTTCTTCCCCGGGCCCTGGTTTTGTCCCCTGGGCCCTGGTTTTGTTCCCGGGGCTCTGGTTTTGTCCCCGGGGCTCTGGTTTTGTCGCCGGGGCTCTGGTTTTGTTCCCGGGGCCCTGGTTTTGTCCCCCGGGCCCTGGTTTTGTCCCCCGGGCCCTGGTTTTGTCCCCCCGGCCATGGTTTTGTTCCCGGGGCCCTGGTTTTGTTCCAGGGGCTCTGGTTTTGTTCCAGGGGCTCTGGTTTTGTTCCCCGGGCCCTGGTTTTGTTCCCCGGGCCCTGGTTTTGTCCCCCGGGCCCTGGTTTTGTCCCCCGGGCCCTGGTTTTGTTCCCGAGGCCCTTGTTTTGTTCCCGCGGCCCTGGTTTTTTCCCCCGGGCCCTGGTTTTGTTCCCGGGGCCCTGGTTTTGTTCCCGGGGCTCTGGTTTTCTCCCCGGCGCTCTGGTTTTCTCCTCGGGGCTCTGGTTTTCTCCCCGGGGCCCTGGTTTTGTTCCCGCGGCCCTGGTTTTGTCCCCCGGGCCCTTGTTTTGTCCCCCGGGCCCTGGTTTTCTTCCCCGGGCCCTGGTTTTGTCCCCCGGGCCCTGGTTTTGTTCCCGGGGCTCTGGTTTGTCCCCGGGGCTCTGGTTTTGTCCCCGGGGCTCTGGTTTTGTCCCCGGGGCTCTGGTTTTGTCCCCGGGGCTCTCGTTTTGTTCCCGGGGCCCTGGTTTTGTCCCCCGGGCCCTGGTTTTGTCCCCCCGGCCATGGTTTTGTTCCCGGGGCCCTGGTTTTGTTCCAGGGGCCCTGGTTTTGTTCCAGGGGCTCTGGTTTTGTTCCCCGGGCCCTGGTTTTGTTCCCCGGGCCCTGGTTTTGTCCCCCGGGCCCTGGTTTTGTCCCCCGGGCCCTGGTTTTGTTCCCGAGGCCCTTGTTTTGTTCCCGTGGCCCTGTTTTTTTCCCCCGGGCCCTGGTTTTGTTCCCGGGGCCCTGGTTTTGTTCCCGGGGCCCTGGTTTTGTTCCCGGGGCTCTGGTTTTCTTCCCGGGGCCCTGGTTGTGTTCCAGGGGTCCTGGTTGTGTTCCCCGGGTCGTGGTTTTGTTCCCGGGGCCCTGGTTGTGTTCCCGGGGCCTTGGTTGTGTTCCCGGGGCACTGGTTTTGTCCCCCGCGCCCTGGTTTTGTCCCCCGCGCCCTGGTTTAGTCCCCCAGGCCCTGGTTTTGTCCCCCGGGCCCTGGTTTTGTTCCCGGGGCCCTGGTTTTGTTCCCGGGGCCCTCGTTTTGTTCCCGGGGCCCTCGTTTTGTTCCCGGGGCCCTGGTTTTGTTCCCGGGGCCCTGGTTTTGTTCCCGGGGCCCTGGTTTTGTTCCCGGGGCCCTGGTTTTGTTCCCGGGGCCCTGGTTTTGTCCCCCGGGCCCTGGTTTTGTTCCCGGGGCTCTGGTTTTCTCCCCGGGGTTCTGGTTTTCTCCCCCAGGCTCTGGTTTTGTTTCCGGGGCCCTGGTTTTGTTCCCGGGGCCCTGGTTTTGTTCCCGGGGCCCTGGTTTTGTTCCCGGGGCCCTGGTTTTGTTCCCGGGGCCCTGGTTTTGTTCCCGGGGCCCTGGTTTTGTTCCCGGGGCCCTGGTTTTGTCCCCCGGGCCCTGGTTTTGTTCCCGGGGCTCTGGTTTTCTCCCCGGGGCTCTGGTTTTGTTCCCGGGGCTCTGGTTTTGTTCCCGGGGCTCTGGTTTTCTCCCCGGGGTTCTGGTTTTGTCCCCCGCGCCCTGGTTTTGTCCCCCGCGCCCTGGTTTTGTCCCCCGGGCCCTGGTTATGTTCCCGAGGCCCTTGTTTTGTTCCCGGGGCCCTGGTTTTGTCCCCCGAGGCCCTGGTTTTGTTCCCGGGGCCCTGGTTTTGTTCCCGAGGCCCTGGTTTTGTTCCCGGGGCTCTGGTTTTCTCTCCGGGGCTCTGGTTTTCTCCCCGGGCCCTGGTTTTTTTCCCGCGGCCCTGGTTTTGTCCCCCGGGCCCTGGTTTTGTCCCCCGGGCCCTGGTTTTTTTCCCGGGGCTCTGGTTTTGTCCCCCGGGCCCTGGTTTTGTCCCCCGGGCACTGGTTTTGTTCCCGGGGCCCTGGTTTTTTCCCCCGCGCCCTGGTTTTGTCCCCCGGGCCCTGGTTTTGTTCCCGGGGCCCTTGTTTTTTTCCCGGGGCTCTGGTTTTGTTCCCGGGGCCCTGGTTTTGTCCCCCGGGCACTGGTTTTGTTCCCGGGGCCCTGGTTTTTTCCCCCGCGCCCTGGTTTTGTCCCCCGGGGCCCTGGTTTTTTTCCCGGGGCTCTGGTTTTTTTCCCGGGGCTCTGGTTTTTTTCCCGGGGCTCTGGTTTTGTTCCCGGGGCTCTGGTTTTTTTCCCGGGGCCCTGGTTTTTTTCCCGCGGGCCGCCGTTTTATTCCCGGGGCTCTTGTTTTGTTCCCGGGGCTCTTCTTTTGTTCCCAGGGCTCTGGTTTTGTTCCCGGGGCTCTGGTTTTGTTTCCGGGGCCCTGGTTTTGTTCCCGGGGCTCTGGTTTTGTTTCCGGGGCCCTGGTTTTGTTCCCGGGGCCCTGGTTTTGTTCCCCGGGTCGTGGTTTTGTTCCCGGGGCTCTGGTTGTGTTCCCGGGGCCTTGGTTGTGTTTCCGGGGCACTGGTTTTGTCCCCCGCGCCCTGGTTTTGTCCCCCCGGCCATGGTTTTGTTCCCGGGGCCCTGGTTTTGTTCCAGGGGCTCTGGTTTTGTTCCAGGGGCTCTGGTTTTGTTCCCCGGGCCCTGGTTTTGTTCCCCGGGCCCTGGTTTTGTCCCCCGGGCCCTGGTTTTGTCCCCCGGGCCCTGGTTTTGTTCCCGAGGCCCTTGTTTTGTTCCCGCGGCCCTGGTTTTTTCCCCCGGGCCCTGGTTTTGTTCCCGGGGCCCTGGTTTTGTTCCCGGGGCTCTGGTTTTCTCCCCGGCGCTCTGGTTTTCTCCTCGGGGCTCTGGTTTTCTCCCCGGGGCCCTGGTTTTGTTCCCGCGGCCCTGGTTTTGTCCCCCGGGCCCTTGTTTTGTCCCCCGGGCCCTGGTTTTCTTCCCCGGGCCCTGGTTTTGTCCCCCGGGCCCTGGTTTTGTTCCCGGGGCTCTGGTTTGTCCCCGGGGCTCTGGTTTTGTCCCCGGGGCTCTGGTTTTGTCCCCGGGGCTCTGGTTTTGTCCCCGGGGCTCTCGTTTTGTTCCCGGGGCCCTGGTTTTGTCCCCCGGGCCCTGGTTTTGTCCCCCCGGCCATGGTTTTGTTCCCGGGGCCCTGGTTTTGTTCCAGGGGCCCTGGTTTTGTTCCAGGGGCTCTGGTTTTGTTCCCCGGGCCCTGGTTTTGTTCCCCGGGCCCTGGTTTTGTCCCCCGGGCCCTGGTTTTGTCCCCCGGGCCCTGGTTTTGTTCCCGAGGCCCTTGTTTTGTTCCCGTGGCCCTGTTTTTTTCCCCCGGGCCCTGGTTTTGTTCCCGGGGCCCTGGTTTTGTTCCCGGGGCCCTGGTTTTGTTCCCGGGGCTCTGGTTTTCTTCCCGGGGCCCTGGTTGTGTTCCAGGGGTCCTGGTTGTGTTCCCCGGGTCGTGGTTTTGTTCCCGGGGCCCTGGTTGTGTTCCCGGGGCCTTGGTTGTGTTCCCGGGGCACTGGTTTTGTCCCCCGCGCCCTGGTTTTGTCCCCCGCGCCCTGGTTTAGTCCCCCAGGCCCTGGTTTTGTCCCCCGGGCCCTGGTTTTGTTCCCGGGGCCCTGGTTTTGTTCCCGGGGCCCTCGTTTTGTTCCCGGGGCCCTCGTTTTGTTCCCGGGGCCCTGGTTTTGTTCCCGGGGCCCTGGTTTTGTTCCCGGGGCCCTGGTTTTGTTCCCGGGGCCCTGGTTTTGTTCCCGGGGCCCTGGTTTTGTCCCCCGGGCCCTGGTTTTGTTCCCGGGGCTCTGGTTTTCTCCCCGGGGTTCTGGTTTTCTCCCCCAGGCTCTGGTTTTGTTCCCGGGGCTCTGGTTTTGTTTCCGGGGCCCTGGTTTTGTTCCCGGGGCCCTGGTTTTGTTCCCGGGGCCCTGGTTTTGTTCCCGGGGCCCTGGTTTTGTTCCCGGGGCCCTGGTTTTGTTCCCGGGGCCCTGGTTTTGTTCCCGGGGCCCTGGTTTTGTCCCCCGGGCCCTGGTTTTGTTCCCGGGGCTCTGGTTTTCTCCCCGGGGCTCTGGTTTTGTTCCCGGGGCTCTGGTTTTGTTCCCGGGGCTCTGGTTTTCTCCCCGGGGTTCTGGTTTTGTCCCCCGCGCCCTGGTTTTGTCCCCCGCGCCCTGGTTTTGTCCCCCGGGCCCTGGTTATGTTCCCGAGGCCCTTGTTTTGTTCCCGGGGCCCTGGTTTTGTCCCCCGAGGCCCTGGTTTTGTTCCCGGGGCCCTGGTTTTGTTCCCGAGGCCCTGGTTTTGTTCCCGGGGCTCTGGTTTTCTCTCCGGGGCTCTGGTTTTCTCCCCGGGCCCTGGTTTTTTTCCCGCGGCCCTGGTTTTGTCCCCCGGGCCCTGGTTTTGTCCCCCGGGCCCTGGTTTTTTTCCCGGGGCTCTGGTTTTGTCCCCCGGGCCCTGGTTTTGTCCCCCGGGCACTGGTTTTGTTCCCGGGGCCCTGGTTTTTTCCCCCGCGCCCTGGTTTTGTCCCCCGGGCCCTGGTTTTGTTCCCGGGGCCCTTGTTTTTTTCCCGGGGCTCTGGTTTTGTTCCCGGGGCCCTGGTTTTGTCCCCCGGGCACTGGTTTTGTTCCCGGGGCCCTGGTTTTTTCCCCCGCGCCCTGGTTTTGTCCCCCGGGGCCCTGGTTTTTTTCCCGGGGCTCTGGTTTTTTTCCCGGGGCTCTGGTTTTTTTCCCGGGGCTCTGGTTTTGTTCCCGGGGCTCTGGTTTTTTTCCCGGGGCCCTGGTTTTTTTCCCGCGGGCCGCCGTTTTATTCCCGGGGCTCTTGTTTTGTTCCCGGGGCTCTTCTTTTGTTCCCAGGGCTCTGGTTTTGTTCCCGGGGCTCTGGTTTTGTTTCCGGGGCCCTGGTTTTGTTCCCGGGGCTCTGGTTTTGTTTCCGGGGCCCTGGTTTTGTTCCCGGGGCCCTGGTTTTGTTCCCCGGGTCGTGGTTTTGTTCCCGGGGCTCTGGTTGTGTTCCCGGGGCCTTGGTTGTGTTTCCGGGGCACTGGTTTTGTCCCCCGCGCCCTGGTTTTGTCCCCCGCGCCCTGGTTTAGTCCCCCAGGCCCTGGTTTTGTCCCCCGGGCCCTGGTTTTGTTCCCGGGGCCCTGGTTTTGTTCCCCGGGCCCTGGTTTTGTTCCCGGGGCCCTCGTTTTCTTCCCCGGGCCCTGGTTTTGTTCCCGGGGCCCTGGTTTTGTCCCCCGGGCCCTGGTTTTGTTCCCGGGGCTCTGGTTTTCTCCCCGGGGTTCTGGTTTTCTGCCCCGGGCTCTGTTTTTTTTCCCGGGGCCCTGGTTTTTTTCCCGGGGCTCTGGTTTTGTTCCCGGGTCCCTGGTTTTCTTCCCCGGGCCCTGGTTTTGTCTCCCGGGCCCTGGTTTTGTTCCCGGGGCTCTGGTTTTTTTCCCCTGCGCCCTGGTTTTGTCCCCCGCGCCCTGGTTTTGTCCCCCGGGCCCTGGTTTTGTCCCCCGGGCCCTGGTTTTGTTCCCGGGGCTCTGGTTTTGTTCCCGGGGCCCTGGTTTTGTTCCCGGGGCCCTGGTTTTGTTCCCGGGGCCCTGGTTTTTTTCCCGGGGCCCTGGTTTTTTTCCCGGGGCTCTGGTTTTGTTCCCGGGTCCCTGGTTTTCTTCCCGGGGCCCTGGTTTTCTTCCCGGGGCCCTGGTTTTGTTCCCCGGGCCCTGGTTTTGTTCCCGGGGCCCTGGTCTTGTTCCCGGGGCCCTGGTTTTCTTCCCCGGGCCCTGGTTTTCTTCCCCGGGCCCTGGTTTTGTTCCCGGGGCCCTGGTTTTCTTCCCCGGGCCCTGGTTTTGTTCCCGGGGCCCTTGTTTTTTTCCCGGGGCTCTGGTTTTGTTCCCGGGGCTCTGGTTTTGTTCCCGGGGCTCTGGTTTTGTTCCCGGGGCCCTGGTTTTGTTCCCGGGGCCCTGGTTTTGTTCCCGGGGTTCTGGTTTTGTCCCCGGGGCTCTGGTTTTGTTTCCGGGGCCCTGGTTTTGTTCCCCGGGCCCTGGTTTTGTTCCCGGGGCCCTGGTTTTGTTCCTGGGGCTCTGGTTTTCTTCCCCGGGCCCTGGTTTTGTTCCCCGGGCCCTGGTTTTGTTCCCGGGGCCCTGGTTTTGTCCCCCGCGCCCTGGTTTTGTCCCCCGGGCCCTGGTTATGTTCCCGGGGCCCTTGTTTTGTTCCCGGGGCCCTGGTTTTGTCCCCCGAGGCCCTGGTTTTGTTCCCGGGGCCCTGGTTTTGTTCCCGAGGCCCTGGTTTTGTTCCCGGGGCTCTGGTTTTCTCTCCAGGGCTCTGGTTTTCTCCCCGGGCCCTGGTTTTTTTCCCGCGGCCCTGGTTTTGTCCCCCGGGCCCTGGTTTTGTCCCCCGGGCCCTGGTTTTTTTCCCGGGGCCCTGGTTTTGTCCCCCGGGCCCTGGTTTTGTCCCCCGGGCACTGGTTTTGTTCCCGGGGCCCTGGTTTTTTCCCCCGCGCCCTGGTTTTGTCCCCCGGGCCCTGGTTTTGTTCCCGGGGCCCTTGTTTTTTTCCCGGGGCTCTGGTTTTGTTCCCGGGGCTCTGGTTTTGTTCCCGGGGCCCTGGTTTTTTTCCCGGGGCTCTGGTTTTTTTCCCGGGGCTCTGGTTTTTTTCCCGGGGCTCTGGTTTTTTTCCCGGGGCTCTGGTTTTGTTCCCGGGGCTCTGGTTTTTTTCCCGAGGCCCTGGTTTTTTTCCCGCGGGCCCTGGTTTTATTCCCGGGGCTCTTGTTTTGTTCCTGGGGCTCTGGTTTTGTTCCCGGGGCTCTGGTTTTGTTCCCGGGGCTCTGGTTTTGTTTCCGGGGCCCTGGTTTTGTTCCCGGGGCTCTGGTTTTGTTTCCGGGGCCCTAGTTTTGTTTCTGGGGCCCTGGTTTTGTTCCCGGGGCCGTGGTTTTGTTCCCGGGGCCCTGGTTGTCTTCCAGGGGCCCTGATTGTGTTCCCGGGGCTCTGGTTTTGTTCCCAGGGCTCTGGTTTTCTCCCCGGGGCTCTGGTTTTCTCCCCGGGGCTCTGGTTTTGTTCCCGGGGCTCTGGTTTTGTTCCCGGGTCTCTGGTTTTCTCCCCGGGGTTCTGGTTTTGTTCCCCGGGCCCTGGTTTTGTCCCCCGGGCTCTGGTTTTGTTTCCCGCGCTCTGGTTTTGTCCCCCGGGCCCTGGTTTTGTTCCCGGGGCCCTGGTTTTGTTCCCGGGGCCCTGGTTTTGTTCCCGGGGCCCTGGTTTTTTTCCCGGGGCCCTGGTTTTTTTCCCGGGGTCCTGGTTTTTTTCCCGGGGCTCTGGTTTTGTTCCCAGGTCCCTGGTTTTCTTCCCGGGGCCCTGGTTTTGTTTCCCGGGCCCTGGTTTTGTTCCCGGGGCCCTGGTTTTCTTCCCCGGGCCCTGGTTTTCTTCCCCGGGCCCTGGTTTTGTTCCCGGGGCCCTGGTTTTCTTCCCCGGGCCCTGGTTTTGTTCCCGGGGCCCTTGTTTTTTTCCCGGGACTCTGGTTTTTTTCCCGGGGCTCTGGTTTTGTTCCCGGGGCTCTGGTTTTGTTCCCGGGGCCCTGGTTTTTTTCCCGGGGCTCTGGTTTTTTTCCCGGGGTCTGGTTTTTTTCCCGGGGCTCTGGTTTTGTTCCCGGGGCCCTGGTTTTTTTCCCGGGGCCCTGGTTTTTTTCCCGCGGGCCGCGGTTTTATTCCCGGGGCTCTTGTTTTGTTCCCGGGGCTCTTGTTTTGTTCCCGGGGCTCTGGTTTTGTTCCCGGGGCTCTGGTTTTGTTTCCGGGGCCCTGGTTTTGTTCCCGGGGCTCTGGTTTTGTTTCCGGGTCCCTGGTTTTCTTCCCGGGGCCCTGGTTTTGTTCCCCGGGTCGTGGTTTTGTTCCCGGGACCCTGGTTGTGTTCCCGGGGCCCTGGTTGTGTTCCCGGGGCACTGGTTTTGTCCCCCGCGCCCTGGTTTTGTCCCCCGCGCCCTGGTTTAGTCCCCCAGGCCCTGGTTTTGTCCCCCGGGCCCTGGTTTTGTTCCCGGGGCCCTGGTTTTGTTCCCGGGGCCCTGTTTTTTTCCCCCGGGCCCTGTTTTTTTCCCCCGGGCCCTGGTTTTCCTCCCGGGGCCCTGGTTTTCCTCCCGGGGCCCTGGTTTTGTTCCCGGGACCCTGGTTTTGTTCCCGGGGCCCTGGTTTTGTCCCCCGGGCCCTGGTTTTGTTCCCGGGGCTCTGGTTTTCTCCCCGGGGTTCTGGTTTTCTCCCCCGGGCTCTGGTTTTGTTCCCGGGGCTCTGGTTTTGTTCCCGGGGCTCTGGTTTTGTTTCTGGGGCCCTGGTTTTGTTCCCGGGGACCTGGTTTTGTTCCCGGGGCCCTGGTTGTGTTCCAGGGGCCCTGATTGTGTTCCCGGGGCTCTGGTTTTGTTCCCAGGGCCCTGGTTTTGTTCCCGGGGCCCTGGTTTTGTTTCTGGGGCCCTGGTTTTGTTCCCGGGGCCCTGGTTTTGTTCCCGGGGCCCTGGTTGTGTTCCAGGGGCCCTGATTGTGTTCCCGGGGCTCTGGTTTTGTTCCCGGGGCTCTGGTTTTGTTCCCGGGGCTCTCGTTTTGTTCCCGGGGCTCTGGTTTTCTCCCCGGGGCCCTGGTTTTGTCCCCCGGGCTCTGGTTTTGTTTCCCGTGCTCTGGTTTTGTTCCCGGGGCTCTGGTTTTTTTCCCCGGGCTCTTGTTTTGTTCCCGGGGCTCTGGTTTTGTCCCCCGGGCCCTGGTTTTGTTCCCGGGGCTCTGGTTTTGTTCCCCGTGCTTCTGGTCGTTCTCTCCTCCCCTTTGCCAGGGGATTGTGGGAAGGGTGGTGGGTGGGGCCCGGAGCATATGAGCTACAGCCTCTCCTCAGGCAGCTCATTCTGCTGCTGGGCTTCTCTGGAGGTGGTCTGCTGTTCCTGCAGCTGACTGCAGCTTTTGAGCTGCCTAAGCTCTTTGCGTAGTCTTGTTTTGATATTTAGAGAAGCAGAGGTGTCTGTTTAAGGTAAGGGCTTCCGGACCAGTCAAGGTTCAGCTGCATGTGTAGAAGAAAGCACACTTGTATGCAGCTTTTTTTTTTTTCCCCCCAGGTCAGTAAATTTGTATTGGGTGTTCAGAGGTGGCAAGATGTATGGTTTTGGTTAATAATATGGTTTTGGTTTTTATTTTATTCCAGGTGCATTGTATTGTTTTGGAATTCCTGACTTTATTGAAGATGGAACCTTGTTGTGTTTTTTTTTTCCACCAGACGCTGTATATTGCAGAAGCTGTTGACATCGTCTCTGGATAGGAGCAATGGTGAGAGTATTTAGCAGGGGTTGAGGTGAGCATCTTGTATGCATCTGTAGACGGAGTTCTAGCATTGTTCAAGAAAGTAGCAGGGACATCTAAGGCATAGTACCTTTCAGCGTATGGAACGGCTCATGGCCTTTCCCGTTCGCCCACAGAGTATCATGTTGTCCCTAGAACGGATGCAGCTTGCGGCCAGCCCCTCGTAGATGACAAGCGTCAGGACTTTGCTTATTTTGTGGGGCTGTAGCAGAGGTGAGAGTGTGTGGGAAGGTGGAAGATAGGAGGTGCTCGCGGAAGCCTGGGCATAGCTGGGAAGAGCAGCTCCCGGGGAGCGGGCGACACAGGGGGTTCAGGGGTGCAAATCCAGGGCAGGAGCTGTCAGGAAGGAGCGGGGTTCCTTCCCTGACGGTTGAGGAGAAGAGAAGGGGTTTCTAAACTTTTGGGACCAGGGCACCTTTTGGTTGGGAAAGGGAGGTGTGTTCACCAGCCTTACTGAGGTGGGTTTTGCAGTTGGATTTGGGTGTCGATGAGGTCTGTTCTGTTTTAGTCTGTCCGCAGCTGACGGGAGATACACACGCATACGGAAGGGTTAAAAGATGGGCTTTTGGTCCGTGGCTGGACGCTGGGTGAGAAATAGATAGCTAAGAAAACGGCAGTCAGCATAGAAAACAGACGGTTCATGGTCTATTGTGTGAAAATGCTGAATACAGAAGGAGAAGGAAGGTTGAGAAAATGTTAGGGGAGGACGTGAAGGACGTGGAAGACGTGCCGTAACGAAGAAATATAAAGTACAAGGTATAATTTTGCTTGCTTTGTTACCTTTTGCTGTTGGCTTGAGTGTAGGTTAATACGTAAATGCTGGAGTATGGTAATATGTTGCGTGAACAAGGCCTAGGAACCAATAGACGGGGTGGCTGTGGCTCGTGCAGCGCGCTCGATCGGCGAGCGCATGCGCCGTAGGCTCCCTATGTTGAGAGTTGCCAATTGAGGCGTGTTTCGGCACCCGCTGGCCACGTGTGTCGAAACCCGTTTCCTTGGCAAATGTATAAATACCGGGATTTTCCCGAAGAACAGTGGGCCGGTGTACAGCGAGGTCACCGTTGCCTCCGTGGGGACGCCCACGTAAAGCTGGCACCTACCGACTGCTGGGGCTGAGTTTGCGGCGCAAGACGATCCGAGAATGTAGGGATGGTTCGTCTTTCTGCTGGTCGTCGGGTTGGTAAGACACTGGCTTTGCAAAATACCCTTAGCGTAAGGCATGATTGTAGTGACTGAAGTGCTTGCTTTTCCCCTTGCTTATAGTCTGTGTAGCCTATGTGTGCTCCCCTTGTAAAGGAATCCTCGAAAGCCAGTCTAAAGGAACCCCAAAGTGACGGGAGACGCCGAGTAAACGGCCCGGGCCTGCGCATCACAAGATAGAGGGCTGAAGGTGAGAGAAGTCTCCTGTGGGAAAGCATGAGGTCTGTTAAGGTCCATGCAAATAGATGGTGCAGAACTCTGAGGTCTGTACCGGCTGCCTTTGGGGTGCTGCCGGGGGTTCTTGGGGTGGTCCCGTGGGTGTCTGGGTGCCCAGAGGATGGTCCTGAGGGTCTTGGGGTGCTTCTGGGGGTTCTTGTTGTGCTCCGGGGGGGTCTCTGGATGCCCACGGGGTGCTCGTGGGGGTCTTGGGGTGCTTGTGGGGGTTCTGGATGCTCTGGGAGTCCCTGTGTGCCCACGGGGTGCTCCTGGGGTTGTCGGGGTGGCCAGAGGATGCTTCTGGGCATCTTGGCGTGCTTCTGGGCCTATTTGCGGTGCTGCTGGGGGTCCCGGTGTGCCCACAGCAGGCTCCTGGGTTTCTAGGTGCGGGTTCTAGGTGCCGGTTCTAGGTGCCGGTTCTGCTGCTCACGGGGCGCCACTTCCACTGTTCGGAGCTCGGGTAACGCGCCTCGGGCCCGGCTTTTGAGGCCGGGGCCCTGGTTTTGTTTCCGGGGCTCTGGTTTTGTTTCCGGGGCCCTGGTTTTGTTCCCGGGGCCCTGGTTTTGTTCCCCGGGTCGTGGTTGTGTTCCCGGGGCCCTGGTTGTGTTCCCGGGGCCCTGGTTGTGTTCCCGGGGCCCTGGTTTTTTCCCCCGCGCCCTGGTTTTGTCCCCCGCGCCCTGGTTTTGTCCCCCGGGCCCTGGTTTTGTCCCCCGGGCCCTGGTTTTGTTCCCGGGGCCCTGGTTTTGTTCCCGGGGCCCTGGTTTTGTCCCCCAGGCCCTGGTTTTGTCCCCCAGGCCCTGGTTTTGTTCCCGGGGCCCTGGTTTTGTTCCCGGGGCCCTGGTTTTGTTCCCGGGGCCCTGGTTTTGTTCCCGGGGCCCTGGTTTTGTTCCCGGGGCCCTGGTTTTCTTCCCCGGGCCCTGGTTTTGTTCCCGGGGCTCTGGTTTTGTTCCCGGGGCCCTGGTTTTGTTCCCGGGGCCCTGGTTTTTTTCCCGGGGCCCTGGTTTTGTCCCCGGCGTTCTGGTTTTCTCCCCCGGGCTCTGGTTTTATTCCCGGGGCCCTGGTTTTGTTCCCGCGGCCCTGGTTTTGTTCCCGGGGCTCTGGTTTTGTTCCCGGGGCTCTGGTTTTGTTCCCGGGGCCCTGGTTTTGTTCCCGGGGCCCTGGTTTTGTTCCCGGGGCCCTGGTTTTGTTCCCGGGGCCCTGGTTTTCTTCATGGGGCCGTGGTTTTGTTCCCGGGGCCCTGGTTGTGTTCCAGGGGCCCTGGTTGTGTTCCCGGGGCTCTGGTTTTGTTCCCAGGGCTCTGGTTTTCTCCCCGGGGCTCTGGTTTTCTCCCCGGGGCTCTGGTTTTGTTCCCGGGGCTCTGGTTTTGTTCCCGGGGCTCTGGTTTTCTCCCCGGGGTTCTGGTTTTGTTCCCCGGGCCCTGGTTTTGTCCCCCGGGCTCTGGTTTTGTTTCCCGCGCTCTGGTTTTGTCCCCCGGGCCCTGGTTTTGTTCCCGGGGCCCTGGTTTTTTTCCCGGGGCCCTGGTTTTTTTCCCGGGGCCCTGGTTTTTTTCCCGGGGCCCTGGTTTTTTTCCCGGGGCCCTGGTTTTTTTCCCGGGGCTCTGGTTTTGTTCCCAGGTCCCTGGTTTTCTTCCCGGGGCCCTGGTTTTGTTCCCCGGGCCCTGGTTTTGTTCCCGGGGCCCTGGTTTTGTTCCCCGGGCCCTGGTTTTCTTCCCCGGGCCCTGGTTTTGTTCCCGGGGCCCTGGTTTTCTTCCCCGGGCCCTGGTTTTGTTCCCGGGGCCCTTGTTTTGTTCCCGGGGCCCTGGTTTTTTTCCCGGGGCTCTGGTTTTTTTCCCGGGGCTCTGGTTTTTTTCCCGGGGCTCTGGTTTTTTTCCCGGGGCTCTGGTTTTGTTCCCGGGGCCCTGGTTTTTTTCCCGGGGCCCTGGTTTTTTTCCCGCGGGCCGCGGTTTTATTCCCGGGGCTCTTGTTTTGTTCCCGGGGCTCTTGTTTTGTTCCCGGGGCTCTGGTTTTGTTTCCGGGGCCCTGGTTTTGTTCCCGGGGCCCTGGTTTTGTTTCCGGGGCCCTGGTTTTGTTCCCGGGGCCCTGGTTTTGTTCCCCGGGTCGTGGTTTTGTTCCCGGGACCCTGGTTGTGTTCCCGGGGCCCTGGTTGTGTTCCCGGGGCACTGGTTTTGTCCCCCGCGCCCTGGTTTTGTCCCCCGCGCCCTGGTTTAGTCCCCCAGGCCCTGGTTTTGTCCCCCGGGCCCTGGTTTTGTTCCCGGGGCCCTGGTTTTGTTCCCGGGGCCCTGTTTTTTTCCCCCGGGCCCTGGTTTTGTTCCCGGGGCCCTGGTTTTGTTCCCGGGGCCCTGGTTTTCCTCCCGGGGCCCTGGTTTTGTTCCCGGGGCCCTGGTTTTGTCCCCCGGGCCCTGGTTTTGTTCCCGGGGCTCTGGTTTTCTCCCCGGGGTTCTGGTTTTCTCCCCCGGGCTCTGGTTTTGTTCCCGGGACTCTGGTTTTGTTCCCGGGGCTCTGGTTTTGTTTCTGGGGCCCTGGTTTTGTTCCCGGGGACCTGGTTTTGTTCCCGGGGCCCTGGTTGTGTTCCAGGGGCCCTGATTGTGTTCCCAGGGCCCTGGTTTTGTTCCCGGGGCCCTGGTTTTGTTCCCGGGGCCCTGGTTTTGTTCCCGGGGCCCTGGTTTTGTTCCCGGGGCCCTGGTTTTGTTCCCGGGGCCCTGGTTGTGTTCCAGGGGCCCTGATTGTGTTCCCGGGGCTCTGGTTTTGTTCCCGGGGCTCTGGTTTTGTTCCCGGGGCTCTCGTTTTGTTCCCGGGGCTCTGGTTTTCTCCCCGGGGCCCTGGTTTTGTCCCCCGGGCTCTGGTTTTGTTTCCCGTGCTCTGGTTTTGTTCCCGGGGCTCTGGTTTTTTTCCCCGGGCTCTTGTTTTGTTCCCGGGGCTCTGGTTTTGTCCCCCGGGCCCTGGTTTTGTTCCCGGGGCTCTGGTTTTGTTCCCCGTGCTTCTGGTCGTTCTCTCCTCCCCTTTGCCAGGGGATTGTGGGAAGGGTGGTGGGTGGGGCCCGGAGCATATGAGCTACAGCCTCTCCTCAGGCAGCTCATTCTGCTGCTGGGCTTCTCTGGAGGTGGTCTGCTGTTCCTGCAGCTGACTGCAGCTTTTGAGCTGCCTAAGCTCTTTGCGTAGTCTTGTTTTGATATTTAGAGAAGCAGAGGTGTCTGTTTAAGGTAAGGGCTTCCGGACCAGTCAAGGTTCAGCTGCATGTGTAGAAGAAAGCACACTTGTATGCAGCTTTTTTTTTTTTCCCCCCAGGTCAGTAAATTTGTATTGGGTGTTCAGAGGTGGCAAGATGTATGGTTTTGGTTAATAATATGGTTTTGGTTTTTATTTTATTCCAGGTGCATTGTATTGTTTTGGAATTCCTGACTTTATTGAAGATGGAACCTTGTTGTGTTTTTTTTTTCCACCAGACGCTGTATATTGCAGAAGCTGTTGACATCGTCTCTGGATAGGAGCAATGGTGAGAGTATTTAGCAGGGGTTGAGGTGAGCATCTTGTATGCATCTGTAGACGGAGTTCTAGCATTGTTCAAGAAAGTAGCAGGGACATCTAAGGCATAGTACCTTTCAGCGTATGGAACGGCTCATGGCCTTTCCCGTTCGCCCACAGAGTATCATGTTGTCCCTAGAACGGATGCAGCTTGCGGCCAGCCCCTCGTAGATGACAAGCGTCAGGACTTTGCTTATTTTGTGGGGCTGTAGCAGAGGTGAGAGTGTGTGGGAAGGTGGAAGATAGGAGGTGCTCGCGGAAGCCTGGGCATAGCTGGGAAGAGCAGCTCCCGGGGAGCGGGCGACACAGGGGGTTCAGGGGTGCAAATCCAGGGCAGGAGCTGTCAGGAAGGAGCGGGGTTCCTTCCCTGACGGTTGAGGAGAAGAGAAGGGGTTTCTAAACTTTTGGGACCAGGGCACCTTTTGGTTGGGAAAGGGAGGTGTGTTCACCAGCCTTACTGAGGTGGGTTTTGCAGTTGGATTTGGGTGTCGATGAGGTCTGTTCTGTTTTAGTCTGTCCGCAGCTGACGGGAGATACACACGCATACGGAAGGGTTAAAAGATGGGCTTTTGGTCCGTGGCTGGACGCTGGGTGAGAAATAGATAGCTAAGAAAACGGCAGTCAGCATAGAAAACAGACGGTTCATGGTCTATTGTGTGAAAATGCTGAATACAGAAGGAGAAGGAAGGTTGAGAAAATGTTAGGGGAGGACGTGAAGGACGTGGAAGACGTGCCGTAACGAAGAAATATAAAGTACAAGGTATAATTTTGCTTGCTTTGTTACCTTTTGCTGTTGGCTTGAGTGTAGGTTAATACGTAAATGCTGGAGTATGGTAATATGTTGCGTGAACAAGGCCTAGGAACCAATAGACGGGGTGGCTGTGGCTCGTGCAGCGCGCTCGATCGGCGAGCGCATGCGCCGTAGGCTCCCTATGTTGAGAGTTGCCAATTGAGGCGTGTTTCGGCACCCGCTGGCCACGTGTGTCGAAACCCGTTTCCTTGGCAAATGTATAAATACCGGGATTTTCCCGAAGAACAGTGGGCCGGTGTACAGCGAGGTCACCGTTGCCTCCGTGGGGACGCCCACGTAAAGCTGGCACCTACCGACTGCTGGGGCTGAGTTTGCGGCGCAAGACGATCCGAGAATGTAGGGATGGTTCGTCTTTCTGCTGGTCGTCGGGTTGGTAAGACACTGGCTTTGCAAAATACCCTTAGCGTAAGGCATGATTGTAGTGACTGAAGTGCTTGCTTTTCCCCTTGCTTATAGTCTGTGTAGCCTATGTGTGCTCCCCTTGTAAAGGAATCCTCGAAAGCCAGTCTAAAGGAACCCCAAAGTGACGGGAGACGCCGAGTAAACGGCCCGGGCCTGCGCATCACAAGATAGAGGGCTGAAGGTGAGAGAAGTCTCCTGTGGGAAAGCATGAGGTCTGTTAAGGTCCATGCAAATAGATGGTGCAGAACTCTGAGGTCTGTACCGGCTGCCTTTGGGGTGCTGCCGGGGGTTCTTGGGGTGGTCCCGTGGGTGTCTGGGTGCCCAGAGGATGGTCCTGAGGGTCTTGGGGTGCTTCTGGGGGTTCTTGTTGTGCTCCGGGGGGGTCTCTGGATGCCCACGGGGTGCTCGTGGGGGTCTTGGGGTGCTTGTGGGGGTTCTGGATGCTCTGGGAGTCCCTGTGTGCCCACGGGGTGCTCCTGGGGTTGTCGGGGTGGCCAGAGGATGCTTCTGGGCATCTTGGCGTGCTTCTGGGCCTATTTGCGGTGCTGCTGGGGGTCCCGGTGTGCCCACAGCAGGCTCCTGGGTTTCTAGGTGCGGGTTCTAGGTGCCGGTTCTAGGTGCCGGTTCTGCTGCTCACGGGGCGCCACTTCCACTGTTCGGAGCTCGGGTAACGCGCCTCGGGCCCGGCTTTTGAGGCCGGGGCTCTGGTTTTGTTCCCCGGGGCTCTGGTTTTGTTCCCCGGGGCTCTGGTTTTGTTCCCCGGGGCTCTGGTTTTGTTTCCCGGCTCTGGTTTTCTCCCGCGGGCTGCGGTTTTGTTGCCGGGGCGCTGGTTTTGTTGCCGGGGCGCTGGTTTTGTTGCCGGGGCGCTGGTTTTGTTGCCGGGGCGCTGGTTTTGTTGCCGGGGCGTTGGTTTTGTTGCCGGGGCGTTGGTTTTGTTGCCGGGGTGCTGGTTTTGTTCCCGGGGCGCTGGTTTTTAGAGGCGCAATGTATTTTCTAAAATAATGAGTGAGAAGCGAGTAAATGTAATTGTTGCAAGTATTTGGTCAACTAGAGAGTAATTTTTATCTCGGAAATGAAAGTACATTGTACATTTGAAATGTAAAAAATGATATTGAAAATTTTACTGGGAGTCAGCAACGGACCAAATTACACGTAAAACTTACTTTTAGAAAAATTACAGGCAGAAATTTTTCTTGATTGGAATCACAGTAAGAACTGAAAAAACAAATGAAAGTACCTAGCCAAGTGGGCGTTGTTAATGTCTGTGGGTAAAGATAGCTGTTGGGGGGGGGGAATTGTTACAAGTGTTCACAGCTCTTTCTGAGGGACTGTTGTGCTAATAACTTTTGCAAATGACGATTTAAATGAGAATTAGTCAACAGAGGGAGAGTTGTCAATATCTATAGATAAATTTAGCTACGGACCGGTTAAAAGAATGCCTGTGTGTTACTGGCTCCTAAGTATATTTCAAGTATTTGTAGTTGTGTAAAGGTTGTAGTAGCTTTGAATAGTTTTAAAGAAATGTAGATTACTACTTGGGCATAAATGATGCAGATTGTAATACCGATGTTAACGAGACACTAGCAGGCGTAAATTGCGTCTAAGTAGTATTCTAAGAAACACATCAAACTGTGCAGTAAAGATGGAATGCTAATACGGCTGTGTTTAATTATCCTAATTGCAGTTAGAGCTAATTGTGGTAGTTAATCCAGTCTTTATTAGTGGTCTAAGGCATAATAAAAATATGATTGTAACAAAGTTTTAATAAAGGTCTCTTTATCTGTTTCGTTTCCCATGTCTTTTTTGTCCATGTTGGTCTTTGGGTTTTTTTTTGTGTGTACGTGTGTTTTGTCATCAATGTGTTGTCTCTGTTTGTGGGTTTGCTGTGTCGGTTAGAGGCCTTTCCTGTGTTTATCTTGGGGGTGCTGTGTTGTCTGGGGTTTTGTGTGCATCTTTGTTAGGTTATATTTTCAGTGTTTTTGTGTTTGTCTTGGTTTTGGTTTGTTGCGTCTTCTGGGTTTTTGTGTTTGTCTTGGTGTTGGGCCTGTTTTGGGTTTGTTTTTGGGTGTTTGCTTTTTAAAATTTTAAATAGCAGCAGTAGAAAATGGCATTCTCTTCGGCAGCCATAATTACAAAAAATTTTAAAAAAAAATTTAAAAAATTGCTGCCACTCACTGTGCCATTTTCTACTGCTGCACCAGAGTTAATATTTTTCATTTTATTAAAATATACAAATTACTAGTACTTATAGTGGGAGTAATTAATGATTACAATAATCATCATCTACTGTTCTTGCAACCATTCATCCCTCCCACTTGGAATGCTAATTAACTGCTCATTATCCGAATAAATTCACAAAATATGCAAATTAGCAAATTTTTTTTTTTAGCACACCAAGGGTTAAAAAATAAATGCACCACTTAAAACCATTCGAACCATGTCTCTTCCACACAGCCAGATGACTTCGACACAACATAGACTCATCTCCATACCATAGAGGTCTGCTGCATGATTTCCTCACCGTAAAAGCAGTCTCCAGACCATAGAGTACAGCTGGAGGACTTTCAGACCACAGAGCTAAACCTCCAGACCATAGAGAGCAACGCCCAGTCTAGACAGTACACTTAGAGGTCTTCCGGACCATAGAGATGGACTTCCGGACCATAGAGATGGACTTCCGGACCATAGAGATGGACTTCCGGACCATAGTGTGCCACACCGGAAGTTAGCCTCTGTAGTCCGGAAGTCCTCCAGCAGCACCGGAAGTCCTCCAACAGCACCGGAAGTCCTCCAGCAACACCGGAAGTCCTCCAGCAACACCGGAAGTCCTCCAGCAACACCGGAAGTCGCCGTAAAGCCACCGGAAATGCACTTTTATGACCGAAAAACAACCCGGAACGATCAAAATAAAGCAGACGGACACAAGCTGAGGCTGGAAGTCGCACTTAGTACACCGGAAGTAAATACTAAACACGGAGAAGACAAAAGGTAAAACAGGGTTACAGCAAGGGGTGAGGTTAAGATTAGGAATTACAAGTTAGAGTTACAGCACTTAGGGTAAGAGGTTAGAGGTTGTGGTTACAGTTAGGCACCATAGTTAACCTTAGGATAATGACTTGCAGCTTGTGACTTAGGGGGTTGGGATCAGGATCATAGTTGAGGTTCAGGGGATTAAGGTTAGGGGTCAGGATCGGGGTTAGGGTCATTGGGGTTAGGAGTTAGGGTCACAGTTAGGGGTTAGGGCTGATAGAATTAGGGCATTAGGGGTTGGGGTTAGAGGTTTAGGGCTAGAGAGATGGGCTTAGGGTTAGGGCCGTTAGGGTTAACGGTGGGGTTAGGTTTAGAGCTTAGGGGGTTAGGGTTAGGGGGTTGGGGTTGGGGTTGGGGTTAGTGTTAGGGGTTTAGGGTTGGGGTTAGAGGAACGGTTAGGGCCGTTAGGGTTAGGGGTTAGGGTTAGGGTTTGGGGTTAGGGTTAGGGTTTAGGGTTAGGGTTAGGGTTAGGGTTAGGGTTAGGGTCATTGGGGTTGGGGTTAGGGTTAGGGGTTGGGGTTAGGGTTAGGGGTTGGGGTTAGGGGTTAGGGGTTAGGGTTGGGGTCAGGGGTCGGGGTCAGGGGTCAGGGTCAGGGGTCGGGGGTCGGGGTTAGGGTCAGGGGTCAGGGGTCAGGGGTTAGGGTCAGGGGTCAGGTCAGGGGTCAGGGTCAGGGGTCAGGGGTCGGGGTCAGGGGTCAGGGGTCAGGGGTCAGGGGTCAGGGGTTAGGGTCAGGGGTCAGGTCAGGGGTCAGGGTCAGGGGTCAGGGTCAGGGGTTAGGCTCAGGGGTCAGGGGTCAGGGTCAGGGGTCAGGGTCAGGGGTCAGGGGTCAGGGTCAGGGGTCAGGGGTCAGGGGTCGGGGTCAGGGGTTTTGTTCCCGGGGCCCTGGTTTTGTTCCCGGGGCTCTGTTTTTTTTCCCGGGGCTCTGGTTGTGTTCCCGGGGCTCTGGTTTTCTCCCCGGGGTTCTGGTTTTGTCCCCCGGGCCCTGGTTTTGTCCCCCGGGCCCTGGTTTTGTCCCCCGGGCTCTGTTTTTGTTTCCAGCGCTCTGGTTTTGTCCCCGGGGCCCTGGTTTTGTTCCCCGGGCTCTGGTTTTGTTCCCCGGGCCCTGGTTTTGTTTCCGGGGCTCTGGTTTTGTTTCCGGGGCTCTGGTTTTGTTCCCGGAGCTCTGGTTCTCTCCCGCTGGCTCTGGTTCTCTCCCGCGTGCCGCGGTTTTGTTCCCGGGACTCTGGTTTTGTTCCCCGGGCCCTGGTTTTGTTCCCCAGGCTCTGGTTTTCTCCCCGGGGCCCTGGTTTTGTTCCCGGGGCCCTGGTTTTGTTCCCGGGGCCCTGGTTTTGTTCCCGAGGCCCTGGTTTTGTTCCCGGGGCCCTGGTTTTGTTCCCGGGGCCCTGGTTGTGTTCCAGGGTCCTGGTTGTGTTCCCCGGGCCCTGGTTTTGTCCCCCGGGCTCTGGTTTTGTTTCCCGCGCTCTGGTTTTTTTTCCCGGGCCCTGGCTTTGTTCCCGGGGCCCTGGCTTTGTTCCCGGGGCCCTGGTTTTTTTCCCGGGGCTCTGGTTTTGTTCCCGGGGCTCGGTTTTGTTCCCGGGGCTCTGGTTTTTTTCCCGGGGCCCTGGTTTTGTTCCCGGGGCTCTGGTTTTGTCCCCGGGGCTCTGGTTTTGTCCCCGGGGCTCTGGTTTTGTCCCCGGGGCCCTGGTTTTGTTCCCGGGGCCCTGGTTTTGTTCCCGGGGCCCTGGTTTTGTCCCCCGGGCCCTGGTTTTGTCCCCCGGGCCCTGGTTTTGTCCCCCCGGCCATGGTTTTGTTCCCGGGGCCCTGGTTTTGTTCCCGGGGCCCTGGTTTTGTTCCCGGGGCCCTGGTTTTGTTTCAGGGGCCCTGGTTTTGTTTCAGGGGCCCTGGTTTTGTTCCCCGGGCCCTGGTTTTGTTCCCGGGGCCCTGGTTTTGTTTCCCGGGCCCTGGTTTTGTCCCCCGGGCCCTGGTTTTGTCCCCCGGGCCCTGGTTTTGTTCCCGAGGCCCTTGTTTTGTTCCCGCGGCCCTGGTTTTTTCCCCCGGGCCCTGGTTTTGTTCCCGGGGCCCTGGCTTTGTTCCCGGGGCCCTGGTTTTGTTCCCGGGGCTCTGGTTTTGTTCCCGGGGCTCGGTTTTGTTCCCGGGGCTCTGGTTTTTTTCCCGGGGCCCTGGTTTTGTCCCCCGGGCCCTGGTTTTGTCCCCCGGGCCCTGGTTTTGTTCCCGGGGCTCTGGTTTTGTCCCCGGGGCTCTGGTTTTGTTCCCGGGGCCCTGGTTTTGTCCCCCGGGCCCTGGTTTTGTCCCCCGGGCCCTGGTTTTGTCCCCCCGGCCCTGGTTTTGTTCCCGGGGCCCTGGTTTTGTTCCCGGGGCCCTGGTTTTGTTCCAGGGGCCCTGGTTTTGTTCCAGGGGCCCTGGTTTTGTTCCAGGGGCCCTGGTTTTGTTTCAGGGGCCCTGGTTTTGTTCCCCGGGCCCTGGTTTTGTTCCCGGGGCCCTGGTTTTGTTTCCCGGGCCCTGGTTTTGTCCCCCGGGCCCTGGTTTTTTCCCCCGGGCTCTGGTTTTGTTTCCCGCGCTCTGGTTTTTTTTCCCGGGCCCTGGCTTTGTTCCCGGGGCCCTGGCTTTGTTCCCGGGGCCCTGGTTTTTTTCCCGGGGCTCTGGTTTTGTTCCCGGGGCTCGGTTTTGTTCCCGGGGCTCTGGTTTTTTTCCCGGGGCCCTGGTTTTATCCCCCGGGCCCTGGTTTTGTCCCCCGGGCCCTGGTTTTGTTCCCGGGGCTCTGGTTTTGTCCCCGGGGCTCTGGTTTTGTCCCCGGGGCTCTGGTTTTGTTCCCGGGGCTCTGGTTTTGTTCCCGGGGCCCTGGTTTTGTCCCCCGGGCCCTGGTTTTGTCCCCCGGTCCCTGGTTTTGTCCCCCCGGCCATGGTTTTGTTCCCGGGGCCCTGGTTTTGTTCCCGGGGCACTGGTTTTGTTCCCGGGGCCCTGGTTTTGTTTCAGGGGCCCTGGTTTTGTTTCAGGGGCCCTGGTTTTGTTCCCCGGGCCCTGGTTTTGTTCCCGGGGCCCTGGTTTTGTTTCCCGGGCCCTGGTTTTGTCCCCCGGGCCCTGGTTTTGTCCCCCGGGCCCTGGTTTTGTTCCCGAGGCCCTTGTTTTGTTCCCGCGGCCCTGGTTTTTTCCCCCGGGCCCTGGTTTTGTTCCCGGGGCCCTGGCTTTGTTCCCGGGGCCCTGGTTTTGTTCCCGGGGCTCTGGTTTTGTTCCCGGGGCTCGGTTTTGTTCCCGGGGCCCTGGTTTTGTCCCCCGGGCCCTGGTTTTGTCCCCCGGGCCCTGGTTTTGTTCCCGGGGCTCTGGTTTTGTTTCCCGGGGCCCTGGTTGTGTTCCCGGGGCCCTGGTTGTGTTCCCGGGGCCCTGGTTGTGTTCCCCGGGCCCTGGTTTTCTCCCCCGGGCTCTGGTTCTGTTTCCCGCGCTCTGGTTTTGTTTCCCGGGCCCTGTTTTTGTTTCCGGGGCCCTGGCTTTGTTCCCGGGGCCCTGTTTTTTTTCCCGGGGCTCTGGTTTTGTTCCCGGGGCTCGGTTTTGTTCTGGGGCTCTGGTTTTTTTCCCGGGGCTCTGGTTTTGTCCCCCGGGCCCTGGTTTTGTCCCCCGGGCCCTGGTTTTGTTCCCGGGGTTCTGGTTTTGTTCCCGGGGCTCTGGTTTTGTCCCCGGGGCCCTGGTTTTGTTCCCGGGGCCCTGGTTTTGTCCCCCGGGCCCTGGTTTTGTCCCCCGGGCCCTGGTTGTGTTCCCCGGGCCCTGGTTTTGTCCCCCCGGCCCTGGTTTTGTTCCCGGGGCCCTGGTTTTGTTCCAGGGGCCCTGGTTTTGTTCCAGGGGCCCTGGTTTTGTTTCAGGGGCCCTGGTTTTGTTCCCCGGGCCCTGGTTTTGTTCCCGGGGCCCTGGTTTTGTCCCCCGGGCCCTGGTTTTGTCCCCCGGGCCCTGGTTTTGTTCCCGAGGCCCTTGTTTTGTTCCCGCGGCCCTGGTTTTTTCCCCCGGGCCCTGGTTTTGTTCCCGGGGCCCTGGTTTTGTTCCCGGGGCCCTGGTTTTGTTCCCGGGGCTCTGGTTTTCTCCCCGGCGCTCTGGTGTTCTCCCCGGGACTCTGGTTTTCTCCCTGGGGCCCTGGTTTTGTCCCCCAGGCCCTTGTTTTGTCCCCCAGGCCCTTGTTTTGTCCCCCGGGCCCTGGTTTTCTTCCCCGGGCCCTGGTTTTGTCCCCCGGGCCCTGGTTTTGTTCCCGGGGCTCTGGTTTTGTTCCCGGGGCTCTGGTTTTGTTCCCGGGGCCCTGGTTTTGTCCCCCGGGCCCTCTTTTTTTCCCCCGGGCCCTGGTTTTGTTGTCGAGGCCCTTGTTTTGTTCCCGCGGCCCTGGTTTTTTCCCCCGGGCCCTGGTTTTGTTCCCAGGGCCCTGGTTTTGTTCCTGGGGCCCTGGTTTTGTTCCCAGGGCTCTGGTTTTCTCCCCGGCGCTCTGGTTTTCTCCCCGGGGCTCTGGTTTTCTCCCTGGGGCCCTGGTTTTGTTCCCGCGGCCCTGGTTTTGTCCCCCGGGCCCTTGTTTTGTCCCCCGGGCCCTGGTTTCTTCCCCGGGCCCTGGTTTTGTCCCCCGGGCCCTGGTTTTGTTCCCGGGGCTCTGGTTTTGTTCCCGGGGCTCTGGTTTTGTTCCCGGGGCCCTGATTTTTTTCCAGGGGCCCTGGTTTTTTTCCCGCGGCCCTGGTTTTTTTCCTGGGGCTCTTGTTTTGTTCCCGGGGCCCTGGTTTTGTTCCCGGGGCCCTGGTTTTGTTCCCGGGGCCCTGGTTTTGTTCCCGGGGCCCTGGTTTTGTTCCCGGGGCCCTGGTTTTGTTCCCGGGGCTCTGGTTTTGTTTCCGGGGCCATGGTTTTGTTCCCGGGGCCCTGGTTTTGTTCCCCGGGTCGTGGTTTTGTTTCCCGGGGCCCTGGTTGTGTTCCCGGGGCCCTGGTTGTGTTCCCGGGGCCCTGGTTGTGTTCCCGGGGCCCTGGTTTTGTCCCCCGCGCCCTGGTTTTGTCCCCCGCGCCCTGGTTTTGTCCCCCGGGCCCTGGTTTTGTCCCCCGGGCCCTGGTTTTGTTCCCGGGTCCCTGGTTTTGTTCCCCGGGCCCTGGTTTTGTTCCCGGGGCCCTGGTTTTGTCCCCCAGGCCCTGGTTTTGTTCCCGGGGCCCTGGTTTTGTTCCCCGGGCCCTGGTTTTCTTCCCCGGGCCCTGGTTGTGTTCCCGGGGCCCTGGTTGTGTTCCCGGGGCTCTGGTTTTGTTCCCGGGGCTCTGGTTTTGTTCCCGGGGCTCTGGTTTTGTTCCCGGGGCTCTGGTTTTGTTCCCGGGGCTCTGGTTTTCTCCCCGGGGTTCTGGTTTTGTTCCCCGGGCCCTGGTTTTGTCCCCCAGGCCCTGGTTTTGTTCCCGGGGCCCTGGTTTTGTTCCCCGGGCCCTGGTTTTATTCCCGGGGCCCTGGTTTTGTTCCCGGGGCCCTGGTTTTGTTCCCGGGGCTCTGGTTTTCTCCCCGGGGTTCTGGTTTTCTCCCCCGGGCTCTGGTTTTGTTCCCGGGGCCCTGGTTTTGTTTCTGGGTCCCTGGTTTTGTTCCCGGGGCCCTGGTTGTGTTCCCGGGGCCCTGGTTGTGTTCCAGGGGCCCTGGTTGTGTTCCCGGGGCTCTGGTTTTGTTCCCGGGGCTCTGGTTTTCTCCCCGGGGCTCTGGTTTTGTTTCCGGGGCTCTGGTTTTGTTCCCGGGGCTCTGGTTTTGTCCCCCGGGCCCTGGTTTTGTCCCCCGGGCCCTGGTTTTGTTCCCGGGGTTCTGGTTTTGTCCCCGGGGTTCTGGTTTTGTCCCCGGGGCTCTGGTTTTGTTCCCGGGGCCCTGGTTTTGTCCCCCGGGCCCTGGTTTTGTCCCCCGGGCCCTGGTTTTGTCCCCCGGGCCCTGGTTTTGTCCCCCCGGCCATGGTTTTGTTCCCGGGGCCCTGGTTTTGTTCCAGGGGCCCTGGTTTTGTTCCAGGGGCCCTGGTTTTGTTCCCCGGGCCCTGGTTTTGTTCCCCGGGCCCTGGTTTTGTTCCCGGGGCCCTGGTTTTGTTCCCGGGGCCCTGGTTTTGTTCCCCGGGCCCTGGTTTTGTCCCCCGGGCCCTGGTTTTGTCCCCCGGGCCCTGGTTTTGTTCCCGAGGCCCTTGTTTTGTTCCCGCGGCCCTGGTTTTGTCCCCCGGGCCCTGGTTTTGTTCCCGGGGCCCTGGTTTTGTTCCCGGGGCCCTGGTTTTGTTCCCAGGGCTCTGGTTTTCTCCCCGGCGCTCTGGTTTTCTCCCCGGGGCTCTGGTTTTCTCCCTGGGGCCCTGGTTTTGTTCCCGCGGCCCTGGTTTTTTCCCCCGGGCCCTTGTTTTGTCCCCCGGGACCTGGTTTTCTTCCCCGGGCCCTGGTTTTGTCCCCCGGGCCCTGGTTTTGTCCCCCGGGCCCTGGTTTTGTTCCCGGGGCTCTGGTTTTGTTCCCGGGGCTCTGGTTTTGTTCCCGGGGCCCTGATTTTTTTCCAGGGGCCCTGGTTTTTTTCCCGCGGCCCTGGTATTTTTCCCGCGGGCCGCGTTTTTTTCCTGGGGCTCTTGTTTTGTCCCCCGGGCCCTGGTTTTGTTCCCGGGGCCCTGGTTTTGTTCCCGGGGCCCTGGTTTTTTTCCCGGGGCCCTGGTTTTGTTCCCGGGGCTCTGGTTTTGTTTCCGGGGCCATGGTTTTGTTCCCGGGGCCCTGGTTTTGTTCCCCGGGTCGTGGTTTTGTTTCCCGGGACCCTGGTTGTGTTCCCGGGGCCCTGGTTTTGTCCCCCGGGCCCTGGTTTTGTCCCCCGGGCCCTGGTTTTGTCCCCCGGGCCCTGGTTTTGTCCCCCGGGCCCTGGTTTTGTCCCCCGGGCCCTGGTTTTGTCCCCCGGGCCCTGGTTTTGTTCCCGGGGCCCTGGTTTTGTTCCCGGGGCCCTGGTTTTGTTCCCGGGGCCCTGGTTTTGTTCCCGGGGCCCTGGTTTTGTCCCCCAGGCCCTGGTTTTGTCCCCGGGGCCCTGGTTTTGTTCCCCGGGCCCTGGTTTTGTTCCCGGGGCCCTGGTTTTGTTCCCGGGGCCTTGGTTTTGTTCCCGGGGCTCTGGTTTTCTCCCCGGGGTTCTGGTTTTCTCCCCCGGGCTCTGGTTTTGTTCCCGGGGCCCTGGTTTTGTTTCTGGGTCCCTGGTTTTGTTCCCGGGGCCCTAGTTTTGTTCCCGGGGCCCTGGTTGTGTTCCAGGGGTCCTGGTTGTGTTCCTGGGGCTCTGGTTTTGTTCCCGGGGCTCTGGTTTTCTCCCCGGGGCTCTGGTTTTGTTCCTGGGGCTCTGGTTTTGTTCCCGGGGCTCTGGTTTTCTCCCCGGGGTTCTGGTTTTGTTCCCCGGGCCCTGGTTTTGTCCCCCGGGCTCTGGTTTTGTTTCCCGCGCTCTGGTTTTGTCCGCTGGGCCCTGGTTTTGTTCCCGGGGTTCTGGTTTTGTTCCCGGGGCTCTGGTTTTGTTCCCGGGGCCCTGGTTTTGTTCCCCGGGCCCTGGTTTTGTTCCCGGGGCCCTGGTTTTGTTCCTGGGGCTCTGGTTTTGTTCCCCGGGCCCTGGTTTTGTTCCCCGGGCCCTGGTTTTGTTCCCGGGGCCCTGGTTTTGTCCCCCGCGCCCTGGTTTTGTCCCCCGGGCCCTGGTTATGTTCCCGGGGCCCTTGTTTTGTTCCCGGGGCCCTGGTTTTGTCCCCCGAGGCCCTGGTTTTGTTCCCGGGGCCCTGGTTTTGTTCCCGAGGCCCTGGTTTTGTTCCCGGGGCTCTGGTTTTCTCTCCGGGGCTCTGGTTTTCTCCCCGGGCCCTGGTTTTTTTCCCGCGGCCCTGGTTTTGTCCCCCGGGCCCTGGTTTTTTTCCCGGGGCTCTGGTTTTGTCCCCCGGGCCCTGGTTTTGTCCCCCAGGCCCTGGTTTTGTCCCCCGGGCACTGGTTTTGTTCCCGGGGCCCTGGTTTTGTCCCCCGCGCCCTGGTTTTGTTCCCCGGGCCCTGGTTTTGTCCCCCGGGCACTGGTTTTGTTCCCGGGGCCCTGGTTTTGTCCCCCGGGCCCTGGTTTTGTCCCCCGGGCCCTGGTTTTGTTCCCGGGGCCCTTGTTTTGTTCCCGGGGCTCTGGTTTTGTTCCCGGGGCTCTGGTTTTGTTCCCGGGGCTCTGGTTTTGTTCCCAGGGCTCTGGTTTTGTTCCCGCGGCCCTGGTTTTGTTCCCGGGGCCCTGGTTTTTTTCCCGTGGGCCGCGGTTTTTTTCCCGGGGCTCTGGTTTTTTTCCCGGGGCTCTGGTTTTGTTCCCGGGGCTCTGGTTTTCTCCCCGGGGTTCTGGTTTTTTTCCCGGGGCTCTGGTTTTGTCCCCCGGGCTCTGGTTTTGTTTCCCGTGCTCTGGTTTTGTTCCCGGGGCTCTGGTTTTTTTCCCGGGGCCCTGGTTTTTTTCCCGGGGCTCTGGTTTTGTTCCCGGGTCCCTGGTTTTCTTCCCCGGGCCCTGGTTTTGTCCCCCGGGCCCTGGTTTTGTTGCCGGGGCTCTGGTTTTGTTGCCGGGGCTCTGGTTTTGTTCCCGGGGCCCTGATTTTTTTCCAGGGGCCCTGGTTTTTTTCCTGCGGCCCTGGTTTTTTTCCCGCGGGCCACGTTTTTTTCCTGGGGCTCTTGTTTTGTTCCCGGGGCCCTGGTTTTGTTCCCGGGGCCCTGGTTTTGTTCCCGGGGCCCTGGTTTTGTTCCCGGGGCCCTGGTTTTGTTCCTGGGGCCCTGGTTTTGTTCCCGGGGCCCTGGTTTTTTTCCCGGGGCCCTGGTTTTGTTCCCGGGGCTCTGGTTTTGTTTCCGGGGCCCTGGTTTTGTTCCCGGGGCCCTGGTTTTGTTCCCCGGGTCGTGGTTTTGTTTCCCGGGGCCCTGGTTGTGTTCCCGGGGCCCTGGTTGTGTTCCCGGGGCCCTGGTTTTTTCCCCCGCGCCCTGGTTTTGTCCCCCGGGCCCTGGTTTTGTCCCCCGGGCCCTGGTTTTGTCCCCCGGGCCCTGGTTTTGTCCCCCGGGCCCTGGTTTTGTTCCCGGGGCCCTGGTTTTGTTCCCGGGGCCCTGGTTTTGTTCCCGGGGCCCTGGTTTTGTCCCCCAGGCCCTGGTTTTGTTCCCGGGGCCCTGGTTTTCTTCCCCGGGCCCTGGTTTTCTTCCCCGGGCCCTGGTTTTATTCCCGGGGCCCTGGTTTTCTTCCCGGGGCCCTGGTTTTTTTCCCGGGGCTCTGGTTTTCTCCCCGGGGTTCTGGTTTTCTCCCCCGGGCTCTGCTTTTTTTCCCGGGGCCCTGGTTTTGTTTCTGGGTCCCTGGTTTTGTTCCCGGGGCCCTGGTTTTGTTCCCGGGTCCCTGGTTTTGTTCCCGGGGCCCTGGTTTTGTTCCCGGGGCTCTGGTTTTGTTCCCGGGGCTCTGGTTTTCTCCCCGGGGCCCTGGTTTTGTCCCCCGGGCTCTGGTTTTGTTTCCCGTGCTCTGGTTTTGTTCCCGGGGCTCTGGTTTTTTTCCCGGGGCTCTGGTTTTGTTCCCGGGGCTCTGGTTTTCTCCCCGGGGTTCTGGTTTTGTTTCCCGGGCCCTGGTTTTGTCTCCCGGTCTCTGTTTTTGTTTCCAGCGCTCTGGTTTTGTCCCCGGGGCCCTGGTTTTGTTCCCGGGGCTCTGGTTTTGTTCCCCGGGCCCTGGTTTTGTTTCCGGGGCTCTGGTTTTGTTTCCGGGGCTCTGGTTTTGTTTCCGGGGCTCTGGTTTTGTTTCCGGGGCTCTGGTTTTGTTCCCGGGGCCCTGGTTTTGTTCCCGGGGCCCTGGTTTTGTTCCCGGGGCTCTGGTTTTGTTTCCGGGGCCCTGGTTTTGTTTCCGGGGCCCTGGTTTTGTTTCCGGGGCTCTGGTTTTTTTTTCCGGGGCTCTGGTTTTGTTCCCGGAGCTCTGGTTCTCTCCCGCTGTCTCTGGTTCTCTCCCGCGGGCCGCGGTTTTGTTCCCGGGACTCTGGTTTTGTTCCCCGGGCCCTGGTTTTGTTCCCCAGGCTCTGGTTTTCTCCCCGGGGCCCTGGTTTTGTTCCCGGGGCCCTGGTTTTGTTCCCGGGGCCCTGGTTTTGTTCCCAAGGCCCTGGTTTTGTTCCCGGGGCCCTGGTTTTGTTCCCGGGGCCCTGGTTGTGTTCCAGGGTCCTGGTTGTGTTCCCCGGGCCCTGGTTTTGTCCCCCGGGCTCTGGTTTTGTTTCCCGCGCTCTGGTTTTTTTTCCCGGGCCCTGGCTTTGTTCCCGGGGCCCTGGCTTTGTTCCCGGGGCCCTGGTTTTTTTCCCGGGGCTCTGGTTTTGTTCCCGGGGCTCGGTTTTGTTCCCGGGGCTCTGGTTTTTTTCCCGGGGCCCTGGTTTTGTCCCCCGGGCCCTGGTTTTGTCCCCCGGGCCCTGGTTTTTTTCCCGGGGCTCTGGTTTTGTCCCCGGGGCTCTGGTTTTGTCCCCGGGGCCCTGGTTTTGTTCCCGGGGCCCTGGTTTTGTTCCCGGGGCCCTGGTTTTGTCCCCCGGGCCCTGGTTTTGTCCCCCGGGCCCTGGTTTTGTCCCCCCGGCCATGGTTTTGTCCCCCGGGCCCTGGTTTTGTTCCCGGGGCCCTGGTTTTGTTCCCGGGGCCCTGGTTTTGTTCCCGGGGCCCTGGTTTTGTTTCAGGGGCCCTGGTTTTGTTTCAGGGGCCCTGGTTTTGTTCCCCGGGCCCTGGTTTTGTTCCCGGGGCCCTGGTTTTGTTTCCCGGGCCCTGGTTTTGTCCCCCGGGCCCTGGTTTTGTCCCCCGGGCCCTGGTTTTGTTCCCGAGGCCCTTGTTTTGTTCCCGCGGCCCTGGTTTTTTCCCCCGGGCCCTGGTTTTGTTCCCGGGGCCCTGGCTTTGTTCCCGGGGCCCTGGTTTTGTTCCCGGGGCTCTGGTTTTGTTCTCGGGGCTCGGTTTTGTTCCCGGGGCTCTGGTTTTTTTCCCGGGGCCCTGGTTTTGTCCCCCGGGCCCTGGTTTTGTCCCCCGGGCCCTGGTTTTGTTCCCGGGGCTCTGGTTTTGTCCCCGGGGCTCTGGTTTTGTCCCCGGGGCTCTGGTTTTGTTCCCGGGGCCCTGGTTTTGTCCCCCGGGCCCTGGTTTTGTCCCCCCGGGCCCTGGTTTTGTCCCCCCGGACATGGTTTTGTTCCCGGGGCCCTGGTTTTGTTCCCGGGGCCCTGGTTTTGTTCCCGGGGCCCTGGTTTTGTTCCAGGGGCCCTGGTTTTGTTTCAGGGGCCCTGGTTTTGTTCCCCGGGCCCTGGTTTTGTTCCCGGGGCCCTGGTTTTGTTTCCCGGGCCCTGGTTTTGTCCCCCGGGCCCTGGTTTTGTCCCCCGGGCCCTGGTTTTGTTCCCGAGGCCCTTGTTTTGTTCCCGCGGCCCTGGTTTTTTCCCCCGGGCCCTGGTTTTGTTCCCGGGGCCCTGGTTTTGTTCCCGGGGCCCTGGTTTTGTTCCCGGGGCTCTGGTTTTCTCCCCGGCGCTCTGGTGTTCTCCCCGGGGCTCTGGTTTTCTCCCTGGGGCCCTGGTTTTGTTCCCGCGGCCCTGGTTTTGTCCCCCAGGCCCTTGTTTTGTCCCCCGGGCCCTGGTTTTCTTCCCCGGGCCCTGGTTTTGTCCCCCGGGCCCTGGTTTTGTTCCCGGGGCTCTGGTTTTGTCTCCGGGGCTCTGGTTTTGTCCCCGGGGCTCTGGTTTTGTCCCCGGGGCTCTGGTTTTGTTCCCGGGGCCCTGGTTTTGTCCCCCGGGCCCTGGTTTTTTCCCCCGGGCCCTGGTTTTGTTCTCGAGGCCCTTGTTTTGTTCCCGCGGCCCTGGTTTTTTCTCCCGGGCCCTGGTTTTGTTCCCAGGGCCCTGGTTTTGTTCCTGGGGCCCTGGTTTTGTTCCCAGGGCTCTGGTTTTCTCCCCGGCGCTCTGGTTTTCTCCCCGGCGCTCTGGTTTTCTCCCCGGGGCTCTGGTTTTCTCCCTGGGGCCCTGGTTTTGTTCCCGCGGCCCTGGTTTTGTCCCCCGGGCCCTTGTTTTGTCCCCCGGGCCCTGGTTTTCTTCCCCGGGCCCTGGTTTTGTCCCCCGGGCCCTGGTTTTGTTCCCGGGGCCCTGGTTTTGTTCCCGGGGCCCTGGTTTTGTTCCCGGGGCCCTGGTTTTGTTCCCGGGGCTCTGGTTTTGTTTCCGGGTCCCTGGTTTTGTTCCCGGGGCCCTGGTTTTGTTCCCGGGGCCCTGGTTTTGTTCCCCGGGTCGTGGTTTTGTTTCCCGGGGCCCTGGTTGTGTTCCCGGGGCCCTGGTTGTGTTCCCGGGGCCCTGGTTGTGTTCCCCGGGCCCTGGTTTTCTCCCCCGGGCTCTGGTTCTGTTTCCCGCGCTCTGGTTTTGTTTCCCGGGCCCTGTTTTTGTTTCCGGGGCCCTGGCTTTGTTCCCGGGGCCCTGGTTTTTTTCCCGGGGCTCTGGTTTTGTTCCCGGGGCTCGGTTTTGTTCTGGGGCTCTGGTTTTTTTCCCGGGGCTCTGGTTTTGTCCCCCGGGCCCTGGTTTTGTCCCCCGGGCCCTGGTTTTGTCCCCGGGGCTCTGGTTTTGTCCCCGGGGCTCTGGTTTTGTCCCCGGGGCTCTGGTTTTGTTCCCGGGGCCCTGGTTTTGTTCCCGGGGCCCTGGTTTTGTCCCCCGGGCCCTGGTTTTGTCCCCCGGGCCCTGGTTTTGTCCCCCCGGCCCTGGTTTTGTTCCCGGGGCCCTGGTTTTGTTCCAGGGGCCCTGGTTTTGTTTCAGGGGCCCTGGTTTTGTTCCCCGGGCCCTGGTTTTGTCCCCCGGGCCCTGGTTTTGTCCCCCGGGCCCTGGTTTTGTCCCCCGGGCCCTGGTTTTGTCCCCCGGGCCCTGGTTTTGTTCCCGAGGCCCTTGTTTTGTTCCCGCGGCCCTGGTTTTTTCCCCCGGGCCCTGGTTTTGTTCCCGGGGCCCTGGTTTTGTTCCCGGGGCCCTGGTTTTGTTCCCGGGGCTCTGGTTTTCTCCCCGGCGCTCTGGTGTTCTCCCCGGGACTCTGGTTTTCTCCCTGGGGCCCTGGTTTTGTCCCCCAGGCCCTTGTTTTGTCCCCCAGGCCCTTGTTTTGTCCCCCGGGCCCTGGTTTTCTTCCCCGGGCCCTGGTTTTGTCCCCCGGGCCCTGGTTTTGTTCCCGGGGCTCTGGTTTTGTTCCCGGGGCTCTGGTTTTGTTCCCGGGGCCCTGGTTTTGTCCCCCGGGCCCTCTTTTTTTCCCCCGGGCCCTGGTTTTGTTCTCGAGGCCCTTGTTTTGTTCCCGCGGCCCTGGTTTTTTCCCCCGGGCCCTGGTTTTGTTCCCAGGGCCCTGGTTTTGTTCCTGGGGCCCTGGTTTTGTTCCCAGGGCTCTGGTTTTCTCCCCAGCGCTCTGGTTTTCTCCCCGGGGCTCTGGTTTTCTCCCTGGGGCCCTGATTTTGTTCCCGCGGCCCTGGTTTTGTCCCCCGGGCCCTTGTTTTGTCCCCCGGGCCCTGGTTTCTTCCCCGGGCCCTGGTTTTGTCCCCCGGGCCCTGGTTTTGTTCCCGGGGCTCTGGTTTTGTTCCCGGGGCTCTGGTTTTGTTTCCGGGGCCCTGATTTTTTTCCAGGGGCCCTGGTTTTTTTCCCGCGGCCCTGGTTTTTTTCCTGGGGCTCTTGTTTTGTTCCCGGGGCCCTGGTTTTGTTCCCGGGGCCCTGGTTTTGTTCCCGGGGCCCTGGTTTTGTTCCCGGGGCCCTGGTTTTGTTCCCGGGGCTCTGGTTTTGTTTCCGGGGCCATGGTTTTGTTCCCGGGGCCCTGGTTTTGTTCCCCGGGTCGTGGTTTTGTTTCCCGGGGCCCTGGTTGTGTTCCCGGGGCCCTGGTTGTGTTCCCGGGGCCCTGGTTTTTTCCCCCGCGCCCTGGTTTTGTCCCCCGCGCCCTGGTTTTGTCCCCCGGGCCCTGGTTTTGTCCCCCGGGCCCTGGTTTTGTTCCCGGGGCCCTGGTTTTGTTCCCCGGGCCCTGGTTTTGTTCCCGGGGCCCTGGTTTTGTCCCCCAGGCCCTGGTTTTGTTCCCGGGGCCCTGGTTTTGTTTCAGGGGCCCTGGTTTTCTTCCCCGGGCCCTGGTTGTGTTCCCGGGGCCCTGGTTGTGTTCCCGGGGCTCTGGTTTTGTTCCCGGGGCTCTGGTTTTGTTCCCGGGGCTCTGGTTTTGTTCCCGGGGCTCTGGTTTTCTCCCCGGGGTTCTGGTTTTGTTCCCCGGGCCCTGGTTTTGTCCCCCAGGCCCTGGTTTTGTTCCCGGGGCCCTGGTTTTGTTCCCCGGGCCCTGGTTTTATTCCCGGGGCCCTGGTTTTGTTCCCGGGGCCCTGGTTTTGTTCCCGGGGCTCTGGTTTTCTCCCCGGGGTTCTGGTTTTCTCCCCCGGGCTCTGGTTTTGTTCCCGGGGCCCTGGTTTTGTTCCCGGGGCCCTGGTTGTGTTCCCGGGGCCCTGGTTGTGTTCCCGGGGCCCTGGTTGTGTTCCAGGGGCCCTGGTTGTGTTCCCGGGGCTCTGGTTTTGTTCCCGGGGTTCTGGTTTTCTCCCCGGGGCTCTGGTTTTGTTTCCGGGGCTCTGGTTTTGTTCCCGGGGCTCTGGTTTTGTCCCCCGGGCCCTGGTTTTGTCCCCCGGGCCCTGGTTTTGTTCCCGGGGTTCTGGTTTTGTCCCCGGGGCTCTGGTTTTGTCCCCGGGGCTCTGGTTTTGTTCCCGGGGCCCTGGTTTTGTCCCCCGGGCCCTGGTTTTGTCCCCCGGGCCCTGGTTTTGTCCCCCGGGCCCTGGTTTTGTCCCCCCGGCCATGGTTTTGTTCCCGGGGCCCTGGTTTTGTTCCAGGGGCCCTGGTTTTGTTCCAGGGGCCCTGGTTTTGTTCCCCGGGCCCTGATTTTGTTCCCCGGGCCCTGGTTTTGTTCCCGGGGCCCTGGTTTTGTTCCCGGGGCCCTGGTTTTGTTCTCCGGGCCCTGGTTTTGTCCCCCGGGCCCTGGTTTTGTCCCCCGGGCCCTGGTTTTGTTCCCGAGGCCCTTGTTTTGTTCCCGCGGCCCTGGTTTTTTCCCCCGGGCCCTGGTTTTGTTCCCGGGGCCCTGGTTTTGTTCCCGGGGCCCTGGTTTTGTTCCCGGGGCCCTGGTTTTGTTCCCAGGGCTCTGGTTTTCTCCCCGGCGCTCTGGTTTTCTCCCCGGGGCTCTGGTTTTCTCCCTGGGGCCCTGGTTTTGTTCCCGCGGCCCTGTTTTTTTCCCCCGGGCCCTTGTTTTGTCCCCCGGGACCTGGTTTTGTTCCCGGGGCCCTGGTTTTGTCCCCCGGGCCCTGGTTTTGTTCCCGGGGCTCTGGTTTTGTTCCCGGGGCTCTGGTTTTGTTCCCGGGGCCCTGATTTTTTTCCAGGGGCCCTGGTTTTTTTCCCGCGGCCCTGGTATTTTTCCCGCGGGCCGCGTTTTTTTCCTGGGGCTCTTGTTTTGTTCCCGGGGCCCTGGTTTTGTTCCCGGGGCCCTGGTTTTTTTCCCGGGGCCCTGGTTTTTTTCCCGGGGCCCTGGTTTTGTTCCCGGGGCTCTGGTTTTGTTTCCGGGGCCATGGTTTTGTTCCCGGGGCCCTGGTTTTGTTCCCCGGGTCGTGGTTTTGTTTCCCGGGACCCTGGTTGTGTTCCCGGGGCCCTGGTTGTGTTCCCGGGGCCCTGGTTTTGTCCCCCGGGCCCTGGTTTTGTCCCCCGGGCCCTGGTTTTGTCCCCCGGGCCCTGGTTTTGTCCCCCGGGCCCTGGTTTTGTCCCCCGGGCCCTGGTTTTGTCCCCCGGGCCCTGGTTTTGTTCCCGGGGCCCTGGTTTTGTTCCCGGGGCCCTGGTTTTGTTCCCGGGGCCCTGGTTTTGTCCCCCAGGCCCTGGTTTTGTCCCCGGGGCCCTGGTTTTCTTCCCCGGGCCCTGGTTTTGTTCCCGGGGCCCTGGTTTTGTTCCCGGGGCCCTGGTTTTGTTCCCGGGGCTCTGGTTTTCTCCCCGGGGTTCTGGTTTTCTCCCCCGGGCTCTGGTTTTGTTCCCGGGGCCCTGGTTTTGTTTCTGGGTCCCTGGTTTTGTTCCCGGGGCCCTAGTTTTGTTCCCGGGGCCCTGGTTGTGTTCCCGGGGCCCTGGTTGTGTTCCAGGGGCCCTGGTTGTGTTCCTGGGGCTCTGGTTTTGTTCCCGGGGCTCTGGTTTTCTCCCCGGGGCTCTGGTTTTGTTCCCGGGGCTCTGGTTTTGTTCCCGGGGCTCTGGTTTTCTCCCCGGGGTTCTGGTTTTGTTCCCCGGGCCCTGGTTTTGTCCCCCGGGCTCTGGTTTTGTTTCCCGCGCTCTGGTTTTGTCCGCTGGGCCCTGGTTTTGTTCCCGGGGTTCTGGTTTTGTCCCCGGGGCTCTGGTTTTGTTCCCGGGGCCCTCGTTTTGTTCCCCGGGCCCTGGTTTTGTTCCCGGGGCCCTGGTTTTGTTCCCCGGGCCCTGGTTTTGTTCCCCGGGCCCTGGTTTTGTTCCCCGGGCCCTGGTTTTGTTCCCGGGGCCCTGGTTTTGTCCCCCGCGCCCTGGTTTTGTCCCCCGGGCCCTGGTTATGTTCCCGGGGCCCTTGTTTTGTTCCCGGGGCCCTGGTTTTGTCCCCCGAGGCCCTGGTTTTGTTCCCGGGGCCCTGGTTTTGTTCCCGAGGCCCTGGTTTTGTTCCCGGGGCTCTGGTTTTCTCTCCGGGGCTCTGGTTTTCTCCCCGGGCCCTGGTTTTTTTCCCGCGGCCCTGGTTTTGTCCCCCGGGCCCTGGTTTTTTTCCCGGGGCTCTGGTTTTGTCCCCCGGGCCCTGGTTTTGTCCCCCAGGCCCTGGTTTTGTCCCCCGGGCACTGGTTTTGTTCCCGGGGCCCTGGTTTTGTCCCCCGCGCCCTGGTTTTGTCCCCCGGGCCCTGGTTTTGTCCCCCGGGCACTGGTTTTGTTCCCGGGGCCCTGGTTTTGTCCCCCGGGCCCTGGTTTTGTCCCCCGGGCCCTGGTTTTGTTCCCGGGGCCCTTGTTTTGTTCCCGGGGCTCTGGTTTTGTTCCCGGGGCTCTGGTTTTGTTCCCAGGGCTCTGGTTTTGTTCCCGCGGCCCTGGTTTTGTTCCCGGGGCCCTGGTTTTTTTCCCGTGGGCCGCGGTTTTTTTCCCGGGGCTCTGGTTTTTTTCCCGGGGCTCTGGTTTTTTTCCCGGGGCTCTGGTTTTGTTCCCGGGGCTCTGGTTTTCTCCCCGGGGTTCTGGTTTTGTCCCCCGGGCCCTGGTTTTGTCCCCCGGGCTCTGGTTTTGTTTCCCGTGCTCTGGTTTTGTTCCCGGGGCCCTGGTTTTTTTCCCGGGGCCCTGGTTTTTTTCCCGGGGCTCTGGTTTTGTTCCCGGGTCCCTGGTTTTCTTCCCCGGGCCCTGGTTTTGTCCCCCGGGCCCTGGTTTTGTTGCCGGGGCTCTGGTTTTGTTGCCGGGGCTCTGGTTTTGTTCCCGGGGCCCTGATTTTTTTCCAGGGGCCCTGGTTTTTTTCCTGCGGCCCTGGTTTTTTTCCCGCGGGCCACGTTTTTTTCCTGGGGCTCTTGTTTTGTTCCCGGGGCCCTGGTTTTGTTCCCGGGGCCCTGGTTTTGTTCCCGGGGCCCTAGTTTTGTTCCTGGGGCCCTGGTTTTGTTCCTGGGGCCCTGGTTTTGTTCCCGGGGCCCTGGTTTTTTTCCCGGGGCCCTGGTTTTGTTCCCGGGGTCTGGTTTTGTTTCCGGGGCCCTGGTTTTGTTCCCGGGGCGCTGGTTTTGTTCCCCGGGTCGTGGTTTTGTTTCCCGGGGCCCTGGTTGTGTTCCCGGGGCCCTGGTTGTGTTCCCGGGGCCCTGGTTTTTTCCCCCGCGCCCTGGTTTTGTCCCCCGCGCCCTGGTTTTGTCCCCCGGGCCCTGGTTTTGTCCCCCGGGCCCTGGTTTTGTCCCCCGGGCCCTGGTTTTGTCCCCCGGGCCCTGGTTTTGTTCCCGGGGCCCTGGTTTTGTTCCCGGGGCCCTGGTTTTGTCCCCCAGGCCCTGGTTTTGTTCCCGGGGCCCTGGTTTTCTTCCCCGGGCCCTGGTTTTCTTCCCCGGGCCCTGGTTTTATTCCCGGGGCCCTGGTTTTGTTCCCGGGGCCCTGGTTTTTTTCCCGGGGCTCTGGTTTTCTCCCCGGGGTTCTGGTTTTCTCCCCCGGGCTCTGGTTTTTTTCCCGGGGCCCTGGTTTTGTTCCCGGGGCCCTGGTTTTGTTCCCGGGTCCCTGGTTTTGTTCCCGGGGCCCTGGTTTTGTTCCCCGGGCCCTGGTTTTGTTCCCGGGGCCCTGGTTTTGTTCCCCGGGCCCTGGTTTTCCTCCCGGGGCGCTGGTTTTCCTCCCGGGGCCCTGGTTTTCCTCCCGGGGCCCTGGTTTTCCTCCCGGGGCCCTGGTTTTGTTCCCGGGGCCCTGTTTTTGTTCCCGGGGCCCTGGTTTTGTTCCCGGGGCCCTGGTTTTCTTCCCCGGGCCCTGGTTTTGTTCCCGGGGCCCTGGTTTTCTTCCCCGGGCCCTGGTTTTGTTCCCGGGGCCCTTGTTTTTTTTCCGGGGCTCTGGTTTTGTTCCCGGGGCTCTGGTTTTGTTCCCGGGGCTCTGGTTTTGTTCCCGGGGTCCTGGTTTTTTTCCCGGGGCTCTGGTTTTTTTCCCGGGGCTCTGGTTTTTTTTTCCGGGGCTCTGGTTTTGTTCCCGGGGCCCTGGTTTTGTTCCCGGGGCCCCGGTTTTGTTCCCCGGGTCGTGGTTTTGTTCCCGGGGCCCTGGTTGTGTTCCCGGGGCCCTGGTTGTGTTCCCGGGGCACTGGTTTTGTCCCCCGCGCCCTGGTTTTGTCCCCCGCGCCCTGGTTTAGTCCCCCAGGCCCTGGTTTTGTCCCCCGGGCCCTGGTTTTGTTCCCGGGGTCCTGGTTTTGTTCCCGGGGACCTGGTTTTGTTCCCGGGGCCGTGGTTTTCTTCCCCGGGCCCTGGTTTTGTTCCCGGGGCCCTGGTTTTCCTCCCGGGGCCCTGGTTTTGTTCCCGGGGCTCTGGTTTTGTTCCCGGGGCCCTGGTTTTGTCCCCCGGGCCCTGGTTTTGTTCCCGGGGCTCTGGTTTTCTCCCCGGGGTTCTGGTTTTCTCCCCCGGGCTCTGGTTTTGTTTTTGGGGCCCTGGTTTTGTTCCCGGGGCCCTGGTTTTGTTCCCGGGGCCCTGGTTGTGTTCCAGGGGCCCTGATTGTGTTTCCGGGGCTCTGGTTTTGTTCCCGGGGCCCTGGTTTTGTTCCCGGGGCCCTGGTTGTGTTCCCGGGGCCCTGGTTGTGTTCCCGGGGCCCTGGTTGTGTTCCCGGGGCCCTGGTTGTGTTCCCGGGGCCCTGGTTGTGTTCCCGGGGCTCTGGTTTTGTTCCCGGGGCTCTGGTTTTGTTCCCGGGGCTCTGGTTTTGTTCCCGGGGCTCTGGTTTTCTCCCCGGGGCCCTGGTTTTGTCCCCCGGGCTCTGGTTTTGTTTCCCGTGCTCTGGTTTTGTTCCCAGGGCTCTGGTTTTTTTCCCGGGGCTCTGGTTTTGTTCCCGGGGCTCTGGTTTTCTCCCCGGGGTTCTGGTTTTGTTTCCCGGGCCCTGGTTTTGTCTCCCGGTCTCTGTTTTTGTTTCCAGCGCTCTGGTTTTGTCCCCGGGGCCCTGGTTTTGTTCCCCGGGCTCTGGTTTTGTTCCCCGGGCCCTGGTTTTGTTTCCGGGGCTCTGGTTTTGTTTCCGGGGCTCTGGTTTTGTTTCCGGGGCTCTGGTTTTGTTTCCGGGGCTCTGGTTTTGTTCCCGGGGCCCTGGTTTTGTTCCCGGGGCCCTGGTTTTGTTCCCGGGGCTCTGGTTTTGTTTCCGGGGCCATGGTTTTGTTCCCGGGGCCCTGGTTTTGTTCCCCGGGTCGTGGTTTTGTTTCCCGGGGCCCTGGTTGTGTTCCCGGGGCCCTGGTTGTGTTCCCGGGGCCCTGGTTTTTTCCCCCGCGCCCTGGTTTTGTCCCCCGCGCCCTGGTTTTGTCCCCCGGGCCCTGGTTTTGTCCCCCGGGCCCTGGTTTTGTTCCCGGGGCCCTGGTTTTGTTCCCCGGGCCCTGGTTTTGTTCCCGGGGCCCTGGTTTTGTCCCCCAGGCCCTGGTTTTGTTCCCGGGGCCCTGGTTTTGTTCCCCGGGCCCTGGTTTTCTTCCCCGGGCCCTGGTTTTATTCCCGGGGCCCTGGTTTTGTTCCCGGGGCCCTGGTTTTGTTCCCGGGGCTCTGGTTTTCTCCCCGGGGTTCTGGTTTTCTCCCCCGGACTCTGGTTTTGTTCGCGGGGCCCTGGTTTTGTTTCTGGGTCCCTGGTTTTGTTCCCGGGGCTCTGATTTTGTTCCGGGGGCCCTGGTTTTCTTCCCGGGGCCCTGGTTTTCTTCCCGGGGCCCTGGTTTTCTTCCCGGGGCCCTGGTTTTCTTCCCGGGGCCCAGGTTTTCTTCCCGGGGCCCTGGTTGTGTTCCCGGGGCCCTGGTTGTGTTCCCGGGGCTCTGGTTTTGTTCCCGGGGCTCTGGTTTTGTTCCCGGGGCTCTGGTTTTGTTCCCGGGGCTCTGGTTTTGTTCCCGGGGCTCTGGTTTTGTTCCCGGGGCTCTGGTTTTCTCCCCGGGGTTCTGGTTTTGTTCCCCGGGCCCTGGTTTTGTCCCCCGGGCCCTGGTTTTGTTCCCGGGGCCCTGGTTTTGTTCCCCGGGCCCTGGTTTTATTCCCGGGGCCCTGGTTTTGTTCCCGGGGCCCTGGTTTTGTTCCCGGGGCTCTGGTTTTCTCCCCGGGGTTCTGGTTTTCTCCCCCGGGCTCTGGTTTTGTTCCCGGGGCCCTGGTTTTGTTTCTGGGTCCCTGGTTTTGTTCCCGGGGCCCTGGTTGTGTTCCCGGGGCCCTGGTTGTGTTCCTGGGGCCCTGGTTGTGTTCCCGGGGCTCTGGTTTTCTCCCCGGGGCTCTGGTTTTCTCCCCGGGGCTCTGGTTTTGTTTCCGGGGCTCTGGTTTTGTTCCCGGGGCCCTGGTTTTGTCCCCCGGGCCCTGGTTTTGTCCCCCGGGCCCTGGTTTTGTTCCCGGGGTTCTGGTTTTGTCCCCGGGGCTCTGGTTTTGTCCCTGGGGCTCTGGTTTTGTCCCCCGGGCCCTGGTTTTGTCCCCCGGGCCCTGGTTTTGTCCCCCGGGCCCTGGTTTTGTCCCCCCGGCCATGGTTTTGTTCCCGGGGCCCTGGTTTTGTTCCAGGGGCCGTGGTTTTGTTCCCCGGGCCCTGGTTTTGTTCCCGGGGCCCTGGTTTTGTTCCCGGGGCCCTGGTTTTGTTCCCGGGGCTCTGGTTTTCTCCCCGGGGTTCTGGTTTTCTCCCCCGGGCTCTGCTTTTATTCCCGGGGCCCTGGTTTTGTTTCTGGGTCCCTGGTTTTGTTCCCGGGGCCCTAGTTTTGTTCCCGGGGCCCTAGTTTTGTTCCCGGGGCCCTGGTTGTGTTCCCGGGGCCCTGGTTGTGTTCCAGGGGCCCTGGTTGTGTTCCTGGGGCTCTGGTTTTCTCCCCGGGGCTCTGGTTTTGTTCCCGGGGCTCTGGTTTTGTTCCCGGGGCTCTGGTTTTCTCCCCGGGGTTCTGGTTTTGTTCCCCGGGCCCTGGTTTTGTCCCCCGGGTTCTGGTTTTGTTTCCCGCGCTCTGGTTTTGTCCGCTGGGCCCTGGTTTTGTTCCCGGGGTTCTGGTTTTGTCCCCGGGGCTCTGGTTTTGTTCCCGGGGCCCTGGTTTTGTTCCCCGGGCCCTGGTTTTGTTCCCGGGGCCCTGGTTTTGTTCCTGGGGCTCTGGTTTTGTTCCCCTGGCCCTGGTTTTGTTCCCCGGGCCCTGGTTTTGTTCCCGGGGCCCTGGTTTTGTCCCCCGCGCCCTGGTTTTGTCCCCCGGGCCCTGGTTATGTTCCCGGGGCCCTTGTTTTGTTCCCGGGGCCCTGGTTTTGTCCCCCGAGGCCCTGGTTTTGTTCCCGGGGCCCTGGTTTTGTTCCCGAGGCCCTGGTTTTGTTCCCGGGGCTCTGGTTTTCTCTCCGGGGCTCTGGTTTTCTCCCCGGGCCCTGGTTTTTTTCCCGCGGCCCTGGTTTTGTCCCCCGGGCCCTGGTTTTTTTCCCGGGGCTCTGGTTTTGTCCCCCGGGCCCTGGTTTTGTCCCCCAGGCCCTGGTTTTGTCCCCCGGGCACTGGTTTTGTTCCCGGGGCCCTGGTTTTGTCCCCCGCGCCCTGGTTTTGTCCCCCGGGCCCTGGTTTTGTCCCCCGGGCACTGGTTTTGTTCCCGGGGCCCTGGTTTTGTCCCCCGCGCCCTGGTTTTGTCCCCCGGGCCCTGGTTTTGTTCCCGGGGCCCTTGTTTTGTTCCCGGGGCTCTGGTTTTGTTCCCGGGGCTCTGGTTTTGTTCCCAGGGCTCTGGTTTTGTTCCCGCGGCCCTGGTTTTGTTCCCGGGGCCCTGGTTTTTTTCCCGTGGGCCGCGGTTTTTTTCCCGGGGCTCTGGTTTTGTTCCCGGGGCTCTGGTTTTGTTCCCGGGGCTCTGGTTTTCTCCCCGGGGTTCTGGTTTTGTCCCCCGGGCCCTGGTTTTGTCCCCCGGGCTCTGGTTTTGTTTCCCGTGCTCTGGTTTTGTTCCCGGGGCTCTGGTTTTTTTCCCGGGGCCCTGGTTTTTTTCCCGGGGCTCTGGTTTTGTTCCCGGGTCCCTGGTTTTCTTCCCCGGGCCCTGGTTTTGTCCCCCGGGCCCTGGTTTTGTTGCCGGGGCTCTGGTTTTGTTGCCGGGGCTCTGGTTTTGTTCCCGGGGCCCTGATTTTTTTCCAGGGGCCCTGGTTTTTTTCCCGCGGCCCTGGTTTTTTTCCCGCGGGCCACGTTTTTTTCCTGGGGCTCTTGTTTTGTTCCCGGGGCCCTGGTTTTGTTCCCGGGGCCCTGGTTTTGTTCCCGGGGCCCTGGTTTTGTTCCTGGGGCCCTGGTTTTGTTCCCGGGGCCCTGGTTTTTTTCCCGGGGCCCTGGTTTTGTTCCCGGGGCTCTGGTTTTGTTTCCGGGGCCCTGGTTTTGTTCCCGGGGCCCTGGTTTTGTTCCCCGGGTCGTGGTTTTGTTTCCCGGGGCCCTGGTTTTGTTTCCGGGGCCCTGGTTGTGTTCCCGGGGCCCTGGTTTTGTCCCCCGCGCCCTGGTTTTGTCCCCCGGGCCCTGGTTTTGTCCCCCGGGCCCTGGTTTTGTCCCCCGGGCCCTGGTTTTGTCCCCCGGGCCCTGGTTTTGTCCCCGGGGCCCTGGTTTTGTTCCCGGGGCCCTGGTTTTGTTCCCGGGGCCCTGGTTTTGTCCCCCAGGCCCTGGTTTTCTTCCCCGGGCCCTGGTTTTCTTCCCCGGGCCCTGGTTTTATTCCCGGGGCCCTGGTTTTGTTCCCGGGGCCCTGGTTTTTTTCCCGGGGCTCTGGTTTTCTCCCCGGGGTTCTGGTTTTCTCCCCCGGGCTCTGGTTTTTTTCCCGGGGCCCTGGTTTTGTTCCCGGGGCCCTGGTTTTGTTCCCGGGGCCCTGGTTTTGTTCCCGGGGCCCTGGTTTTGTTCCCGGGGCCCTGGTTTTGTTCCCGGGGCCCTGGTTTTGTTCCCCGGGCCCTGGTTTTCCTCCCGGGGCCCTGGTTTTCCTCCCGGGGCCCTGGTTTTCCTCCCGGGGCCCTGGTTTTGTTCCCGGGGCCCTGGTTTTGTTCCCGGGGCCCTGTTTTTGTTCCCGGGGCCCTGGTTTTCTTCCCCGGGCCCTGGTTTTGTTCCCGGGGCCCTGGTTTTCTTCCCCGGGCCCTGGTTTTGTTCCCGGGGCCCTTGTTTTTTTCCCGGGGCTCTGGTTTTGTTCCCGGGGCTCTGGTTTTGTTCCCGGGGCTCTGGTTTTGTTCCCGGGGTCCTGGTTTTTTTCCCGGGGCTCTGGTTTTTTTCCCGGGGCTCTGGTTTTTTTCCCGGGGCTCTGGTTTTGTTCCCGGGGCCCTGGTTTTGTTCCCGGGGCCCCGGTTTTGTTCCCCGGGTCGTGGTTTTGTTCCCGGGGCCCTGGTTGTGTTCCCGGGGCCCTGGTTGTGTTCCCGGGGCACTGGTTTTGTCCCCCGCGCCCTGGTTTTGTCCCCCGCGCCCTGGTTTAGTCCCCCAGGCCCTGGTTTTGTCCCCCGGGCCCTGGTTTTGTTCCCGGGGTCCTGGTTTTGTTCCCGGGGACCTGGTTTTGTTCCCGGGGCCCTGGTTTTCTTCCCCGGGCCCTGGTTTTGTTCCCGGGGCCCTGGTTTTCCTCCCGGGGCCCTGGTTTTGTTCCCGGGGCTCTGGTTTTGTTCCCGGGGCCCTGGTTTTGTCCCCCGGGCCCTGGTTTTGTTCCCGGGGCTCTGGTTTTCTCCCCGGGGTTCTGGTTTTCTCCCCCGGGCTCTGGTTTTGTTTTTGGGGCCCTGGTTTTGTTCCCGGGGCCCTGGTTTTGTTCCCGGGGCCCTGGTTGTGTTCCAGGGGCCCTGATTGTGTTCCCGGGGCTCTGGTTTTGTTCCCAGGGCCCTGGTTTTGTTCCCGGGGCCCTGGTTTTGTTTCTGGGGCCCTGGTTTTGTTCCCGGGGCCCTGGTTGTGTTCCCGGGGCCCTGGTTGTGTTCCCGGGGCTCTGGTTTTGTTCCCGGGGCTCTGGTTTTGTTCCCGGGGCTCTGGTTTTGTTCCCGGGGCTCTGGTTTTCTCCCCGGGGCCCTGGTTTTGTCCCCCGGGCTCTGGTTTTGTTTCCCGTGCTCTGGTTTTGTTCCCGGGGCTCTGGTTTTTTTCCCGGGGCTCTGGTTTTGTTCCCGGGGCTCTGGTTTTCTCCCCGGGGTTCTGGTTTTGTTTCCCGGGCCCTGGTTTTGTCTCCCGGTCTCTGTTTTTGTTTCCAGCGCTCTGGTTTTGTCCCCGGGGCCCTGGTTTTGTTCCCCGGGCTCTGGTTTTGTTCCCCGGGCTCTGGTTTTGTTCCCCGGGCCCTGGTTTTGTTTCCGGGGCTCTGGTTTTGTTTCCGGGGCTCTGGTTTTGTTTCCGGGGCTCTGGTTTTGTTCCCGGAGCTCTGGTTCTCTCCCGCTGGCTCTGGTTCTCTCCCGCTGGCTCTGGTTCTCTCCCGCGGGCCGCGGTTTTGTTCCCGGGACTCTGGTTTTGTTCCCGGGGCCCTGGTTTTGTTCCCCGGGCTCTGGTTTTGTTCCCGGGGCTCTGGTTTTGTTCCCGGGGCTCTGGTTTTCTCCCCGGGGCTGTGGTTTTCTCCCCGGGGTTCTGGTTTTCTCCCCCGGGCCCTGGTTTTGTTCCCGGGGCACTGGTTTTGTCCCCCGGGCTCTTGTTTTGTTCCCGGGGCCCTGGTTTTGTTCCCGGGGCCCTGGTTTTGTTCCCGGGGCCCTGGTTTTGTTCCCGGGGCTCTGGTTTTGTTCCCGGGGCTCTGGTTTTGTTCCCGGGGCTCTGGTTTTGTTCCCGGGGCTCTGGTTTTGTTTCCAGGGCCCTGGTTTTGTCCCCCGGGCTCTGGTTTTGTCCCCCGGGCCCTGGTTTTGTCCCCCGGGCCCTGGTTTTGTCCCCCGGGCTCTGGTTTTGTTCCCGGGGCTCTGGTTTTGTTCCCGGGGCTCTTGTTTTGTTCCCCGGGCTCTTGTTTTGTTCCCGGGGCTCTGGTTTTGTCCCCCGGGCCCTGGTTTTGTTCCCGGGGCTCTGGTTTTGTTCCCCGTGCTTCTGGTCGTTCTCTCCTCCCCTTTGCCAGGGGATTGTGGGAAGGGTGGTGGGTGGGGCCCGGAGCATATGAGCTACAGCCTCTCCTCAGGCAGCTCATTCTGCTGCTGGGCTTCTCTGGAGGTGGTCTGCTGTTCCTGCAGCTGACTGCAGCTTTTGAGCTGCCTAAGCTCTTTGCGTAGTCTTGTTTTGATATTTAGAGAAGCAGAGGTGTCTGTTTAAGGTAAGGGCTTCCGGACCAGTCAAGGTTCAGCTGCATGTGTAGAAGAAAGCACACTTGTATGCAGCTTTTTTTTTTTTCCCCCCAGGTCAGTAAATTTGTATTGGGTGTTCAGAGGTGGCAAGATGTATGGTTTTGGTTAATAATATGGTTTTGGTTTTTATTTTATTCCAGGTGCATTGTATTGTTTTGGAATTCCTGACTTTATTGAAGATGGAACCTTGTTGTGTTTTTTTTTTCCACCAGACGCTGTATATTGCAGAAGCTGTTGACATCGTCTCTGGATAGGAGCAATGGTGAGAGTATTTAGCAGGGGTTGAGGTGAGCATCTTGTATGCATCTGTAGACGGAGTTCTAGCATTGTTCAAGAAAGTAGCAGGGACATCTAAGGCATAGTACCTTTCAGCGTATGGAACGGCTCATGGCCTTTCCCGTTCGCCCACAGAGTATCATGTTGTCCCTAGAACGGATGCAGCTTGCGGCCAGCCCCTCGTAGATGACAAGCGTCAGGACTTTGCTTATTTTGTGGGGCTGTAGCAGAGGTGAGAGTGTGTGGGAAGGTGGAAGATAGGAGGTGCTCGCGGAAGCCTGGGCATAGCTGGGAAGAGCAGCTCCCGGGGAGCGGGCGACACAGGGGGTTCAGGGGTGCAAATCCAGGGCAGGAGCTGTCAGGAAGGAGCGGGGTTCCTTCCCTGACGGTTGAGGAGAAGAGAAGGGGTTTCTAAACTTTTGGGACCAGGGCACCTTTTGGTTGGGAAAGGGAGGTGTGTTCACCAGCCTTACTGAGGTGGGTTTTGCAGTTGGATTTGGGTGTCGATGAGGTCTGTTCTGTTTTAGTCTGTCCGCAGCTGACGGGAGATACACACGCATACGGAAGGGTTAAAAGATGGGCTTTTGGTCCGTGGCTGGACGCTGGGTGAGAAATAGATAGCTAAGAAAACGGCAGTCAGCATAGAAAACAGACGGTTCATGGTCTATTGTGTGAAAATGCTGAATACAGAAGGAGAAGGAAGGTTGAGAAAATGTTAGGGGAGGACGTGAAGGACGTGGAAGACGTGCCGTAACGAAGAAATATAAAGTACAAGGTATAATTTTGCTTGCTTTGTTACCTTTTGCTGTTGGCTTGAGTGTAGGTTAATACGTAAATGCTGGAGTATGGTAATATGTTGCGTGAACAAGGCCTAGGAACCAATAGACGGGGTGGCTGTGGCTCGTGCAGCGCGCTCGATCGGCGAGCGCATGCGCCGTAGGCTCCCTATGTTGAGAGTTGCCAATTGAGGCGTGTTTCGGCACCCGCTGGCCACGTGTGTCGAAACCCGTTTCCTTGGCAAATGTATAAATACCGGGATTTTCCCGAAGAACAGTGGGCCGGTGTACAGCGAGGTCACCGTTGCCTCCGTGGGGACGCCCACGTAAAGCTGGCACCTACCGACTGCTGGGGCTGAGTTTGCGGCGCAAGACGATCCGAGAATGTAGGGATGGTTCGTCTTTCTGCTGGTCGTCGGGTTGGTAAGACACTGGCTTTGCAAAATACCCTTAGCGTAAGGCATGATTGTAGTGACTGAAGTGCTTGCTTTTCCCCTTGCTTATAGTCTGTGTAGCCTATGTGTGCTCCCCTTGTAAAGGAATCCTCGAAAGCCAGTCTAAAGGAACCCCAAAGTGACGGGAGACGCCGAGTAAACGGCCCGGGCCTGCGCATCACAAGATAGAGGGCTGAAGGTGAGAGAAGTCTCCTGTGGGAAAGCATGAGGTCTGTTAAGGTCCATGCAAATAGATGGTGCAGAACTCTGAGGTCTGTACCGGCTGCCTTTGGGGTGCTGCCGGGGGTTCTTGGGGTGGTCCCGTGGGTGTCTGGGTGCCCAGAGGATGGTCCTGAGGGTCTTGGGGTGCTTCTGGGGGTTCTTGTTGTGCTCCGGGGGGGTCTCTGGATGCCCACGGGGTGCTCGTGGGGGTCTTGGGGTGCTTGTGGGGGTTCTGGATGCTGTGGGAGTCCCTGTGTGCCCACGGGGTGCTCCTGGGGTTGTCGGGGTGGCCAGAGGATGCTTCTGGGCATCTTGGCGTGCTTCTGGGCCTATTTGCGGTGCTGCTGGGGGTCCCGGTGTGCCCACAGCAGGCTCCTGGGTTTCTAGGTGCGGGTTCTAGGTGCCGGTTCTGCTGCTCACGGGGCGCCACTTCCACTGTTCGGAGCTCGGGTAACGCGCCTCGGGCCCGGCTTTTGAGGCCGGGGCTCTGGTTTTGTTCCCCGGGGCTCTGGTTTTGTTCCCCGGGGCTCTGGTTTTGTTTCCCGGCTCTGGTTTTCTCCCGCGGGCTGCGGTTTTGTTGCCGGGGCGCTGGTTTTGTTGCCGGGGCGTTGGTTTTGTTGCCGGGGCGTTGGTTTTGTTGCCGGGGTGCTGGTTTTGTTCCCGGGGCGCTGGTTTTTAGAGGCGCAATGTATTTTCTAAAATAATGAGTGAGAAGCGAGTAAATGTAATTGTTGCAAGTATTTGGTCAACTAGAGAGTAATTTTTATCTCGGAAATGAAAGTACATTGTACATTTGAAATGTAAAAAATGATATTGAAAATTTTACTGGGAGTCAGCAACGGACCAAATTACACGTAAAACTTACTTTTAGAAAAATTACAGGCAGAAATTTTTCTTGATTGGAATCACAGTAAGAACTGAAAAAACAAATGAAAGTACCTAGCCAAGTGGGCGTTGTTAATGTCTGTGGGTAAAGATAGCTGTTGGGGGGGGGGAATTGTTACAAGTGTTCACAGCTCTTTCTGAGGGACTGTTGTGCTAATAACTTTTGCAAATGACGATTTAAATGAGAATTAGTCAACAGAGGGAGAGTTGTCAATATCTATAGATAAATTTAGCTACGGACCGGTTAAAAGAATGCCTGTGTGTTACTGGCTCCTAAGTATATTTCAAGTATTTGTAGTTGTGTAAAGGTTGTAGTAGCTTTGAATAGTTTTAAAGAAATGTAGATTACTACTTGGGCATAAATGATGCAGATTGTAATACCGATGTTAACGAGACACTAGCAGGCGTAAATTGCGTCTAAGTAGTATTCTAAGAAACACATCAAACTGTGCAGTAAAGATGGAATGCTAATACGGCTGTGTTTAATTATCCTAATTGCAGTTAGAGCTAATTGTGGTAGTTAATCCAGTCTTTATTAGTGGTCTAAGGCATAATAAAAATATGATTGTAACAAAGTTTTAATAAAGGTCTCTTTATCTGTTTCGTTTCCCATGTCTTTTTTGTCCATGTTGGTCTTTGGGTTTTTTTTTGTGTGTACGTGTGTTTTGTCATCAATGTGTTGTCTCTGTTTGTGGGTTTGCTGTGTCGGTTAGAGGCCTTTCCTGTGTTTATCTTGGGGGTGCTGTGTTGTCTGGGGTTTTGTGTGCATCTTTGTTAGGTTATATTTTCAGTGTTTTTGTGTTTGTCTTGGTTTTGGTTTGTTGCGTCTTCTGGGTTTTTGTGTTTGTCTTGGTGTTGGGCCTGTTTTGGGTTTGTTTTTGGGTGTTTGCTTTTTAAAATTTTAAATAGCAGCAGTAGAAAATGGCATTCTCTTCGGCAGCCATAATTACAAAAAATTTTAAAAAAAAATTTAAAAAATTGCTGCCACTCACTGTGCCATTTTCTACTGCTGCACCAGAGTTAATATTTTTCATTTTATTAAAATATACAAATTACTAGTACTTATAGTGGGAGTAATTAATGATTACAATAATCATCATCTACTGTTCTTGCAACCATTCATCCCTCCCACTTGGAATGCTAATTAACTGCTCATTATCCGAATAAATTCACAAAATATGCAAATTAGCAAATTTTTTTTTTTAGCACACCAAGGGTTAAAAAATAAATGCACCACTTAAAACCATTCGAACCATGTCTCTTCCACACAGCCAGATGACTTCGACACAACATAGACTCATCTCCATACCATAGAGGTCTGCTGCATGATTTCCTCACCGTAAAAGCAGTCTCCAGACCATAGAGTACAGCTGGAGGACTTTCAGACCACAGAGCTAAACCTCCAGACCATAGAGAGCAACGCCCAGTCTAGACAGTACACTTAGAGGTCTTCCGGACCATAGAGATGGACTTCCGGACCATAGAGATGGACTTCCGGACCATAGAGATGGACTTCCGGACCATAGAGTGCCACACCGGAAGTTAGTCTCTGTAGTCCGGAAGTCCTCCAGCAGCACCGGAAGTCCTCCAGCAGCACCGGAAGTCCTCCAGCAACACCGGAAGTCCTCCAGCAACACCGGAAGTCCTCCAGCAACACCGGAAGTCGCCGTAAAGCCACCGGAAATGCACTTTTATGACCGAAAAACAACCCGGAACGATCAAAATAAAGCAGACGGACACAAGCTGAGGCTGGAAGTCGCACTTAGTACACCGGAAGTAAATACTAAACATGGAGAAGACAAAAGGTAAAACAGGGTTACAGCAAGGGGTGAGGTTAAGATTAGGAATTACAAGTTAGAGTTACAGCACTTAGGGTAAGAGGTTAGAGGTTGTGGTTACAGTTAGGCACCATAGTTAACCTTAGGATAATGACTTGCAGCTTGTGACTTAGGGGGTTGGGATCAGGATCATAGTTGAGGTTCAGGGGATTAAGGTTAGGGGTCAGGATCGGGGTTAGGGTCATTGGGGTTAGGAGTTAGGGTCACAGTTAGGGGTTAGGGCTGATAGAATTAGGGCATTAGGGGTTGGGGTTAGAGGTTTAGGGCTAGAGAGATGGGCTTAGGGTTAGGGCCGTTAGGGTTAACGGTGGGGTTAGGTTTAGAGCTTAGGGGGTTAGGGTTAGGGGGTTGGGGTTGGGGTTGGGGTTAGTGTTAGGGGTTTAGGGTTGGGGTTAGAGGAACGGTTAGGGCTGTTAGGGTTAGGGGTTAGGGTTAGGGTTTGGGGTTAGGGTTAGGGTTTAGGGTTAGGGTTAGGGTCATTGGGGTTGGGGTTAGGGTTAGGGGTTGGGGTTAGGGTTAGGGGTTGGGGTTAGGGGTTAGGGTTGGGGTCAGGGGTCGGGGTCAGGGGTCAGGGGTCAGGGGTCGGGGTCAGGGGTCGGGGTCAGGGGTCAGAGGTCAGGGGTCAGGGGTCGGGGTCAGGAGTCAGGGGTCGGGGTCAGGGGTCAGGGTCAGGGGTTAGGCTCAGGGGTCGGGGTCAGGGGTCGGGGTCAGGGGTCGGGGTCAGGGGTCAGGGGTCGGGGTCAGGGGTCAGGGGTCAGGGGTCGGGGTCAGGGGTCAGGGGTCAGGGGTCGGGGTCAGGGGTTTTGTTCCCGGGGCCCTGGTTTTTTTCCCGGGGCTCTGGTTGTGTTCCCGGGGCTCTGGTTTTCTCCCCGGGGTTCTGGTTTTGTCCCCCGGGCCCTGGTTTTGTCCCCCGGGCTCTGTTTTTGTTTCCAGCGCTCTGGTTTTGTTCCCCGGGGCCCTGGTTTTGTTCCCCGGGGCCCTGGTTTTGTTCCCCGGGCTCTGGTTTTGTTCCCCGGGCTCTGGTTTTGTTCCCCGGGCCCTGGTTTTGTTTCCGGGGCTCTGGTTTTGTTTCCGGGGCTCTGGTTTTGTTCCCGGAGCTCTGGTTCTCTCCCGCTGGCTCTGGTTCTCTCCCGCGGGCCGCGGTTTTGTTCCCGGGACTCTGGTTTTGTTCCCCGGGCCCTGGTTTTGTTCCCCAGGCCCTGGTTTTGTTCCCGGGGCCCTGGTTTTGTTCCCGGGGCCCTGGTTTTGTTCCCGAGGCCCTGGTTTTGTTCCCGGGGCCCTGGTTTTGTTCCCGGGGCCCTGGTTGTGTTCCAGGGTCCTGGTTGTGTTCCCCGGGCCCTGGTTTTGTCCCCCGGGCTCTGGTTTTGTTTCCCGCGCTCTGGTTTTTTTTCCCGGGCCCTGGCTTTGTTCCCGGGGCCCTGGTTTTTTTCCCGGGGCCCTGGTTTTGTTCCCGGGGCTCGGTTTTGTTCCCGGGGCTCTGGTTTTTTTCCCGGGGCCCTGGTTTTGTCCCCCGGGCCCTGGTTTTGTCCCCCGGGCCCTGGTTTTGTTCCCGGGGCTCTGGTTTTGTCCCCGGGGCTCTGGTTTTGTTCCCGGGGCCCTGGTTTTGTCCCCCGGGCCCTGGTTTTGTCCCCCGGGCCCTGGTTTTGTCCCCCCGGCCATGGTTTTGTTCCCGGGGCCCTGGTTTTGTTCCCGGGGCCCTGGTTTTGTTCCCGGGGCCCTGGTTTTGTTCCCGGGGCCCTGGTTTTGTTCCAGGGGCCCTGGTTTTGTTCCCGGGGCCCTGGTTTTGTTCCCGGGGCCCTGGTTTTGTCCCCCGGGCCCTGGTTTTGTCCCCCGGGCCCTGGTTTTGTTCCCGAGGCCCTTGTTTTGTTCCCGCGGCCCTGGTTTTTTCCCCCGGGCCCTGGTTTTGTTCCCGGGGCCCTGGTTTTGTTCCCGGGGCTCTGGTTTTCTCCCCGGGGCTCTGGTTTTCTCCCCGGCGCTCTGGTGTTCTCCCCGGGGCTCTGGTTTTCTCCCTGGGGCCCTGGTTTTGTTCCCGCGGCCCTGGTTTTGTCCCCCAGGCCCTTGTTTTCTTCCCCGGGCCCTGGTTTTCTTCCCCGGGCCCTGGTTTTGTCCCCCGGGCCCTGGTTTTGTTCCCGGGGCTCTGGTTTTGTCCCCGGGGCTCTGGTTTTGTCCCCGGGGCTCTGGTTTTGTTGCCGGGGCCCTGGTTTTGTCCCCCGGGCCCTGGTTTTTTCCCCCGGGCCCTGGTTTTGTTCTCGAGGCCCTTGTTTTGTTCCCGCGGCCCTGGTTTTTTCTCCCGGGCCCTGGTTTTGTTCCCAGGGCCCTGGTTTTGTTCCTGGGGCCCTGGTTTTTTTCCCAGGGCTCTGGTTTTCTCCCCGGCGCTCTGGTTTTCTCCCCGGGGCTCTGGTTTTCTCCCTGGGGCCCTGGTTTTGTTCCCGCGGCCCTGGTTTTGTCCCCCGGGCCCTTGTTTTGTCTCCCGGGCCCTGGTTTTCTTCCCCGGGCCCTGGTTTTGTCCCCCGGGCCTTGGTTTTGTTCCCGGGGCTCTGGTTTTGTTCCCGGGGCTCTGGTTTTGTTCCCGGGGCCCTGATTTTTTTCCAGGGGCCCTGGTTTTTTTCCCGCGGCCCTGGTTTTTTTCCCGCGGGCCGCGTTTTTTTCCTGGGACTCTTGTTTTGTTCCCGGGGCCCTGGTTTTGTTCCCGGGGCCCTGGTTTTGTTCCCGGGGCCCTGGTTTTGTTCCCGGGGCCCTGGTTTTGTTCCCGGGTCCCTGGTTTTGTTTCCGAGGCCCTGGTTTTGTTCCCGGGGCCCTGGTTTTGTTCCCCGGGTCGTGGTTTTGTTTCCCGGGGCCCTGGTTGTGTTCCCGGGGCCCTGGTTGTGTTCCCGGGGCCCTGGTTGTGTTCCCCGGGCCCTGGTTTTCTCCCCCGGGCTCTGGTTCTGTTTCCCGCGCTCTGGTTTTGTTTCCCGGGCCCTGTTTTTGTTTCCGGGGCCCTGGCTTTGTTCCCGGGGCCCTGGTTTTTTTCCCGGGGCTCTGGTTTTGTTCCCGGGGCTCGGTTTTGTTCTGGGGCTCTGGTTTTTTTCCCGGGGCTCTGGTTTTGTCCCCCGGGCCCTGGTTTTGTCCCCCGGGCCCTGGTTTTGTCCCCCGGGCCCTGGTTTTGTTCCCGGGGTTCTGGTTTTGTCCCCGGGGCTCTGGTTTTGTCCCCGGGGCTCTGGTTTTGTTCCCGGGGCCCTGGTTTTGTCCCCCGGGCCCTGGTTTTGTCCCCCGGGCCCTGGTTTTGTCCCCCCGGCCCTGGTTTTGTTCCCGGGGCCCTGGTTTTGTTCCAGGGGCCCTGGTTTTGTTTCAGGGGCCCTGGTTTTGTTCCCCGGGCCCTGGTTTTGTTCCCGGGGCCCTGGTTTTGTCCCCCGGGCCCTGGTTTTGTCCCCCGGGCCCTGGTTTTGTTCCCGAGGCCCTTGTTTTGTTCCCGCGGCCCTGGTTTTTTCCCCCGGGCCCTGGTTTTCTTCTCCGGGCCCTGGTTTTGTCCCCCAGGCCCTGGTTTTGTCCCCGGGGCCCTGGTTTTCTTCCCCGGGCCCTGGTTTTGTTCCCGGGGCCCTGGTTTTGTTCCCGGGGCCCTGGTTTTGTTCCCGGGGCTCTGGTTTTCTCCCCGGGGTTCTGGTTTTCTCCCCCGGGCTCTGGTTTTGTTCCCGGGGCCCTGGTTTTGTTTCTGGGTCCCTGGTTTTGTTCCCGGGGCCCTAGTTTTGTTCCCGGGGCCCTGGTTGTGTTCCAGGGGCTCTGGTTTTGTTCCCGGGGCTCTGGTTTTGTTCCCGGGGCTCTGGTTTTGTTCCCGGGGCTCTGGTTTTGTTCCCGGGGCTCTGGTTTTCTCCCCGGGGTTCTGGTTTTGTTCCCCGGGCCCTGGTTTTGTCCCCCGGGCTCTGGTTTTGTTTCCCGCGCTCTGGTTTTGTCCGCTGGGCCCTGGTTTTGTTCCCGGGGTTCTGGTTTTGTCCCCGGGGCTCTGGTTTTGTTCCCGGGGCCCTGGTTTTGTTCCCCGGGCCCTGGTTTTGTTCCCGGGGCCCTGGTTTTGTTCCTGGGGCTCTGGTTTTGTTCCTCGGGCCCTGGTTTTGTTCCCCGGGCCCTGGTTTTGTTCCCCGGGCCCTGGTTTTGTTCCCCGGGCCCTGGTTTTGTTCCCGGGGCCCTGGTTTTGTCCCCCGCGCCCTGGTTTTGTCCCCCGGGCCCTGGTTATGTTCCCGGGGCCCTTGTTTTGTTCCCGGGGCCCTGGTTTTGTCCCCCGAGGCCCTGGTTTTGTTCCCGGGGCCCTGGTTTTGTTCCCGAGGCCCTGGTTTTGTTCCCGGGGCTCTGGTTTTCTCTCCGGGGCTCTGGTTTTCTCCCCAGGCCCTGGTTTTATTCCCGCGGCCCTGGTTTTGTCCCCCGGGCCCTGGTTTTTTTCCCGGGGCTCTGGTTTTGTCCCCCGGGCCCTGGTTTTGTCCCCCGGGCCCTGGTTTTGTCCCCCGGGCACTGGTTTTGTTCCCGGGGCCCTGGTTTTGTCCCCCGCGCCCTGGTTTTGTCCCCCGGGTCCTGGTTTTGTCCCCCGGGCACTGGTTTTGTTCCCGGGGCCCTGGTTTTGTCCCCCGCGCCCTGGTTTTGTCCCCCGGGCCCTGGTTTTGTTCCCGGGGCCCTTGTTTTGTTCCCGGGGCTCTGGTTTTGTTCCCGGGGCTCTGGTTTTGTTCCCAGGGCTCTGGTTTTGTTCCCGCGGCCCTGGTTTTGTTCCCGGGGCCCTGGTTTTTTTCCCGTGGGCCGCGGTTTTGTTCCCGGGGCTCTGGTTTTTTTCCCGGGGCTCTGGTTTTGTTCCCGGGGCTCTGGTTTTCTCCCCGGGGTTCTGGTTTTGTCCCCCGGGCCCTGGTTTTGTCCCCCGGGCTCTGGTTTTGTTTCCCGTGCTCTGGTTTTGTTCCCGGGGCTCTGGTTTTTTTCCCGGGGCCCTGGTTTTTTTCCCGGGGCTCTGGTTTTGTTCCCGGGTCCCTGGTTTTCTTCCCCGGGCCCTGGTTTTGTCCCCCGGGCCCTGGTTTTGTTGCCGGGGCTCTGGTTTTGTTGCCGGGGCTCTGGTTTTGTTCCCGGGGCCCTGATATTTTTCCAGGGGCCCTGGTTTTTTTCCCGCGGCCCTGGTTTTTTTCCCGCGGGCCACGTTTTTTTCCTGGGGCTCTTGTTTTGTTCCCGGGGCCCTGGTTTTGTTCCCGGGGCCCTGGTTTTGTTCCCGGGGCCCTGGTTTTGTTCCCGGGGCCCTGGTTTTGTTTCCGGGGCCCTGGTTTTTTTCCCGGGGCCCTGGTTTTGTTCCCGGGGCTCTGGTTTTGTTTCCGGGGCCCTGGTTTTGTTCCCGGGGCCCTGGTTTTGTTCCCCGGGTCGTGGTTTTGTTTCCCGGGGCCCTGGTTGTGTTTCCGGGGCCCTGGTTGTGTTCCCGGGGCCCTGGTTTTTTCCCCCGCGCCCTGGTTTTGTCCCCCGTGCCCTGGTTTTGTCCCCCGGGCCCTGGTTTTGTCCCCCGGGCCCTGGTTTTGTCCCCCGGGCCCTGGTTTTGTTCCCGGGGCCCTGGTTTTGTTCCCGGGGCCCTGGTTTTGTTCCCGGGGCCCTGGTTTTGTCCCCCAGGCCCTGGTTTTGTTCCCGGGGCCCTGGTTTTCTTCCCCGGGCCCTGGTTTTCTTCCCCGGGCCCTGGTTTTATTCCCGGGGCCCTGGTTTTGTTCCCGGGGCCCTGGTTTTTTTCCCGGGGCTCTGGTTTTCTCCCCGGGGTTCTGGTTTTCTCCCCCGGGCTCTGCTTTTTTTCCCGGGGCCCTGGTTTTGTTTCTGGGTCCCTGGTTTTGTTCCCGGGGCTCTGGTTTTGTTCCCGGGGCCCTGGTTTTGTTCCCGGGTCCCTGGTTTTGTTCCCGGGGCCCTGGTTTTGTTCCCCGGGCCCTGGTTTTGTTCCCGGGGCCCTGGTTTTCCTCCCGGGGCCCTGGTTTTCCTCCCGGGGCCCTGGTTTTCCTCCCGGGGCCCTGGTTTTGTTCCCGGGGCCCTGGTTTTGTTCCCGGGGCCCTGGTTTTCTTCCCCGGGCCCTGGTTTTGTTCCCGGGGCCCTGGTTTTCTTCCCCGGGCCCTGGTTTTGTTCCCGGGGCCCTTGTTTTGTTCCCGGGGCTCTGGTTTTGTTCCCGGGGCTCTGGTTTTGTTCCCGGGGCTCTGGTTTTGTTCCCGGGGCCCTGGTTTTTTTCCCGGGGCTCTGGTTTTTTTCCCGGGGCTCTGGTTTTTTTCCCGGGGCTCTGGTTTTGTTCCCGGGGCCCTGGTTTTTTTCCCGGGGCCCTGGTTTTTTTCCCGCGGGCCGCGGTTTTATTCCCGGGGCTCTTGTTTTGTTCCCGGGGCTCTGGTTTTGTTCCCGGGGCTCTGGTTTTGTTCCCGGGGCTCTGGTTTTGTTTCCGGGGCCCTGGTTTTTTTCCCGGGGCTCTGGTTTTGTTTCCGGGGCCCTGGTTTTGTTCCCGGGGCCCCGGTTTTGTTCCCCGGGTCGTGGTTTTGTTCCCGGGGCCCTGGTTGTGTTCCCGGGGCCCTGGTTGTGTTCCCGGGGCACTGGTTTTGTCCCCCGCGCCCTGGTTTTGTCCCCCGCGCCCTGGTTTAGTCCCCCAGGCCCTGGTTTTGTCCCCCGGGCCCTGGTTTTGTTCCCGGGGTCCTGGTTTTGTTCCCGGGGACCTGGTTTTGTTCCCGGGGCCCTGGTTTTCTTCCCCGGGCCCTGGTTTTCCTCCCGGGGCCCTGGTTTTCCTCCCGGGGCCCTGGTTTTGTTCCCGGGGCTCTGGTTTTGTTCCCGGGGCCCTGGTTTTGTCCCCCGGGCCCTCGTTTTGTTCCCGGGGCTCTGGTTTTCTCCCCGGGGTTCTGGTTTTCTCCCCCGGGCTCTGGTTTTGTTTTTGGGGCCCTGGTTTTGTTCCCGGGGCTCTGGTTTTGTTCCCGGGGCCCTGGTTGTGTTCCAGGGGCCCTGATTGTGTTCCCGGGGCTCTGGTTTTGTTCCCAGGGCCCTGGTTTTGTTCCCCGGGCTCTGGTTTTGTTCCCCGGGCCCTGGTTTTGTTTCCGGGGCTCTGGTTTTGTTTCCGGGGCTCTGGTTTTGTTTCCGGGGCTCTGGTTTTGTTCCCGGAGCTCTGGTTCTCTCCCGCTGGCTCTGGTTCTCTCCCGCTGGCTCTGGTTCTCTCCCGCGGGCCGCGGTTTTGTTCCCGGGACTCTGGTTTTGTTCCCGGGGCCCTGGTTTTGTTCCCCGGGCTCTGGTTTTGTTCCCGGGGCTCTGGTTTTGTTCCCGGGGCTCTGGTTTTCTCCCCGGGGCTGTGGTTTTCTCCCCGGGGTTCTGGTTTTCTCCCCCTTGCCCTGGTTTTGTTCCCGGGGCACTGGTTTTGTCCCCCGGGCTCTTGTTTTGTTCCCGGGGCCCTGGTTTTGTTCCCGGGGCCCTGGTTTTGTTCCCGGGGCCCTGGTTTTGTTCCCGGGGCCCTGGTTTTGTTCCCCGGGCTCTGGTTTTGTTCCCGGGGCTCTGGTTTTGTTTCCAGGGCCCTGGTTTTGTCCCCCGGGCCCTGGTTTTGTCCCCCGGGCTCTGGTTTTGTCCCCCGGGCTCTGGTTTTGTTCCCGGGGCTCTGGTTTTGTTCCCGGGGCTCTTGTTTTGTTCCCCGGGCTCTTGTTTTGTTCCCGGGGCTCTGGTTTTGTCCCCCGGGCCCTGGTTTTGTTCCCGGGGCTCTGGTTTTGTTCCCCGTGCTTCTGGTCGTTCTCTCCTCCCCTTTGCCAGGGGATTGTGGGAAGGGTGGTGGGTGGGGCCCGGAGCATATGAGCTACAGCCTCTCCTCAGGCAGCTCATTCTGCTGCTGGGCTTCTCTGGAGGTGGTCTGCTGTTCCTGCAGCTGACTGCAGCTTTTGAGCTGCCTAAGCTCTTTGCGTAGTCTTGTTTTGATATTTAGAGAAGCAGAGGTGTCTGTTTAAGGTAAGGGCTTCCGGACCAGTCAAGGTTCAGCTGCATGTGTAGAAGAAAGCACACTTGTATGCAGCTTTTTTTTTTTTCCCCCCAGGTCAGTAAATTTGTATTGGGTGTTCAGAGGTGGCAAGATGTATGGTTTTGGTTAATAATATGGTTTTGGTTTTTATTTTATTCCAGGTGCATTGTATTGTTTTGGAATTCCTGACTTTATTGAAGATGGAACCTTGTTGTGTTTTTTTTTTCCACCAGACGCTGTATATTGCAGAAGCTGTTGACATCGTCTCTGGATAGGAGCAATGGTGAGAGTATTTAGCAGGGGTTGAGGTGAGCATCTTGTATGCATCTGTAGACGGAGTTCTAGCATTGTTCAAGAAAGTAGCAGGGACATCTAAGGCATAGTACCTTTCAGCGTATGGAACGGCTCATGGCCTTTCCCGTTCGCCCACAGAGTATCATGTTGTCCCTAGAACGGATGCAGCTTGCGGCCAGCCCCTCGTAGATGACAAGCGTCAGGACTTTGCTTATTTTGTGGGGCTGTAGCAGAGGTGAGAGTGTGTGGGAAGGTGGAAGATAGGAGGTGCTCGCGGAAGCCTGGGCATAGCTGGGAAGAGCAGCTCCCGGGGAGCGGGCGACACAGGGGGTTCAGGGGTGCAAATCCAGGGCAGGAGCTGTCAGGAAGGAGCGGGGTTCCTTCCCTGACGGTTGAGGAGAAGAGAAGGGGTTTCTAAACTTTTGGGACCAGGGCACCTTTTGGTTGGGAAAGGGAGGTGTGTTCACCAGCCTTACTGAGGTGGGTTTTGCAGTTGGATTTGGGTGTCGATGAGGTCTGTTCTGTTTTAGTCTGTCCGCAGCTGACGGGAGATACACACGCATACGGAAGGGTTAAAAGATGGGCTTTTGGTCCGTGGCTGGACGCTGGGTGAGAAATAGATAGCTAAGAAAACGGCAGTCAGCATAGAAAACAGACGGTTCATGGTCTATTGTGTGAAAATGCTGAATACAGAAGGAGAAGGAAGGTTGAGAAAATGTTAGGGGAGGACGTGAAGGACGTGGAAGACGTGCCGTAACGAAGAAATATAAAGTACAAGGTATAATTTTGCTTGCTTTGTTACCTTTTGCTGTTGGCTTGAGTGTAGGTTAATACGTAAATGCTGGAGTATGGTAATATGTTGCGTGAACAAGGCCTAGGAACCAATAGACGGGGTGGCTGTGGCTCGTGCAGCGCGCTCGATCGGCGAGCGCATGCGCCGTAGGCTCCCTATGTTGAGAGTTGCCAATTGAGGCGTGTTTCGGCACCCGCTGGCCACGTGTGTCGAAACCCGTTTCCTTGGCAAATGTATAAATACCGGGATTTTCCCGAAGAACAGTGGGCCGGTGTACAGCGAGGTCACCGTTGCCTCCGTGGGGACGCCCACGTAAAGCTGGCACCTACCGACTGCTGGGGCTGAGTTTGCGGCGCAAGACGATCCGAGAATGTAGGGATGGTTCGTCTTTCTGCTGGTCGTCGGGTTGGTAAGACACTGGCTTTGCAAAATACCCTTAGCGTAAGGCATGATTGTAGTGACTGAAGTGCTTGCTTTTCCCCTTGCTTATAGTCTGTGTAGCCTATGTGTGCTCCCCTTGTAAAGGAATCCTCGAAAGCCAGTCTAAAGGAACCCCAAAGTGACGGGAGACGCCGAGTAAACGGCCCGGGCCTGCGCATCACAAGATAGAGGGCTGAAGGTGAGAGAAGTCTCCTGTGGGAAAGCATGAGGTCTGTTAAGGTCCATGCAAATAGATGGTGCAGAACTCTGAGGTCTGTACCGGCTGCCTTTGGGGTGCTGCCGGGGGTTCTTGGGGTGGTCCCGTGGGTGTCTGGGTGCCCAGAGGATGGTCCTGAGGGTCTTGGGGTGCTTCTGGGGGTTCTTGTTGTGCTGCGGGGGGGTCTCTGGATGCCCACGGGGTGCTCGTGGGGGTCTTGGGGTGCTTGTGGGGGTTCTGGATGCTGTGGGAGTCCCTGTGTGCCCACGGGGTGCTCCTGGGGTTGTCGGGGTGGCCAGAGGATGCTTCTGGGCATCTTGGCGTGCTTCTGGGCCTATTTGCGGTGCTGCTGGGGGTCCCGGTGTGCCCACAGCAGGCTCCTGGGTTTCTAGGTGCGGGTTCTAGGTGCCGGTTCTAGGTGCCGGTTCTGCTGCTCACGGGGCGCCACTTCCACTGTTCGGAGCTCGGGTAACGCGCCTCGGGCCCGGCTTTTGAGGCCGGGGCTCTGGTTTTGTTCCCCGGGGCTCTGGTTTTGTTCCCCGGGGCTCTGGTTTTGTTTCCCGGCTCTGGTTTTCTCCCGCGGGCTGCGGTTTTGTTGCCGGGGCGCTGGTTTTGTTGCCGGGGCGTTGGTTTTGTTGCCGGGGCGTTGGTTTTGTTGCCGGGGTGCTGGTTTTGTTCCCGGGGCGCTGGTTTTTAGAGGCGCAATGTATTTTCTAAAATAATGAGTGAGAAGCGAGTAAATGTAATTGTTGCAAGTATTTGGTCAACTAGAGAGTAATTTTTATCTCGGAAATGAAAGTACATTGTACATTTGAAATGTAAAAAATGATATTGAAAATTTTACTGGGAGTCAGCAACGGACCAAATTACACGTAAAACTTACTTTTAGAAAAATTACAGGCAGAAATTTTTCTTGATTGGAATCACAGTAAGAACTGAAAAAACAAATGAAAGTACCTAGCCAAGTGGGCGTTGTTAATGTCTGTGGGTAAAGATAGCTGTTGGGGGGGGGGAATTGTTACAAGTGTTCACAGCTCTTTCTGAGGGACTGTTGTGCTAATAACTTTTGCAAATGACGATTTAAATGAGAATTAGTCAACAGAGGGAGAGTTGTCAATATCTATAGATAAATTTAGCTACGGACCGGTTAAAAGAATGCCTGTGTGTTACTGGCTCCTAAGTATATTTCAAGTATTTGTAGTTGTGTAAAGGTTGTAGTAGCTTTGAATAGTTTTAAAGAAATGTAGATTACTACTTGGGCATAAATGATGCAGATTGTAATACCGATGTTAACGAGACACTAGCAGGCGTAAATTGCGTCTAAGTAGTATTCTAAGAAACACATCAAACTGTGCAGTAAAGATGGAATGCTAATACGGCTGTGTTTAATTATCCTAATTGCAGTTAGAGCTAATTGTGGTAGTTAATCCAGTCTTTATTAGTGGTCTAAGGCATAATAAAAATATGATTGTAACAAAGTTTTAATAAAGGTCTCTTTATCTGTTTCGTTTCCCATGTCTTTTTTGTCCATGTTGGTCTTTGGGTTTTTTTTTGTGTGTACGTGTGTTTTGTCATCAATGTGTTGTCTCTGTTTGTGGGTTTGCTGTGTCGGTTAGAGGCCTTTCCTGTGTTTATCTTGGGGGTGCTGTGTTGTCTGGGGTTTTGTGTGCATCTTTGTTAGGTTATATTTTCAGTGTTTTTGTGTTTGTCTTGGTTTTGGTTTGTTGCGTCTTCTGGGTTTTTGTGTTTGTCTTGGTGTTGGGCCTGTTTTGGGTTTGTTTTTGGGTGTTTGCTTTTTAAAATTTTAAATAGCAGCAGTAGAAAATGGCATTCTCTTCGGCAGCCATAATTACAAAAAATTTTAAAAAAAAATTTAAAAAATTGCTGCCACTCACTGTGCCATTTTCTACTGCTGCACCAGAGTTAATATTTTTCATTTTATTAAAATATACAAATTACTAGTACTTATAGTGGGAGTAATTAATGATTACAATAATCATCATCTACTGTTCTTGCAACCATTCATCCCTCCCACTTGGAATGCTAATTAACTGCTCATTATCCGAATAAATTCACAAAATATGCAAATTAGCAAATTTTTTTTTTTAGCACACCAAGGGTTAAAAAATAAATGCACCACTTAAAACCATTCGAACCATGTCTCTTCCACACAGCCAGATGACTTCGACACAACATAGACTCATCTCCATACCATAGAGGTCTGCTGCATGATTTCCTCACCGTAAAAGCAGTCTCCAGACCATAGAGTACAGCTGGAGGACTTTCAGACCACAGAGCTAAACCTCCAGACCATAGAGAGCAACGCCCAGTCTAGACAGTACACTTAGAGGTCTTCCGGACCATAGAGATGGACTTCCGGACCATAGAGATGGACTTCCGGACCATAGAGATGGACTTCCGGACCATAGTGTGCCACACCGGAAGTTAGTCTCTGTAGTCCGGAAGTCCTCCAGCAGCACCGGAAGTCCTCCAACAGCACCGGAAGTCCTCCAGCAACACCGGAAGTCCTCCAGCAACACCGGAAGTCCTCCAGCAACACCGGAAGTCGCCGTAAAGCCACCGGAAATGCACTTTTATGACCGAAAAACAACCCGGAACGATCAAAATAAAGCAGACGGACACAAGCTGAGGCTGGAAGTCGCACTTAGTACACCGGAAGTAAATACTAAACACGGAGAAGACAAAAGGTAAAACAGGGTTACAGCAAGGGGTGAGGTTAAGATTAGGAATTACAAGTTAGAGTTACAGCACTTAGGGTAAGAGGTTAGAGGTTGTGGTTACAGTTAGGCACCATAGTTAACCTTAGGATAATGACTTGCAGCTTGTGACTTAGGGGGTTGGGATCAGGATCATAGTTGAGGTTCAGGGGATTAAGGTTAGGGGTCAGGATCGGGGTTAGGGTCATTGGGGTTAGGAGTTAGGGTCACAGTTAGGGGTTAGGGCTGATAGAATTAGGGCATTAGGGGTTGGGGTTAGAGGTTTAGGGCTAGAGAGATGGGCTTAGGGTTAGGGCCGTTAGGGTTAACGGTGGGGTTAGGTTTAGAGCTTAGGGGGTTAGGGTTAGGGGGTTGGGGTTAGTGTTAGGGGTTTAGGGTTGGGGTTAGAGGAACGGTTAGGGCTGTTAGGGTTAGGGGTTAGGGTTAGGGTTTGGGGTTAGGGTTAGGGTTTAGGGTTAGGGTTAGGGTCATTGGGGTTGGGGTTAGGGTTAGGGGTTGGGGTTAGGGTTAGGGGTTGGGGTTAGGGGTTAGGGGTTAGGGTTGGGGTCAGGGGTCGGGGTCAGGGGTCAGGGTCAGGGGTCAGGGTCAGGGGTCGGGGTTAGGGTCAGGGGTCGGGGTCAGGGGTTAGGGTCAGGGGTCAGGTCAGGGGTCAGGGTCAGGGGTCAGGGGTCAGGGGTCGGGGTCAGGGGTCAGGGGTCGGGGTCAGGGGTCAGGGGTCAGGGTCAGGGGTCAGGGTCAGGGGTCGGGGTCAGGGGTCAGGGGTTAGGGTCAGGGGTCAGGGGTCAGGTCAGGGGTCAGGGTCAGGGTCAGGGGTTAGGCTCAGGGGTCAGGGTCAGGGGTCGGGGTCAGGGGTCAGGGGTCAGGGTCAGGGGTTTTGTTCCCGGGGCTCTGGTTTTTTTCCCGGGGCTCTGGTTGTGTTCCCGGGGCTCTGGTTGTGTTCCCGGGGCTCTGGTTTTCTCCCCGGGGTTCTGGTTTTGTCCCCCGGGCCCTGGTTTTGTCCCCCGGGCTCTGTTTTTGTTTCCAGCGCTCTGGTTTTGTCCCCGGGGCCCTGGTTTTGTTCCCCGGGCTCTGGTTTTGTTCCCCGGGCCCTGGTTTTGTTTCCGGGGCTCTGGTTTTGTTTCCGGGGCTCTGGTTTTGTTCCCGGAGCTCTGGTTCTCTCCCGCTGGCTCTGGTTCTCTCCCGCGGGCCGCGGTTTTGTTCCCGGGACTCTGGTTTTGTTCCCCAGGCTCTGGTTTTGTTCCCGGGGCCCTGGTTTTGTTCCCGGGGCCCTGGTTTTGTTCCCGGGGCCCTGGTTTTGTTCCCGGGGCCCTGGTTGTGTTCCAGGGTCCTGGTTGTGTTCCCCGGGCCCTGGTTTTGTCCCCCGGGCTCTGGTTTTGTTTCCCGCGCTCTGGTTTTTTTTCCCGGGCCCTGGCTTTGTTCCCGGGGCCCTGGCTTTGTTCCCGGGGCCCTGGTTTTTTTCCCGGGGCCCTGGTTTTGTTCCCGGGGCTCGGTTTTGTTCCCGGGGCTCTGGTTTTTTTCCCGGGGCCCTGGTTTTGTCCCCCGGGCCCTGGTTTTGTCCCCCGGGCCCTGGTTTTGTCCCCCGAGCCCTGGTTTTGTTCCCGGGGCTCTGGTTTTGTCCCCGGGGCTCTGGTTTTGTTCCCCGGGCCCTGGTTTTGTTCCCGGGGCTCTGGTTTTGTTCCCGGGGCCCTGGTTTTGTCCCCCGGGCCCTGGTTTTGTCCCCCGGGCCCTGGTTTTGTCCCCCCGGCCATGGTTTTGTTCCCGGGGCCCTGGTTTTGTTCCCGGGGCCCTGATTTTGTTCCCGGGGCCCTGGTTTTGTTCCAGGGGCCCTGGTTTTGTTCCCGGGGCCCTGGTTTTGTTCCAGGGGCCCTGGTTTTGTTCCCGGGGCCCTGGTTTTGTTCCCGGGGCCCTGGTTTTGTCCCCCGGGCCCTGGTTTTGTCCCCCGGGCCCTGGTTTTGTTCCCGAGGCCCTTGTTTTGTTCCCGCGGCCCTGGTTTTTTCCCCCGGGCCCTGGTTTTGTTCCCGGGGCCCTGGTTTTGTTCCCGGGGCTCTGGTTTGCTCCCCGGGGCTCTGGTTTTCTCCCCGGCGCTCTGGTGTTCTCCCCGGGGCTCTGGTTTTCTCCCTGGGGCCCTGGTTTTGTTCCCGCGGCCCTGGTTTTGTCCCCCAGGCCCTTGTTTTGTCCCCCGGGCCCTGGTTTTCTTCCCCGGGCCCTGGTTTTGTCCCCCGGGCCCTGGTTTTGTTCCCGGGGCTCTGGTTTTGTCCCCGGGGCTCTGGTTTTGTCCCCGGGGCTCTGGTTTTGTCCCCGGGGCTCTGGTTTTGTTCCCGGGGCCCTGGTTTTGTCCCCCGGGCCCTGGTTTTTTCCCCCGGGCCCTGGTTTTGTTCTCGAGGCCCTTGTTTTGTTCCCGCGGCCCTGGTTTTTTCTCCCGGGCCCTGGTTTTGTTCCCAGGGCCCTGGTTTTGTTCCTGGGGCCCTGGTTTTGTTCCCAGGGCTCTGGTTTTCTCCCCGGCGCTCTGGTTTTCTCCCCGGGGCTCTGGTTTTCTCCCTGGGGCCCTGGTTTTGTTCCCGGGGCCCTGGTTTTGTTCCCGGGGCCCTGGTTTTGTTCCCGGGGCCCTGGTTTTGTTCCCGGGGCTCTGGTTTTGTTTCCGGGTCCCTGGTTTTGTTCCCGGGGCCCTGGTTTTGTTCCCCGGGTCGTGGTTTTGTTTCCCGGGGCCCTGGTTGTGTTCCCGGGGCCCTGGTTGTGTTCCCGGGGCCCTGGTTGTGTTCCCGGGGCCCTGGTTGTGTTCCCCGGGCCCTGGTTTTCTCCCCCGGGCTCTGGTTCTGTTTCCCGCGCTCTGGTTTTGTTTCCCGGGCCCTGTTTTTGTTTCCGGGGCCCTGGCTTTGTTCCCGGGGCCCTGGTTTTTTTCCCGGGGCTCTGGTTTTGTTCCCGGGGCTCGGTTTTGTTCTGGGGCTCTGGTTTTTTTCCCGGGGCTCTGGTTTTTTTCCCGGGGCTCTGGTTTTGTCCCCCGGGCCCTGGTTTTGTCCCCCGGGCCCTGGTTTTGTTCCCGGGGTTCTGGTTTTGTCCCCGGGGCTCTGGTTTTGTCCCCGGGGCTCTGGTTTTGTTCCCGGGGCCCTGGTTTTGTCCCCCGGGCCCTGGTTTTGTCCCCCGGGCCCTGGTTTTGTCCCCCCGGCCATGGTTTTGTTCCCGGGGCCCTGGTTTTGTTCCAGGGGCCCTGGTTTTGTTTCAGGGGCCCTGGTTTTGTTTCAGGGGCCCTGGTTTTGTTCCCCGGGCCCTGGTTTTGTTCCCGGGGCCCTGGTTTTGTCCCCCGGGCCCTGGTTTTGTCCCCCGGGCCCTGGTTTTGTTCCCGAGGCCCTTGTTTTGTTCCCGCGGCCCTGGTTTTTTCCCCCGGGCCCTGGTTTTGTTCCCGGGGCCCTGGTTTTGTTCCCGGGGCCCTGGTTTTGTTCCCGGGGCTCTGGTTTTCACACCGGCGCTCTGGTGTTCTTCCCGGGACTCTGGTTTTGTCCCCGCGGCCCTGGTTTTGTCCCCGCGGCCCTGGTTTTGTCCCCCAGGCCCTTGTTTTGTCCCCCGGGCCCTGGTTTTCTTCTCCGGGCCCTGGTTTTGTCCCCCGGGCCCTGGTTTTGTTCCCGGGGCCCTGGTTTTGTTCCCGGGGCTCTGGTTTTGTTCCGGGGGCTCTGGTTTTGTTCCCGGGGCCCTGGTTTTGTTCCCGGGGCCCTGGTTTTGTTCCCGGGGCCCAGGTTTTCTTCCCGGGGCCCTGGTTGTGTTCCCGGGGCCCTGGTTGTGTTCCCGGGGCCCTGGTTGTGTTCCCGGGGCCCTGGTTGTGTTCCCGGGGCTCTGGTTTTGTTCCCGGGGCTCTGGTTTTGTTCCCGGGGCTCTGGTTTTGTTCCCGGGGCTCTGGTTTTCTCCCCGGGGCTCTGGTTTTGTTCCCCGGGCCCTGGTTTTGTCCCCCAGGCCCTGGTTTTGTTCCCGGGGCCCTGGTTTTGTTCCCCGGGCCCTGGTTTTATTCCCGGGGCCCTGGTTTTGTTCCCGGGGCTCTGGTTTTCTTCCCGGGGTTCTGGTTTTCTCCCCCGGGCTCTGGTTTTGTTCCCGGGGCCCTGGTTTTGTTTCTGGGTCCCTGGTTTTGTTCCCGGGGCCCTGGTTGTGTTCCCGGGGCCCTGGTTGTGTTCCAGGGGCCCTGGTTGTGTTCCCGGGGCTCTGGTTTTCTCCCCGGGGCTCTGGTTTTCTCCCCGGGGCTCTGGTTTTGTTTCCGGGGCCCTTGTTTTTTTCCCGGGGCTCTGTTTTTTTTCCCGGGGCTCTGGTTTTGTTCCCGGGGCTCTGGTTTTGTTCCCGGGGCCCTGGTTTTGTTCCCGGGGCCCTGGTTTTTTTCCCGGGGCTCTGGTTTTTTTCCCGGGGCTCTGGTTTTTTTCCCGGGGCTCTGGTTTTGTTCCCGGGGCCCTGGTTTTTTTCCCGGGGCCCTGGTTTTTTTCCCGCGGGCCGCGGTTTTATTCCCGGGGCTCTTGTTTTGTTCCCGGGGCTCTGGTTTTGTTCCCGGGGCTCTGGTTTTGTTCCCAGGGCTCTGGTTTTGTTTCCGGGGCCTTGGTTTTTTTCCCGGGGCTCTGGTTTTGTTTCCGGGGCCCTGGTTTTGTTCCCGGGGCCCTGGTTGTGTTCCCGGGGCCCTGGTTGTGTTCCCGGGGCACTGGTTTTGTCCCCCGCGCCCTGGTTTTGTCCCCCGCGCCCTGGTTTAGTCCCCCAGGCCCTGGTTTTGTCCCCCGGCCCCTGGTTTTGTTCCCGGGGTCCTGGTTTTGTTCCCGGGGACCTGGTTTTGTTCCCGGGGCCCTGGTTTTCTTCCCCGGGCCCTGGTTTTGTTCCCGGGGCCCTGGTTTTCCTCCCGGGGCCCTGGTTTTGTTCCCGGGGCCCTGGTTTTGTTCCCGGGGCTCTGGTTTTGTTCCCGGGGCCCTGGTTTTGTCCCCCGGGCCCTCGTTTTGTTCCCGGGGCCCTGGTTGTGTTCCAGGGGCCCTGATTGTGTTCCCGGGGCTCTGGTTTTGTTCCCAGGGCCCTGGTTTTGTTCCCGGGGCCCTGGTTTTGTTTCTGGGGCCCTGGTTTTGTTCCCGGGGCCCTGGTTGTGTTCCCGGGGCCCTGGTTGTGTTCCCGGGGCTCTGGTTTTGTTCCCGGGGCTCTGGTTTTGTTCCCGGGGCTCTGGTTTTCTCCCCGGAGCCCTGGTTTTGTCCCCCGGGCTCTGGTTTTGTTTCCCGTGCTCTGGTTTTGTTCCCGGGGCTCTGGTTTTTTTCCCGGGGCTCTGGTTTTTTTCCCGGGGCTCTGGTTTTGTTCCCGGGGCTCTGGTTTTCTCCCCGGGGTTCTGGTTTTGTTTCCCGGGCCCTGGTTTTGTCTCCCGGTCTCTGTTTTTGTTTCCAGCGCTCTGGTTTTGTCCCCGGGGCCCTGGTTTTGTTCCCCGGGCTCTGGTTTTGTTCCCCGGGCCCTGGTTTTGTTTCCGGGGCTCTGGTTTTGTTTCCGGGGCTCTGGTTTTGTTTCCGGGGCTCTGGTTTTGTTTCCGGGGCTCTGGTTTTGTTCCCGGAGCTCTGGTTCTCTCCCGCTGGCTCTGGTTCTCTCCCGCTGGCTCTGGTTCTCTCCCGCGGGCCGCGGTTTTTGTTCCCGGGACTCTGGTTTTGTTCCCGGGGCCCTGGTTTTGTTCCCCGGGCTCTGGATTTCTCCCCGGGGCTCTGGTTTTCTCCCTGGGGCCCTGGTTTTGTTCCCGCGGCCCTGGTTTTGTCCCCCGGGCCCTTGTTTTGTCCCCCGGGACCTGGTTTCTTCCCCGGGCCCTGGTTTTGTCCCCCAGGCCCTGGTTTTGTTCCCGGGGCTCTGGTTTTGTTCCCGGGGCTCTGGTTTTGTTCCCGGGGCCCTGATTTTTTTCCAGGGGCCCTGGTTTTTTTCCCGCGGCCCTGGTTTTTTTCCTGGGGCTCTTGTTTTGTTCCCGGGGCCCTGGTTTTGTTCCCGGGGCCCTGGTTTTGTTCCCGGGGCCCTGGTTTTGTTCCCGGGGCCCTGGTTTTGTTCCCGGGGCTCTGGTTTTGTTTCCGGGGCCATGGTTTTGTTCCCGGGGCCCTGGTTTTGTTCCCCGGGTCGTGGTTTTGTTTCCCGGGGCCCTGGTTTTGTTCCCGGGGCCCTGGTTGTGTTCCCGGGGCCCTGGTTTTGTCCCCCGGGCCCTGGTTTTGTCCCCCGGGCCCTGGTTTTGTCCCCCGGGCCCTGGTTTTGTCCCCCGGGCCCTGGTTTTGTTCCCGGGGCCCTGGTTTTGTTCCCCGGGCCCTGGTTTTGTTCCCGGGGCCCTGGTTTTGTCCCCCGGGCCCTGGTTTTGTTCCCGGGGCCCTGGTTTTGTTCCCCGGGCCCTGGTTTTCTTCCCTGGGCCCTGGTTTTATTCCCGGGGCCCTGGTTTTGTTCCCGGGGCCCTGGTTTTCTTCCCGGGGTTCTGGTTTTCTCCCCCGGACTCTGGTTTTGTTCGCGGGGCCCTGGTTTTGTTTCTGGGTCCCTGGTTTTGTTCCCGGGGCTCTGGTTTTGTTCCGGGGGCTCTGGTTTTGTTCCCGGGGCCCTGGTTTTGTTCCCGGGGCTCTGGTTTTCTTCCCGGGGCCCAGGTTTTCTTCCCGGGGCCCTGGTTGTGTTCCCGGGGCCCTGGTTGTGTTCCCGGGGCTCTGGTTTTGTTCCCGGGGCTCTGGTTTTGTTCCCGGGGCTCTGGTTTTGTTCCCGGGGCTCTGGTTTTGTTCCCGGGGCTCTGGTTTTCTCCCCGGGGTTCTGGTTTTGTTCCGCGGGCCCTGGTTTTGTCCCCCAGGCCCTGGTTTTGTTCCCGGGGCCCTGGTTTTGTTCCCCGGGCCCTGGTTTTATTCCCGGGGCCCTGGTTTTGTTCCCGGGGCCCTGGTTTTGTTCCCGGGGCTCTGGTTTTCTCCCCGGGGTTCTGGTTTTCTCCCCCGGGCTCTGGTTTTGTTCCCGGGGCCCTGGTTTTGTTTCTGGGTCCCTGGTTTTGTTCCCGGGGCCCTAGTTTTGTTCCCGGGGCCCTGGTTGTGTTCCAGGGGCCCTGGTTGTGTTCCCGGGGCTCTGGTTTTGTTCCCGGGGCTCTGGTTTTCTCCCCGGGGCTCTGGTTTTGTTTCCGGGGCTCTGGTTTTGTTCCCGGGGCTCTGGTTTTGTCCCCCGGGCCCTGGTTTTGTCCCCCGGGCCCTGGTTTTGTTCCCGGGGCCCTGGCTTTGTCCCCGGGGCTCTGGTTTTGTCCCCGGGGCTCTGGTTTTGTTCCCGGGGCCCTGGTTTTGTCCCCCGGGCCCTGGTTTTGTCCCCCGGGCCCTGGTTTTGTCCCCCGGGCCCTGGTTTTGTCCCCCCGGCCATGGTTTTGTTCCCGGGGCCCTGGTTTTGTTCCAGGGGCCCTGGTTTTGTTCCAGGGGCCCTGGTTTTGTTTCCCGGGCCCTGGTTTTGTTCCCCGGGCCCTGGTTTTGTTCCCGGGGCCCTGGTTTTGTTCCCCGGGCCCTGGTTTTGTCCCCCGGGCCCTGGTTTTGTTCCCGGGGCCCTGGTTTTGTTCCCGAGGCCCTTGTTTTGTTCCCGCGGCCCTGGTTTTTTCCCCCGGGCCCTGGTTTTGTTCCCGGGGCCCTGGTTTTGTTCCCGGGGCCCTGGTTTTGTTCCCAGGGCTCTGGTTTTCTCCCCGGCACTCTGGTTTTCTCCCCGGGGCTCTGGTTTTCTCCCTGGGGCCCTGGTTTTGTTCCCGCGGCCCTGGTTTTTTCCCCCGGGCCCTTGTTTTGTCCCCCGGGACCTGGTTTTCTTCCCCGGGCCCTGGTTTTGTCCCCCGGGCCCTGGTTTTGTTCCCGGGGCTCTGGTTTTGTTCCCGGGGCCCTGATTTTTTTCCAGGGGCCCTGGTTTTTTTCCCGCGGCCCTGGTATTTTTCCCGCGGGCCGCGTTTTTTTCCTGGGGCTCTTGTTTTGTTCCCGGGGCCCTGGTTTTTTTCCCGGGGCCCTGGTTTTTTTCCCGGGGCCCTGTTTTTGTTCACGGGGCTCTGGTTTTGTTTCCGGGGCCATGGTTTTGTTCCCGGGGCCCTGGTTTTGTTCCCCGGGTCGTGGTTTTGTTTCCCGGGACCCTGGTTGTGTTCCCGGGGCCCTGGTTGTGTTCCCGGGGCCCTGGTTTTTTCCCCCGCGCCCTGGTTTTGTCCCCCGGGCCCTGGTTTTGTCCCCCGGGCCCTGGTTTTGTCCCCCGGGCCCTGGTTTTGTCCCCCGGGCCCTGGTTTTGTTCCCGGGGCCCTGGTTTTGTTCCCGGGGCCCTGGTTTTGTTCCCGGGGCCCTGGTTTGGTCCCCCAGGCCCTGGTTTTGTCCCCGGGGCCCTGGTTTTCTTCCTCGGGCCCTGGTTTTGTTCCCGGGGCCCTGGTTTTGTTCCCGGGGCCCTGGTTTTGTTCCCGGGGCCCTGGTTTTCTCCCCGGGGTTCTGGTTTTCTCCCCCGGGCTCTGGTTTTGTTCCCGGGGCCCTGGTTTTGTTTCTGGGTCCCTGGTTTTGTTCCCGGGGCCCTAGTTTTGTTCCCGGGGCCCTGGTTGTGTTCCAGGGGCCCTGGTTGTGTTCCTGTGGCTCTGGTTTTGTTCCCGGGGCTCTGGTTTTCTCCCCGGGGCTCTGGTTTTGTTCCCGGGGCTCTGGTTTTGTTCCCGGGGCTCTGGTTTTCTCCCCGGGGTTCTGGTTTTGTCCCCCGGGCCCTGGTTTTGTCCCCCGGGCTCTGGTTTTGTTTCCCGCGCTCTGGTTTTGTCCGCTGGGCCCTGGTTTTGTTCCCGGGGTTCTGGTTTTGTCCCCGGGGCTCTGGTTTTGTTCCCGGGGCCCTGGTTTTGTTCCCCGGGCCCTGGTTTTGTTCCCGGGGCCCTGGTTTTGTTCCTGGGGCTCTGGTTTTGTTCCCCGGGCCCTGGTTTTGTTCCCCGGGCCCTGGTTTTGTTCCCGGGGCCCTGGTTTTGTCCCCCGCGCCCTGGTTTTGTCCCCCGGGCCCTGGTTATGTTCCCGGGGCCCTTGTTTTGTTCCCGGGGCCCTGGTTTTGTCCCCCGAGGCCCTGGTTTTGTTCCCGGGGCCCTGGTTTTGTTCCCGAGGCCCTGGTTTTGTTCCCGGGGCTCTGGTTTTCTCTCCGGGGCTCTGGTTTTCTCCCCGGGCCCTGGTTTTTTTCCCGCGGCCCTGGTTTTGTCCCCCGGGCCCTGGTTTTTTTCCCGGGGCTCTGGTTTTGTCCCCCGGGCCCTGGTTTTGTCCCCCGGGCCCTGGTTTTGTCCCCCGGGCACTGGTTTTGTTCCCGGGGCCCTGGTTTTGTCCCCCGGGCCCTGGTTTTGTTCCCGGGGCCCTGGCTTTGTCCCCGGGGCTCTGGTTTTGTCCCCGGGGCTCTGGTTTTGTTCCCGGGGCCCTGGTTTTGTCCCCCGGGCCCTGGTTTTGTCCCCCGGGCCCTGGTTTTGTCCCCCGGGCCCTGGTTTTGTCCCCCCGGCCATGGTTTTGTTCCCGGGGCCCTGGTTTTGTTCCAGGGGCCCTGGTTTTGTTCCAGGGGCCCTGGTTTTGTTCCCCGGGCCCTGGTTTTGTTCCCTGGGCCCTGGTTTTGTTCCCCGGGCCCTGGTTTTGTCCCCCGGGCCCTGGTTTTGTTCCCGGGGCCCTGGTTTTGTTCCCGAGGCCCTTGTTTTGTTCCCGCGGCCCTGGTTTTTTCCCCCGGGCCCTGGTTTTGTTCCCGGGGCCCTGGTTTTGTTCCCGGGGCCCTGGTTTTGTTCCCAGGGCTCTGGTTTTCTCCCCGGCACTCTGGTTTTCTCCCCGGGGCTCTGGTTTTCTCCCTGGGGCCCTGGTTTTGTTCCCGCGGCCCTGGTTTTTTCCCCCGGGCCCTTGTTTTGTCCCCCGGGACCTGGTTTTCTTCCCCGGGCCCTGGTTTTGTCCCCCGGGCCCTGGTTTTGTTCCCGGGGCTCTGGTTTTGTTCCCGGGGCCCTGATTTTTTTCCAGGGGCCCTGGTTTTTTTCCCGCGGCCCTGGTATTTTTCCCGCGGGCCGCGTTTTTTTCCTGGGGCTCTTGTTTTGTTCCCGGGGCCCTGGTTTTGTTCCCGGGGCCCTGGTTTTTTTCCCGGGGCCCTGGTTTTTTTCCCGGGGCCCTGGTTTTGTTCCCGGGGCTCTGGTTTTGTTTCCGGGGCCATGGTTTTGTTCCCGGGGCCCTGGTTTTGTTCCCCGGGTCGTGGTTTTGTTTCCCGGGACCCTGGTTGTGTTCCCGGGGCCCTGGTTGTGTTCCCGGGGCCCTGGTTTTTTCCCCCGCGCCCTGGTTTTGTCCCCCGGGCCCTGGTTTTGTCCCCCGGGCCCTGGTTTTGTCCCCCGGGCCCTGGTTTTGTCCCCCGGGCCCTGGTTTTGTTCCCGGGGCCCTGGTTTTGTTCCCGGGGCTCTGGTTTTGTTCCCGGGGCCCTGGTTTGGTCCCCCAGGCCCTGGTTTTGTCCCCGGGGCCCTGGTTTTCTTCCTCGGGCCCTGGTTTTGTTCCCGGGGCCCTGGTTTTGTTCCCGGGGCCCTGGTTTTGTTCCCGGGGCCCTGGTTTTCTCCCCGGGGTTCTGGTTTTCTCCCCCGGGCTCTGGTTTTGTTCCCGGGGCCCTGGTTTTGTTTCTGGGTCCCTGGTTTTGTTCCCGGGGCCCTAGTTTTGTTCCCGGGGCCCTGGTTGTGTTCCAGGGGCCCTGGTTGTGTTCCTGTGGCTCTGGTTTTGTTCCCGGGGCTCTGGTTTTCTCCCCGGGGCTCTGGTTTTGTTCCCGGGGCTCTGGTTTTGTTCCCGGGGCTCTGGTTTTGTTCCCGGGGCTCTGGTTTTCTCCCCGGGGTTCTGGTTTTGTCCCCCGGGCCCTGGTTTTGTCCCCCGGGCTCTGGTTTTGTTTCCCGCGCTCTGGTTTTGTCCGCTGGGCCCTGGTTTTGTTCCCGGGGTTCTGGTTTTGTCCCCGGGGCTCTGGTTTTGTTCCCGGGGCCCTGGTTTTGTTCCCCGGGCCCTGGTTTTGTTCCCGGGGCCCTGGTTTTGTTCCTGGGGCTCTGGTTTTGTTCCTGGGGCCCTGGTTTTGTTCCCCGGGCCCTGGTTTTGTTCCCGGGGCCCTGGTTTTGTCCCCCGCGCCCTGGTTTTGTCCCCCGGGCCCTGGTTATGTTCCCGGGGCCCTTGTTTTGTTCCCGGGGCCCTGGTTTTGTCCCCCGAGGCCCTGGTTTTGTTCCCGGGGCCCTGGTTTTGTTCCCGAGGCCCTGGTTTTGTTCCCGGGGCTCTGGTTTTCTCTCCGGGGCTCTGGTTTTCTCCCCGGGCCCTGGTTTTTTTCCCGCGGCCCTGGTTTTGTCCCCCGGGCCCTGGTTTTTTTCCCGGGGCTCTGGTTTTGTCCCCCGGGCCCTGGTTTTGTCCCCCGGGCCCTGGTTTTGTCCCCCGGGCACTGGTTTTGTTCCCGGGGCCCTGGTTTTGTCCCCCGCGCCCTGGTTTTGTCCCCCGGGCCCTGGTTTTGTCCCCCGGGCACTGGTTTTGTTCCCGGGGCCCTGGTTTTGTCCCCCGCGCCCTGGTTTTGTCCCCCGGGCCCTGGTTTTGTTCCCGGGGCCCTTGTTTTGTTCCCGGGGCTCTGGTTTTGTTCCCGGGGCTCTGGTTTTGTTCCCAGGGCTCTGGTTTTGTTCCCGCGGCCCTGGTTTTGTTCCCGGGGCCCTGGTTTTTTTCCCGTGGGCCGCGGTTTTGTTCTCGGGGCTCTGGTTTTTTTCCCGGGGCTCTGGTTTTGTTCCCGGGGCTCTGGTTTTCTCCCCGGGGTTCTGGTTTTGTCCCCCGAGCCCTGGTTTTGTCCCCCGGGCTCTGGTTTTGTTTCCCGTGCTCTGGTTTTGTTCCCGGGGCTCTGGTTTTTTTCCCGGGGCCCTGGTTTTTTTCCCGGGGCTCTGGTTTTGTTCCCGGGTCCCTGGTTTTCTTCCCCGGGCCCTGGTTTTGTCCCCCGGGCCCTGGTTTTGTTGCCGGGGCTCTGGTTTTGTTGCCGGGGCTCTGGTTTTGTTCCCGGGGCCCTGATTTTTTTCCAGGGGCCCTGGTTTTTTTCCCGCGGCCCTGGTTTTTTCCCCCGGGCCCTTGTTTTGTCCCCCGGGACCTGGTTTTCTTCCCCGGGCCCTGGTTTTGTCCCCCGGGCCCTGGTTTTGTTCCCGGGGCTCTGGTTTTGTTCCCGGGGCCCTGATTTTTTTCCAGGGGCCCTGGTTTTTTTCCCGCGGCCCTGGTATTTTTCCCGCGGGCCGCGTTTTTTTCCTGGGGCTCTTGTTTTGTTCCCGGGGCCCTGGTTTTGTTCCCGGGGCCCTGGTTTTGTTCCCGGGGCCCTGGTTTTGTTCCCGGGGCCCTGGTTTTTTTCCCGGGGCCCTGGTTTTGTTCCCGGGGCTCTGGTTTTGTTTCCGGGGCCATGGTTTTGTTCCCGGGGCCCTGGTTTTGTTCCCCGGGTCGTGGTTTTGTTTCCCGGGACCCTGGTTGTGTTCCCGGGGCCCTGGTTGTGTTCCCGGGGCCCTGGTTTTTTCCCCCGCGCCCTGGTTTTGTCCCCCGGGCCCTGGTTTTGTCCCCCGGGCCCTGGTTTTGTTCCCGGGGCCCTGGTTTTGTTCCCGGGGCCCTGGTTTTGTCCCCCAGGCCCTGGTTTTGTCCCCGGGGCCCTGGTTTTCTTCCTCGGGCCCTGGTTTTGTTCCCGGGGCCCTGGTTTTGTTCCCGGGGCCCTGGTTTTGTTCCCGGGGCTCTGGTTTTCTCCCCGGGGTTCTGGTTTTCTCCCCCGGGCTCTGGTTTTGTTCCCGGGGCCCTGGTTTTGTTTCTGGGTCCCTGGTTTTGTTCCCGGGGCCCTAGTTTTGTTCCCGGGGCCCTGGTTGTGTTCCAGGGGCCCTGGTTGTGTTCCTGGGGCTCTGGTTTTGTTCCCGGGGCTCTGGTTTTCTCCCCGGGGCTCTGGTTTTGTTCCCGGGGCTCTGGTTTTGTTCCCGGGGCTCTGGTTTTCTCCCCGGGGTTCTGGTTTTGTTCCCCGGGCCCTGGTTTTGTCCCCCGGGCTCTGGTTTTGTTTCCCGCGCTCTGGTTTTGTCCGCTGGGCCCTGGTTTTGTTCCCGGGGTTCTGGTTTTGTCCCCGGGGCTCTGGTTTTGTTCCCGGGGCCCTGGTTTTGTTCCCCGGGCCCTGGTTTTGTTCCCCGGGCCCTGGTTTTGTTCCCGGGGCCCTGGTTTTGTTCCTGGGGCTCTGGTTTTGTTCCCCGGGCTCTGGTTTTGTTCCCCGGGCCCTGGTTTTGTTCCCGGGGCCCTGGTTTTGTCCCCCGCGCCCTGGTTTTGTCCCCCGGGCCCTGGTTATGTTCCCGGGGCCCTTGTTTTGTTCCCGGGGCCCTGGTTTTGTCCCCCGAGGCCCTGGTTTTGTTCCCGGGGCCCTGGTTTTGTTCTCGAGGCCCTGGTTTTGTTCCCGGGGCTCTGGTTTTCTCTCCGGGGCTCTGGTTTTCTCCCCGGGCCCTGGTTTTTTTCCCGCGGCCCTGGTTTTGTCCCCCGGGCCCTGGTTTTTTTCCCGGGGCTCTGGTTTTGTCCCCCGGGCCCTGGTTTTGTCCCCCGGGCCCTGGTTTTGTCCCCCGGGCACTGGTTTTGTTCCCGGGGCCCTGGTTTTGTCCCCCGCGCCCTGGTTTTGTCCCCCGGGCCCTGGTTTTGTCCCCCGGGCCCTGGTTTTGTTCCCGGGGCCCTGGTTTTGTCCCCCGCGCCCTGGTTTTGTCCCCCGGGCCCTGGTTTTGTTCCCGGGGCCCTTGTTTTGTTCCCGGGGCTCTGGTTTTGTTCCCGGGGCTCTGGTTTTGTTCCCAGGGCTCTGGTTTTGTTCCCGCGGCCCTGGTTTTGTTCCCGGGGCCCTGGTTTTTTTCCCGTGGGCCGCGGTTTTGTTCCCGGGGCTCTGGTTTTTTTCCCGGGGCTCTGGTTTTGTTCCCGGGGCTCTGGTTTTCTCCCCGGGGTTCTGGTTTTGTCCCCCGAGCCCTGGTTTTGTCCCCCGGGCTCTGGTTTTGTTTCCCGTGCTCTGGTTTTGTTCCCGGGGCTCTGGTTTTTTTCCCGGGGCCCTGGTTTTTTTCCCGGGGCTCTGGTTTTGTTCCCGGGTCCCTGGTTTTCTTCCCCGGGCCCTGGTTTTGTCCCCCGGGCCCTGGTTTTGTCCGCCGGGGCTCTGGTTTTGTTGCCGGGGCTCTGGTTTTGTTCCCGGGGCCCTGATTTTTTTCCAGGGGCCCTGGTTTTTTTCCCGCGGCCCTGGTTTTTTCCCCCGGGCCCTTGTTTTGTCCCCCGGGACCTGGTTTTCTTCCCCGGGCCCTGGTTTTGTCCCCCGGGCCCTGGTTTTGTTCCCGGGGCTCTGGTTTTGTTCCCGGGGCCCTGATTTTTTTCCAGGGGCCCTGGTTTTTTTCCCGCGGCCCTGGTATTTTTCCCGCGGGCCGCGTCTTTTTCCTGGGGCTCTTGTTTTGTTCCCGGGGCCCTGGTTTTGTTCCCGGGGCCCTGGTTTTGTTCCCGGGGCCCTGGTTTTTTTCCCGGGGCCCTGGTTTTGTTCCCGGGGCTCTGGTTTTGTTTCCGGGGCCATGGTTTTGTTCCCGGGGCCCTGGTTTTGTTCCCCGGGTCGTGGTTTTGTTTCCCGGGACCCTGGTTGTGTTCCCGGGGCCCTGGTTGTGTTCCCGGGGCCCTGGTTTTTTCCCCCGCGCCCTGGTTTTGTCCCCCGGGCCCTGGTTTTGTCCCCCGGGCCCTGGTTTTGTCCCCCGGGCCCTGGTTTTGTTCCCGGGGCCCTGGTTTTGTTCCCGGGGCCCTGGTTTTGTTCCCGGGGCCCTGGTTTTGTCCCCCAGGCCCTGGTTTTGTCCCCGGGGCCCTGGTTTTCTTCCTCGGGCCCTGGTTTTGTTCCCGGGGCCCTGGTTTTGTTCCCGGGGCCCTGGTTTTGTTCCCGGGGCTCTGGTTTTCTCCCCGGGGTTCTGGTTTTCTCCCCCGGGCTCTGGTTTTGTTCCCGGGGCCCTGGTTTTGTTTCTGGGTCCCTGGTTTTGTTCCCGGGGCCCTAGTTTTGTTCCCGGGGCCCTGGTTGTGTTCCAGGGGCCCTGGTTGTGTTCCTGGGGCTCTGGTTTTGTTCCCGGGGCTCTGGTTTTCTTCCCGGGGCTCTGGTTTTGTTCCCGGGGCTCTGGTTTTGTTCCCGGTGCTCTGGTTTTCTCCCCGGGGTTCTGGTTTTGTTCCCCGGGCCCTGGTTTTGTCCCCCGGGCTCTGGTTTTGTTTCCCGCGCTCTGGTTTTGTCCGCTGGGCCCTGGTTTTGTTCCCGGGGTTCTGGTTTTGTCCCCGGGGCTCTGGTTTTGTTCCCGGGGCCCTGGTTTTGTTCCCCGGGCCCTGGTTTTGTTCCCGGGGCCCTGGTTTTGTTCCTGGGGCCCTGGTTTTGTTCCCCGGGCCCTGGTTTTGTTCCCCGGGCCCTGGTTTTGTTCCCGGGGCCCTGGTTTTGTCCCCCGTGCCCTGGTTTTGTCCCCCGGGCCCTGGTTATGTTCCCGGGGCCCTTGTTTTGTTCCCGGGGCCCTGGTTTTGTCCCCCGAGGCCCTGGTTTTGTTCCCGGGGCCCTGGTTTTGTTCCCGAGGCCCTGGTTTTGTTCCCGGGGCTCTCGTTTTCTCTCCGGGGCTCTGGTTTTCTCCCCGGGCCCTGGTTTTTTTCCCGCGGCCCTGGTTTTGTCCCCCGGGCCCTGGTTTTTTTCCCGGGGCTCTGGTTTTGTCCCCCGGGCCCTGGTTTTGTCCCCCGGGCCCTGGTTTTGTCCCCCGGGCCCTGGTTTTGTCCCCCGGGCACTGGTTTTGTTCCCGGGGCCCTGGTTTTGTCCCCCGCGCCCTGGTTTTGTCCCCCGGGCCCTGGTTTTGTCCCCCGGGCACTGGTTTTGTTCCCGGGGCCCTGGTTTTGTCCCCCGCGCCCTGGTTTTGTCCCCCGGGCCCTGGTTTTGTTCCCGGGGCCCTTGTTTTGTTCCCGGGGCTCTGGTTTTGTTCCCGGGGCTCTGGTTTTGTTCCCAGGGCTCTGGTTTTGTTCCCGCGGCCCTGGTTTTGTTCCCGGGGCCCTGGTTTTTTTCCCGTGGGCCGCGGTTTTGTTCCCGGGGCTCTGGTTTTTTTCCCGGGGCTCTGGTTTTGTTCCCGGGGCTCTGGTTTTCTCCCCGGGGTTCTGGTTTTGTCCCCCGAGCCCTGGTTTTGTCCCCCGGGCTCTGGTTTTGTTTCCCGTGCTCTGGTTTTGTTCCCGGGGCTCTGGTTTTTTTCCCGGGGCCCTGGTTTTTTTCCCGGGGCTCTGGTTTTGTTCCCGGGTCCCTGGTTTTCTTCCCCGGGCCCTGGTTTTGTCCCCCGGGCCCTGGTTTTGTCCGCCGGGGCTCTGGTTTTGTTGCCGGGGCTCTGGTTTTGTTCCCGGGGCCCTGATTTTTTTCCAGGGGCCCTGGTTTTTTTCCCGCGGCCCTGGTTTTTTTCCCGCGGGCCGCGTTTTTTTCCTGGGGCTCTTGTTTTGTTCCCGGGGCCCTGGTTTTGTTCCCGGGGCTCTGGTTTTGTTCCCGGGGCTCTGGTTTTGTTCCCGGGGCCCTGGTTTTTTTCCCGGGGCCCTGGTTTTTTTCCCGGGGCCCTGGTTTTGTTCCCGGGGCTCTGGTTTTGTTTCCGGGGCCCTGGTTTTGTTCCCGGGGCCCTGGTTTTGTTCCCCGGGTCGTGGTTTTGTTTCCCGGGGCCCTGGTTGTGTTCCCGGGGCCCTGGTTGTGTTCCCGGGGCCCTGGTTTTGTTCCCGGGGCCCTGGTTTTGTCCCCCGCGCACTGGTTTTGTCCCCCGCGCCCTGGTTTTGTCCCCCGGGCCCTGGTTTTGTTCCCGGGGCCCTGGTTTTGTTCCCGGGGCCCTGGTTTTGTTCCCGGGGCCCTGGTTTTGTTCCCGGGGCTCTGGTTTTCTTCCCCGGGCCCTGGTTTTCTTCCCCGGGCCCTGGTTTTATTCCCGGGGCCCTGGTTTTGTTCCCGGGGCCCTGGTTTTCTCCCCGGGGTTCTGGTTTTCTCCCCCGGGCTCTGGTTTTTTTCCCGGGGCCCTGGTTTTGTTTCTGGGTCCCTGGTTTTGTTCCCGGGGCTCTGGTTTTGTTCCCGGGGCCCTGGTTTTGTTCCCGGGTCCCTGGTTTTGTTCCCGCGGCCCTGGTTTTGTTCCCCGGGCCCTGGTTTTGTTCCCGGGGCCCTGGTTTTCCTCCCGGGGCCCTGGTTTTCCTCCCGGGGCCCTGGTTTTGTTCCCGGGGCCCTGGTTTTGTTCCCGGGGCCCTGTTTTTGTTCCCGGGGCCCTGGTTTTCTTCCCCGGGCCCTGGTTTTGTTCCCGGGGCCCTGGTTTTCTTCCCCGGGCCCTGGTTTTGTTCCCGGGGCCCTTGTTTTGTTCCCGGGGCTCTGGTTTTGTTCCCGGGGCTCTGGTTTTGTTCCCGGGGCTCTGGTTTTGTTCCCGGGGCTCTGGTTTTGTTCCCGGGGCTCTGGTTTTGTTCCCGGGGCTCTGGTTTTTTTCCCGGGGCCCTGGTTTTGTTCCCGGGGCCCTGGTTTTTTTCCCGGGGCCCTGGTTTTTTTCCCGCGGGCCGCGGTTTTATTCCCGGGGCTCTTTTTTTGTTCCCGGGGCTCTTGTTTTGTTCCCGGGGCTCTGGTTTTGTTCCCGGGGCTCTGGTTTTGTTCCCGGGGCTCTGGTTTTGTTCCCGGGGCTCTGGTTTTGTTTCCGGGGCCCTGGTTTTGTTCCCGGGGCCCCGGTTTTGTTCCCCGGGTCGTGGTTGTGTTCCCGGGGCCCTGGTTGTGTTCCCGGGGCCCTGGTTGTGTTCCCGGGGCACTGGTTTTGTCCCCCGCGCCCTGGTTTTGTCCCCCGCGCCCTGGTTTAGTCCCCCAGGCCCTGGTTTTGTCCCCCGGGCCCTGGTTTTGTTCCCGGGGTCCTGGTTTTGTTCCCGGGGACCTGGTTTTGTTCCCGGGGCCCTGGTTTTCTTCCCCGGGCCCTGGTTTTGTTCCCGGGGCCCTGGTTTTCCTCCCGGGACCCTGGTTTTGTTCCCGGGGCTCTGGTTTTGTTCCCGGGACCCTGGTTTTGTCCCCCGGGCCCTGGTTTTGTTCCCGGGGCTCTGGTTTTCTCCCCGGGGTTCTGGTTTTCTCCCCCGGGCTCTGGTTTTGTTTTTGGGGCCCTGGTTTTGTTCCCGGGGCCCTGGTTTTGTTCCCGGGGCCCTGGTTGTGTTCCAGGGGCCCTGATTGTGTTCCCGGGGCTCTGGTTTTGTTCCCAGGGCCCTGGTTTTGTTCCCGGGGCCCTGGTTGTGTTCCCGGGGCCCTGGTTGTGTTCCCGGGGCCCTGGTTGTGTTCCCGGGGCTCTGGTTTTGTTCCCGGGGCTCTGGTTTTGTTCCCGGGGCTCTGGTTTTGTTCCCGGGGCTCTGGTTTTCTCCCCGGGGCCCTGGTTTTGTCCCCCGGGCTCTGGTTTTGTTTCCCGTGCTCTGGTTTTTTTCCCGGGGCTCTGGTTTTTTTCCCGGGGCTCTGGTTTTGTTCCCGGGGCTCTGGTTTTCTCCCCGGGGTTCTGGTTTTGTTTCCCGGGCCCTGGTTTTGTCTCCCGGGCTCTGTTTTTGTTTCCAGCGCTCTGGTTTTGTCCCCGGGGCCCTGGTTTTGTTCCCCGGGCTCTGGTTTTGTTCCCCGGGCCCTGGTTTTGTTTCCGGGGCTCTGGTTTTGTTTCCGGGGCTCTGGTTTTGTTCCCGGAGCTCTGGTTCTCTCCCGCTGGCTCTGGTTCTCTCCCGCTGGCTCTGGTTCTCTCCCGCGGGCCGCGGTTTTGTTCCCGGGACTCTGGTTTTGTTCCCGGGGCCCTGGTTTTGTTCCCCGGGCTCTGGTTTTGTTCCCGGGGCTCTGGTTTTGTTCCCGGGGCTCTGGTTTTCTCCCCGGGGCTGTGGTTTTCTCCCCGGGGTTCTGGTTTTCTCCCCCGGGCCCTGGTTTTGTTCCCGGGGCACTGGTTTTGTCCCCCGGGCTCTTGTTTTGTTCCCGGGGCCCTGGTTTTGTTCCCGGGGCCCTGGTTTTGTTCCCGGGGCTCTGGTTTTGTTCCCCGGGCTCTGGTTTTGTTCCCGGGGCTCTGGTTTTGTTTCCAGGGCCCTGGTTTTGTCCCCCGGGCTCTGGTTTTGTCCCCCGGGCCCTGGTTTTGTCCCCCGGGCCCTGGTTTTGTCCCCCGGGCTCTGGTTTTGTTCCCGGGGCTCTGGTTTTGTTCCCGGGGCTCTTGTTTTGTTCCCCGGGCTCTTGTTTTGTTCCCGGGGCTCTGGTTTTGTCCCCCGGGCCCTGGTTTTGTTCCCGGGGCTCTGGTTTTGTTCCCCGTGCTTCTGGTCGTTCTCTCCTCCCCTTTGCCAGGGGATTGTGGGAAGGGTGGTGGGTGGGGCCCGGAGCATATGAGCTACAGCCTCTCCTCAGGCAGCTCATTCTGCTGCTGGGCTTCTCTGGAGGTGGTCTGCTGTTCCTGCAGCTGACTGCAGCTTTTGAGCTGCCTAAGCTCTTTGCGTAGTCTTGTTTTGATATTTAGAGAAGCAGAGGTGTCTGTTTAAGGTAAGGGCTTCCGGACCAGTCAAGGTTCAGCTGCATGTGTAGAAGAAAGCACACTTGTATGCAGCTTTTTTTTTTTTCCCCCCAGGTCAGTAAATTTGTATTGGGTGTTCAGAGGTGGCAAGATGTATGGTTTTGGTTAATAATATGGTTTTGGTTTTTATTTTATTCCAGGTGCATTGTATTGTTTTGGAATTCCTGACTTTATTGAAGATGGAACCTTGTTGTGTTTTTTTTTTCCACCAGACGCTGTATATTGCAGAAGCTGTTGACATCGTCTCTGGATAGGAGCAATGGTGAGAGTATTTAGCAGGGGTTGAGGTGAGCATCTTGTATGCATCTGTAGACGGAGTTCTAGCATTGTTCAAGAAAGTAGCAGGGACATCTAAGGCATAGTACCTTTCAGCGTATGGAACGGCTCATGGCCTTTCCCGTTCGCCCACAGAGTATCATGTTGTCCCTAGAACGGATGCAGCTTGCGGCCAGCCCCTCGTAGATGACAAGCGTCAGGACTTTGCTTATTTTGTGGGGCTGTAGCAGAGGTGAGAGTGTGTGGGAAGGTGGAAGATAGGAGGTGCTCGCGGAAGCCTGGGCATAGCTGGGAAGAGCAGCTCCCGGGGAGCGGGCGACACAGGGGGTTCAGGGGTGCAAATCCAGGGCAGGAGCTGTCAGGAAGGAGTGGGGTTCCTTCCCTGACGGTTGAGGAGAAGAGAAGGGGTTTCTAAACTTTTGGGACCAGGGCACCTTTTGGTTGGGAAAGGGAGGTGTGTTCACCAGCCTTACTGAGGTGGGTTTTGCAGTTGGATTTGGGTGTCGATGAGGTCTGTTCTGTTTTAGTCTGTCCGCAGCTGACGGGAGATACACACGCATACGGAAGGGTTAAAAGATGGGCTTTTGGTCCGTGGCTGGACGCTGGGTGAGAAATAGATAGCTAAGAAAACGGCAGTCAGCATAGAAAACAGACGGTTCATGGTCTATTGTGTGAAAATGCTGAATACAGAAGGAGAAGGAAGGTTGAGAAAATGTTAGGGGAGGACGTGAAGGACGTGGAAGACGTGCCGTAACGAAGAAATATAAAGTACAAGGTATAATTTTGCTTGCTTTGTTACCTTTTGCTGTTGGCTTGAGTGTAGGTTAATACGTAAATGCTGGAGTATGGTAATATGTTGCGTGAACAAGGCCTAGGAACCAATAGACGGGGTGGCTGTGGCTCGTGCAGCGCGCTCGATCGGCGAGCGCATGCGCCGTAGGCTCCCTATGTTGAGAGTTGCCAATTGAGGCGTGTTTCGGCACCCGCTGGCCACGTGTGTCGAAACCCGTTTCCTTGGCAAATGTATAAATACCGGGATTTTCCCGAAGAACAGTGGGCCGGTGTACAGCGAGGTCACCGTTGCCTCCGTGGGGACGCCCACGTAAAGCTGGCACCTACCGACTGCTGGGGCTGAGTTTGCGGCGCAAGACGATCCGAGAATGTAGGGATGGTTCGTCTTTCTGCTGGTCGTCGGGTTGGTAAGACACTGGCTTTGCAAAATACCCTTAGCGTAAGGCATGATTGTAGTGACTGAAGTGCTTGCTTTTCCCTTTGCTTATAGTCTGTGTAGCCTATGTGTGCTCCCCTTGTAAAGGAATCCTCGAAAGCCAGTCTAAAGGAACCCCAAAGTGACGGGAGACGCCGAGTAAACGGCCCGGGCCTGCGCATCACAAGATAGAGGGCTGAAGGTGAGAGAAGTCTCCTGTGGGAAAGCATGAGGTCTGTTAAGGTCCATGCAAATAGATGGTGCAGAACTCTGAGGTCTGTACCGGCTGCCTTTGGGGTGCTGCCGGGGGTTCTTGGGGTGGTCCCGTGGGTGTCTGGGTGCCCAGAGGATGGTCCTGAGGGTCTTGGGGTGCTTCTGGGGGTTCTTGTTGTGCTCCGGGGGGGTCTCTGGATGCCCACGGGGTGCTCGTGGGGGTCTTGGGGTGCTTGTGGGGGTTCTGGATGCTCTGGGAGTCCCTGTGTGCCCACGGGGTGCTCCTGGGGTTGTCGGGGTGGCCAGAGGATGCTTCTGGGCGTCTTGGCGTGCTTCTGGGCCTATTTGCGGTGCTGCTGGGGGTCCCGGTGTGCCCACAGCAGGCTCCTGGGTTTCTAGGTGCGGGTTCTAGGTGCCGGTTCTAGGTGCCGGTTCTGCTGCTCACGGGGCGCCACTTCCACTGTTCGGAGCTCGGGTAACGCGCCTCGGGCCCGGCTTTTGAGACCGGGGCTCTGGTTTTGTTCCCCGGGGCTCTGGTTTTGTTCCCGGGGCTCTGGTTTTGTTCCCGGGGCTCTGGTTTTCTCCCCGGGGTTCTGGTTTTCTCCCCCGGGCTCTGGTTTTGTTTTTGGGGCCCTGGTTTTGTTCCCGGGGCCCTGGTTTTGTTCCCGGGGCCCTGGTTTTGTTCCCGGGGCCCTGGTTGTGTTCCCGGGGCCCTGGTTGTGTTCCAGGGGCCCTGATTGTGTTCCCGGGGCCCTGGTTTTGTTCCCGGGGCCCTGGTTTTGTTCCCGGGGCCCTGGTTGTGTTCCCGGGGCTCTGGTTGTGTTCCCGGGGCTCTGGTTTTGTTCCCGGGGCTCTGGTTTTGTTCCCGGGGCTCTGGTTTTGTTCCCGGGGCTCTGGTTTTGTTCCCGGGGCTCTGGTTTTGTTCCCGGGGCTCTGGTTTTCTCCCCCGGGGCCCTGGTTTTGTCCCCCGGGCTCTGGTTTTGTTTCCCGTGCTCTGGTTTTGTTCCCGGGGCTCTGGTTTTGTTCCCGGGGCTCTGGTTTTGTTCCCGGGGCTCTGGTTTTCTCCCCGGGGTTCTGGTTTTGTCTCCCGGGCCCTGGTTTTGTCTCCCGGGCTCTGTTTTTGTTTCCAGCGCTCTGGTTTTGTTCCCCGGGGCCCTGGTTTTGTTCCCCGGGCTCTGGTTTTGTTCCCCGGGCCCTGGTTTTGTTTCCGGGGCTCTGGTTTTGTTTCCGGGGCTCTGGTTTTGTTCCCGGAGCTCTGGTTCTCTCCCGCTGGCTCTGGTTCTCTCCCGCTGGCTCTGGTTCTCTCCCGCGGGCCGCGGTTTTGTTCCCGGGACTCTGGTTTTGTTCCCCGGGCCCTGGTTTTGTTCCCGGGGCTCTGGTTTTGTTCCCGGGGCTCTGGTTTTGTTCCCGGGGCTCTGGTTTTCTCCCCGGGGCTGTGGTTTTCTCCCCGGGGTTCTGGTTTTCTCCCCCGGGCCCTGGTTTTGTTCCCGGGGCCCTGGTTTTGTTCCCGGGGCCCTGGTTTTGTTCCCGGGGCCCTGGTTTTGTTCCCGGGGCCCTGGTTTTGTTCCCCGGGCTCTGGTTTTGTTCCCGGGGCTCTGGTTTTGTTTCCAGGGCCCTGGTTTTGTCCCCCGGGCCCTGGTTTTGTCCCCCGGGCCCTGGTTTTGTCCCCCGGGCTCTGGTTTTGTTCCCGGGGCTCTGGTTTTGTTCCCGGGGCTCTTGTTTTGTTCCCGGGGCTCTTGTTTTGTTCCCGGGGCTCTTGTTTTGTTCCCGGGGCTCTGGTTTTGTCCCCCGGGCCCTGGTTTTGTTCCCGGGGCTCTGGTTTTGTTCCCCGTGCTTCTGGTCGTTCTCTCCTCCCCTTTGCCAGGGGATTGTGGGAAGGGTGGTGGGTGGGGCCCGGAGCATATGAGCTACAGCCTCTCCTCAGGCAGCTCATTCTGCTGCTGGGCTTCTCTGGAGGTGGTCTGCTGTTCCTGCAGCTGACTGCAGCTTTTGAGCTGCCTAAGCTCTTTGCGTAGTCTTGTTTTGATATTTAGAGAAGCAGAGGTGTCTGTTTAAGGTAAGGGCTTCCGGACCAGTCAAGGTTCAGCTGCATGTGTAGAAGAAAGCACACTTGTATGCAGCTTTTTTTTTTTTCCCCCCAGGTCAGTAAATTTGTATTGGGTGTTCAGAGGTGGCAAGATGTATGGTTTTGGTTAATAATATGGTTTTGGTTTTTATTTTATTCCAGGTGCATTGTATTGTTTTGGAATTCCTGACTTTATTGAAGATGGAACCTTGTTGTGTTTTTTTTTTCCACCAGACGCTGTATATTGCAGAAGCTGTTGACATCGTCTCTGGATAGGAGCAATGGTGAGAGTATTTAGCAGGGGTTGAGGTGAGCATCTTGTATGCATCTGTAGACGGAGTTCTAACATTGTTCAAGAAAGTAGCAGGGACATCTAAGGCATAGTACCTTTCAGCGTATGGAACGGCTCATGGCCTTTCCCGTTCGCCCACAGAGTATCATGTTGTCCCTAGAACGGATGCAGCTTGCGGCCAGCCCCTCGTAGATGACAAGCGTCAGGACTTTGCTTATTTTGTGGGGCTGTAGCAGAGGTGAGAGTGTGTGGGAAGGTGGAAGATAGGAGGTGCTCGCGGAAGCCTGGGCATAGCTGGGAAGAGCAGCTCCCGGGGAGCGGGCGACACAGGGGGTTCAGGGGTGCAAATCCAGGGCAGGAGCTGTCAGGAAGGAGCGGGGTTCCTTCCCTGACGGTTGAGGAGAAGAGAAGGGGTTTCTAAACTTTTGGGACCAGGGCACCTTTTGGTTGGGAAAGGGAGGTGTGTTCACCAGCCTTACTGAGGTGGGTTTTGCAGTTGGATTTGGGTGTCGATGAGGTCTGTTCTGTTTTAGTCTGTCCGCAGCTGACGGGAGATACACACGCATACGGAAGGGTTAAAAGATGGGCTTTTGGTCCGTGGCTGGACGCTGGGTGAGAAATAGATAGCTAAGAAAACGGCAGTCAGCATAGAAAACAGACGGTTCATGGTCTATTGTGTGAAAATGCTGAATACAGAAGGAGAAGGAAGGTTGAGAAAATGTTAGGGGAGGACGTGAAGGACGTGGAAGACGTGCCGTAACGAAGAAATATAAAGTACAAGGTATAATTTTGCTTGCTTTGTTACCTTTTGCTGTTGGCTTGAGTGTAGGTTAATACGTAAATGCTGGAGTATGGTAATATGTTGCGTGAACAAGGCCTAGGAACCAATAGACGGGGTGGCTGTGGCTCGTGCAGCGCGCTCGATCGGCGAGCGCATGCGCCGTAGGCTCCCTATGTTGAGAGTTGCCAATTGAGGCGTGTTTCGGCACCCGCTGGCCACGTGTGTCGAAACCCGTTTCCTTGGCAAATGTATAAATACCGGGATTTTCCCGAAGAACAGTGGGCCGGTGTACAGCGAGGTCACCGTTGCCTCCGTGGGGACGCCCACGTAAAGCTGGCACCTACCGACTGCTGGGGCTGAGTTTGCGGCGCAAGACGATCCGAGAATGTAGGGATGGTTCGTCTTTCTGCTGGTCGTCGGGTTGGTAAGACGCTGGCTTTGCAAAATACCCTTAGCGTAAGGCATGATTGTAGTGACTGAAGTGCTTGCTTTTCCCTTTGCTTATAGTCTGTGTAGCCTATGTGTGCTCCCCTTGTAAAGGAATCCTCGAAAGCCAGTCTAAAGGAACCCCAAAGTGACGGGAGACGCCGAGTAAACGGCCCGGGCCTGCGCATCACAAGATAGAGGGCTGAAGGTGAGAGAAGTCTCCTGTGGGAAAGCATGAGGTCTGTTAAGGTCCATGCAAATAGATGGTGCAGAACTCTGAGGTCTGTACCGGCTGCCTTTGGGGTGCTGCCGGGGGTTCTTGGGGTGGTCCCGTGGGTGTCTGGGTGCCCAGAGGATGGTCCTGAGGGTCTTGGGGTGCTTCTGGGGGTTCTTGTTGTGCTGCGGGGGGGTCTCTGGATGCCCACGGGGTGCTCGTGGGGGTCTTGGGGTGCTTGTGGGGGTTCTGGATGCTCTGGGAGTCCCTGTGTGCCCACGGGGTGCTCCTGGGGTTGTCGGGGTGGCCAGAGGATGCTTCTGGGCGTCTTGGCGTGCTTCTGGGCCTATTTGCGGTGCTGCTGGGGGTCCCGGTGTGCCCACAGCAGGCTCCTGGGTTTCTAGGTGCGGGTTCTAGGTGCCGGTTCTAGGTGCCGGTTCTGCTGCTCACGGGGCGCCACTTCCACTGTTCGGAGCTCGGGTAACGCGCCTCGGGCCCGGCTTTTGAGACCGGGGCTCTGGTTTTGTTCCCCGGGGCTCTGGTTTTGTTCCCGGGGCTCTGGTTTTGTTCCCGGGGCTCTGGTTTTCTCCCCGGGGTTCTGGTTTTCTCCCCCGGGCTCTGGTTTTGTTTTTGGGGCCCTGGTTTTGTTCCCGGGGCCCTGGTTTTGTTCCCGGGGCCCTGGTTTTGTTCCCGGGGCCCTGGTTGTGTTCCCGGGGCCCTGGTTGTGTTCCAGGGGCCCTGATTGTGTTCCCGGGGCTCTGGTTTTGTTCCCGGGGCCCTGGTTTTGTTCCCGGGGCCCTGGTTGTGTTCCCGGGGCCCTGGTTGTGTTCCCGGGGCTCTGGTTGTGTTCCCGGGGCTCTGGTTTTGTTCCCGGGGCTCTGGTTTTGTTCCCGGGGCTCTGGTTTTGTTCCCGGGGCTCTGGTTTTGTTCCCGGGGCTCTGGTTTTGTTCCCGGGGCCCTGGTTTTGTCCCCCGGGGCCCTGGTTTTGTCCCCCGGGCTCTGGTTTTGTTTCCCGTGCTCTGGTTTTGTTCCCGGGGCTCTGGTTTTGTTTCCCGGCTCTGGTTTTCTCCCGCGGGCTGCGGTTTTGTTGCCGGGGCGTTGGTTTTGTTGCCGGGGCGTTGGTTTTGTTGCCGGGGCGTTGGTTTTGTTGCCGGGGTGCTGGTTTTGTTTCCGGGGCGCTGGTTTTTAGAGGCGCAATGTATTTTCTAAAATAATGAGTGAGAAGCGAGTAAATGTAATTGTTGCAAGTATTTGGTCAACTAGAGAGTAATTTTTATCTCGGAAATGAAAGTACATTGTACATTTGAAATGTAAAAAATGATATTGAAAATTTTACTGGGAGTCAGCAATGGACCAAATTACACGTAAAACTTACTTTTAGGAAAATTACAGGCAGAAATTTTTCTTGATTGGAATCACAGTAAGAACTGAAAAAACAAATGAAAGTACCTAGCCAAGTGGGCGTTGTTAATGTCTGTGGGTAAAGATAGCTGTTGGGGGGGGGGAATTGTTACAAGTGTTCACAGCTCTTTCTGAGGGACTGTTGTGCTAATAACTTTTGCAAATGACGATTTAAATGAGAATTAGTCAACAGAGGGAGAGTTGTCAATATCTATAGATAAATTTAGCTACGGACCGGTTAAAAGAATGCCTGTGTGTTACTGGCTCCTAAGTATATTTCAAGTATTTGTAGTTGTGTAAAGGTTGTAGTAGCTTTGAATAGTTTTAAAGAAATGTAGATTACTACTTGGGCATAAATGATGCAGATTGTAATACCGATGTTAACGAGACACTAGCAGGCGTAAATTGCGTCTAAGTAGTATTCTAAGAAACACATCAAACTGTGCAGTAAAGATGGAATGCTAATACGGCTGTGTTTAATTATCCTAATTGCAGTTAGAGCTAATTGTGGTAGTTAATCCAGTCTTTATTAGTGGTCTAAGGCATAATAAAAATATGATTGTAACAAAGTTTTAATAAAGGTCTCTTTATCTGTTTCGTTTCCCATGTCTTTTTTGTCCATGTTGGTCTTTGGGGTTTTTTTTGTGTGTACGTGTGTTTTGTCATCAATGTGTTGTCTCTGTTTGTGGGTTTGCTGTGTCGGTTAGAGGCCTTTCCTGTGTTTATCTTGGGGGTGCTGTGTTGTCTGGGGTTTTGTGTGCATCTTTGTTAGGTTATATTTTCAGTGTTTTTGTGTTTGTCTTGGTTTTGGTTTGTTGCGTCTTCTGGGTTTTTGTGTTTGTCTTGGTGTTGGGCCTGTTTTGGGTTTGTTTTTGGGTGTTTGCTTTTTAAAATTTTAAATAGCAGCAGTAGAAAATGGCATTCTCTTCGGCAGCCATAATTACAAAAAATTTAAAAAAAAAATTTAAAAAATTGCTGCCACTCACTGTGCCATTTTCTACTGCTGCACCAGAGTTAATATTTTTCATTTTATTAAAATATACAAATTACTAGTACTTATAGTGGGAGTAATTAATGATTACAATAATCATCATCTACTGTTCTTGCAACCATTCATCCCTCCCACTTGGAATGCTAATTAACTGCTCATTATCCGAATAAATTCACAAAATATGCAAATTAGCAAATTTTTTTTTTTAGCACACCAAGGGTTAAAAAATAAATGCACCACTTAAAACCATTCGAACCATGTCTCTTCCACACAGCCAGATGACTTCGACACAACATAGACTCATCTCTATACCATAGAGGTCTGCTGCATGATTTCCTCACCGTAAAAGCAGTCTCCAGACCATAGAGTACAGCTGGAGGACTTTCAGACCACAGAGCTAAACCTCCAGACCATAGAGAGCAACGCCCAGTCTAGACAGTACACTTAGAGGTCTTCCGGACCATAGAGATGGACTTCCGGACCATAGAGATGGACTTCCGGACCATAGAGATGGACTTCCGGACCATAGAGTGCCACACCGGAAGTTAGTCTCTGTAGTCCGGAAGTCCTCCAGCAGCACCGGAAGTCCTCCAGCAGCACCGGAAGTCCTCCAGCAACACCGGAAGTCCTCCAGCAACACCGGAAGTCCTCCAGCAACACCGGAAGTCGCCGTAAAGCCACCGGAAATGCACTTTTATGACCGAAAAACAACCCGGAACGATCAAAATAAAGCAGACGGACACAAGCTGAGGCTGGAAGTCGCACTTAGTACACCGGAAGTAAATACTAAACACGGAGAAGACAAAAGGTAAAACAGGGTTACAGCAAGGGGTGAGGTTAAGATTAGGAATTACAAGTTAGAGTTACAGCACTTAGGGTAAGAGGTTAGAGGTTGTGGTTACAGTTAGGCACCATAGTTAACCTTAGGATAATGACTTGCAGCTTGTGACTTAGGGGGTTGGGATCAGGATCATAGTTGAGGTTCAGGGGATTAAGGTTAGGGGTCAGGATCGGGGTTAGGGTCATTGGGGTTAGGAGTTAGGGTCACAGTTAGGGGTTAGGGCTGATAGAATTAGGGCATTAGGGGTTGGGGTTAGAGGTTTAGGGCTAGAGAGATGGGCTTAGGGTTAGGGCCGTTAGGGTTAACGGTGGGGTTAGGTTTAGAGCTTAGGGGGTTAGGGTTAGGGGGTTGGGGTTAGTGTTAGGGGTTTAGGGTTGGGGTTAGAGGAACGGTTAGGGCTGTTAGGGTTAGGGGTTAGGGTTAGGGTTTGGGGTTAGGGTTAGGGTTTAGGGTTAGGGTTAGGGTCATTGGGGTTGGGGTTAGGGTTAGGGGTTGGGGTTAGGGTTAGGGGTTGGGGTTAGGGGTTAGGGGTTAGGGTTGGGGTCAGGGGTCGGGGTCAGGGGTCAGGGTCAGGGGTCAGGGTCAGGGGTCGGGGTTAGGGTCAGGGGTCGGGGTCAGGGGTCGGGGTCAGGGGTCAGGGGTCGGGGTCAGGGGTCAGGGGTCGGGGTCAGGGGTCAGGGGTCAGGGGTCGGGGTCAGGGGTCAGGGTCAGGGGTCAGGGGTCAGGGTCAGGGGTCAGGGGTCGGGGTCAGGGGTCGGGGTCAGGGGTCAGGGGTCGGGGTCAGGGGTCGGGGTCAGGGGTCAGGGTCAGGGGTTAGGCTCAGGGGTCAGGGTCAGGGGTCGGGGTCAGGGGTCAGGGGTCGGGGTCAGGGGTCAGGGTCAGGGGTCAGGGGTCAGGGTCAGGGGTCAGGGGTCAGGGTCAGGGGTTAGGGTCAGGGGTCAGGGTCGGGGTCAGGGGTCAGGGGTCAGGGTCGGGGTCAGGGGTCGGGGTCAGGGGTCAGGGTCAGGGGTCAGGGGTCAGGGGTCGGGGTCAGGGGTTTTGTTCCCGGGGCCCTGGTTTTGTTCCCGGGGCTCTGGTTTTTTTCCCGGGGCTCTGGTTGTGTTCCCGGGGCTCTGGTTGTGTTCCCGGGGCTCTGGTTTTCTCCCCGGGGTTCTGGTTTTGTCCCCCGGGCCCTGGTTTTGTCCCCCGGGCTCTGTTTTTGTTTCCAGCGCTCTGGTTTTGTCCCCGGGGCCCTGGTTTTGTTCCCCGGGCTCTGGTTTTGTTCCCCGGGCCCTGGTTTTGTTTCCGGGGCTCTGGTTTTGTTTCCGGGGCTCTGGTTTTGTTTCCGGGGCTCTGGTTTTGTTCCCGGAGCTCTGGTTCTCTCCCGCTGGCTCTGGTTCTCTCCCGCGGGCCGCGGTTTTGTTCCCGGGACTCTGGTTTTGTTCCCCGGGCCCTGGTTTTGTTCCCCAGGCTCTGGTTTTCTCCCCGGGGCCCTGGTTTTGTTCCCGGGGCCCTGGTTTTGTTCCCGGGGCCCTGGTTTTGTTCCCGGGGCCCTGGTTGTGTTCCAGGGTCCTGGTTGTGTTCCCCGGGCCCTGGTTTTGTCCCCCGGGCTCTGGTTTTGTCCCCCGGGCTCTGGTTTTGTTTCCCGCGCTCTGGTTTTTTTTCCCGGGCCCTGGCTTTGTTCCCGGGGCCCTGGTTTTTTTCCCGGGGCCCTGGTTTTTTTCCCGGGGCTCTGGTTTTTTTCCCGGGGCTCGGTTTTGTTCCCGGGGCTCTGGTTTTTTTCCCGGGGCCCTGGTTTTGTCCCCCGGGCCCTGGTTTTGTCCCCCGGGCCCTGGTTTTGTTCCCGGGGCTCTGGTTTTGTCCCCGGGGCTCTGGTTTTGTCCCCGGGGCTCTGGTTTTGTCCCCGGGGCTCTGGTTTTGTCCCCGGGGCTCTGGTTTTGTCCCCGGGGCTCTGGTTTTGTTCCCGGGGCTCTGGTTTTGTTCCCGGGGCCCTGGTTTTGTCCCCCGGGCCCTGGTTTTGTCCCCCGGGCCCTGGTTTTGTCCCCCCGGCCATGGTTTTGTTCCCGGGGCCCTGGTTTTGTTCCCGGGGCCCTGATTTTTTTCCCGGGGCCCTGGTTTTGTTCCAGGGGCCCTGGTTTTGTTCCCGGGGCCCTGGTTTTGTTCCAGGGGCCCTGGTTTTGTTTCCGGGGCCCTGGTTTTGTTCCCGGGGCCCTGGTTTTGTTTCCCGGGCCCTGGTTTTGTCCCCCGGGCCCTGGTTTTGTCCCCCGGGCCCTGGTTTTGTTCCCGAGGCCCTTGTTTTGTTCCCGCGGCCCTGGTTTTTTCCCCCGGGCCCTGGTTTTGTTCCCGGGGCCCTGGTTTTGTTCCCGGGGCCCTGGTTTTGTTCCCGGGGCTCTGGTTTTCTCCCCGGCGCTCTGGTTTTCTCCCCGGGGCTCTGGTTTTCTCCCTGGGGCCCTGGTTTTGTTCCCGCAGCCCTGGTTTTTTCCCCCGGGCCCTTGTTTTGTCCCCCGGGACCTGGTTTTCTTCCCCGGGCCCTGGTTTTGTCCCCCGGGCCCTGGTTTTGTTCCCGGGGCTCTGGTTTTGTCCCCGGGGCTCTGGTTTTTTCCCCGGGGTTCTGGTTTTCTCCCCCGGACTCTGGTTTTGTTCCCGGGGCCCTGGTTTTGTCCCCCGGGCCCTGGTTTTTTCCCCCGGGCCCTGGTTTTGTTCTCGAGGCCCTTGTTTTGTTCCCGCGGCCCTGGTTTTTTCTCCCGGGCCCTGGTTTTGTTCCCAGGGCCCTGGTTTTGTTCCTGGGGCCCTGGTTTTGTTCCCAGGGCTCTGGTTTTCTCCCCGGCGCTCTGGTTTTCTCCCCGGGGCTCTGGTTTTCTCCCTGGGGCCCTGGTTTTGTTCCCGCGGCCCTGGTTTTGTCCCCCGGGCCCTTGTTTTGTCCCCCGGGCCCTGGTTTTCTTCCCCGGGCCCTGGTTTTGTCCCCCGGGCCTTGGTTTTGTTCCCGGGGCTCTGGTTTTGTTCCCGGGGCTCTGGTTTTGTTCCCGGGGCCCTGATTTTTTTCCAGGGGCCCTGGTTTTTTTCCCGCGGCCCTGGTTTTTTTCCCGCGGGCCGCGTTTTTTTCCTGGGACTCTTGTTTTGTTCCCGGGGCCCTGGTTTTGTTCCCGGGGCCCTGGTTTTGTTCCCGGGGCCCTGGTTTTGTTCCCGGGGCCCTGGTTTTGTTCCCGGGGCTCTGGTTTTGTTTCCGGGTCCCTGGTTTTGTTCCCGGGGCCCTGGTTTTGTTCCCCGGGTCGTGGTTTTGTTTCCCGGGGCCCTGGTTGTGTTCCCGGGGCCCTGGTTGTGTTCCCGGGGCCCTGGTTGTGTTCCCCGGGCCCTGGTTTTCTCCCCCGGGCTCTGGTTCTGTTTCCCGCGCTCTGGTTTTGTTTCCCGGGCCCTGTTTTTGTTTCCGGGGCCCTGGCTTTGTTCCCGGGGCCCTGGTTTTTTTCCCGGGGCTCTGGTTTTGTTCCCGGGGCTCGGTTTTGTTCCCGGGGCTCGGTTTTGTTCTGGGGCTCTGGTTTTTTTCCCGGGGCCCTGGTTTTGTCCCCCGGGCCCTGGTTTTGTCCCCCGGGCCCTGGTTTTGTCCCCCGGGCCCTGGTTTTGTTCCCGGGGTTCTGGTTTTGTCCCCGGGGCTCTGGTTTTGTCCCCGGGGCTCTGGTTTTGTTCCCGGGGCCCTGGTTTTGTCCCCCGGGCCCTGGTTTTGTCCCCCGGGCCCTGGTTTTGTCCCCCCGGCCATGGTTTTGTTCCCGGGGCCCTGGTTTTGTTCCAGGGGCCCTGGTTTTGTTCCAGGGGCCCTGGTTTTGTTTCAGGGGCCCTGGTTTTGTTCCCCGGGCCCTGGTTTTGTTCCCGGGGCCCTGGTTGTGTTCCCCGGGCCCTGGTTTTGTCCCCCGGGCCCTGGTTTTGTTCCCGAGGCCCTTGTTTTGTTCCCGCGGCCCTGGTTTTTTCCCCCGGGCCCTGGTTTTGTTCCCGGGGCCCTGGTTTTGTTCCCGGGGCTCTGGTTTTCTCCCCGGCGCTCTGGTGTTCTCCCCGGGACTCTGGTTTTCTCCCTGGGGCCCTGGTTTTGTCCCCGCGGCCCTGGTTTTGTCCCCCAGGCCCTTGTTTTGTCCCCCGGGCCCTGGTTTTGTCCCCCGGGCCCTGGTTTTGTCCCCCGGGCCCTGGTTTTGTTCCCGGGGCTCTGGTTTTGTCCCCGGGGCTCTGGTTTTGTCCCCGGGGCTCTGGTTTTGTTCCCGGGGCCCTGGTTTTGTCCCCCGGGCCCTGTTTTTTTCCCCCGGGCCCTGGTTTTGTTCTCGAGGCCCTTGTTTTGTTCCCGCGGCCCTGGTTTTTTCCCCCGGGCCCTGGTTTTGTTCCCAGGGCCCTGGTTTTGTTCCTGGGGCCCTGGTTTTGTTCCCAGGGCTCTGGTTTTCTCCCCGGCGCTCTGGTTTTCTCCCCGGGGCTCTGGTTTTCTCCCTGGGGCCCTGGTTTTGTTCCCGCGGCCCTGGTTTTGTCCCCCGGGCCCTTGTTTTGTCCCCCGGGCCCTGGTTTCTTCCCCGGGCCCTGGTTTTGTCCCCCGGGCCCTGGTTTTGTTCCCGGGGCTCTGGTTTTGTTCCCGGGGCTCTGGTTTTGTTCCCGGGGCCCTGATTTTTTTCCAGGGGCCCTGGTTTTTTTCCCGCGGCCCTGGTTTTTTTCCTGGGGCTCTTGTTTTGTTCCCGGGGCCCTGGTTTTGTTCCCGGGGCCCTGGTTTTGTTCCCGGGGCCCTGGTTTTGTTCCCGGGGCCCTGGTTTTGTTCCCGGGGCCCTGGTTTTGTTCCCGGGGCTCTGGTTTTGTTTCCGGGGCCATGGTTTTGTTCCCGGGGCCCTGGTTTTGTTCCCCGGGTCGTGGTTTTGTTTCCCGGGGCCCTGGTTGTGTTCCCGGGGCCCTGGTTGTGTTCCCGGGGCCCTGGTTTTGTCCCCCGCGCCCTGGTTTTGTCCCCCGCGCCCTGGTTTTGTCCCCCGGGCCCTGGTTTTGTCCCCCGGGCCCTGGTTTTGTTCCCAGGGCCCTGGTTTTGTTCCCCGGGCCCTGGTTTTGTTCCCGGGGCCCTGGTTTTGTCCCCCAGGCCCTGGTTTTGTTCCCGGGGCCCTGGTTTTGTTCCCCGGGCCCTGGTTTTCTTCTCCGGGCCCTGGTTTTATTCCCGGGGCCCTGGTTTTGTTCCCGGGGCCCTGGTTTTGTTCCCGGGGTTCTGGTTTTCTCCCCCGGACTCTGGTTTTGTTCGCGGGGCCCTGGTTTTGTTTCTGGGTCCCTGGTTTTGTTCCCGGGGCTGTGGTTTTGTTCCGGGGGCTCTGGTTTTGTTCCCGGGGCCCTGGTTTTGTTCCCGGGGCTCTGGTTTTCTTCCCGGGGCCCAGGTTTTCTTCCCGGGGCCCTGGTTGTGTTCCCGGGGCTCTGGTTTTGTTCCCGGGGCTCTGGTTTTGTTCCCGGGGCTCTGGTTTTGTTCCCGGGGCTCTGGTTTTGTTCCCGGGGCTCTGGTTTTCTCCCCGGGGTTCTGGTTTTGTTCCCCGGGCCCTGGTTTTGTCCCCCAGGCCCTGGTTTTGTTCCCGGGGCCCTGGTTTTGTTCCCCGGGCCCTGGTTTTATTCCCGGGGCCCTGGTTTTGTTCCCGGGGCCCTGGTTTTGTTCCCGGGGCTCTGGTTTTCTCCCCGGGGTTCTGGTTTTCTCCCCCGGGCTCTGGTTTTGTTCCCGGGGCCCTGGTTTTGTTTCTGGGGCCCTGGTTTTGTTCCCGGGGCCCTAGTTTTGTTCCCGGGGCCCTGGTTGTGTTCCAGGGGCCCTGGTTGTGTTCCCGGGGCTCTGGTTTTGTTCCCGGGGCTCTGGTTTTCTCCCCGGGGCTCTGGTTTTGTTTCCGGGGCTCTGGTTTTGTTCCCGGGGCTCTGGTTTTGTCCCCCGGGCCCTGGTTTTGTCCCCCAGGCCCTGGTTTTGTTCCCGGGGCTCTGGTTTTGTCCCCGGGGCTCTGGTTTTGTCCCCGGGGCTCTGGTTTTGTTCCCGGGGCCCTGGTTTTGTCCCCCGGGCCCTGGTTTTGTCCCCCGGGCCCTGGTTTTGTCCCCCGGGCCCTGGTTTTGTCCCCCCGGCCATGGTTTTGTTCCCGGGGCCCTGGTTTTGTTCCCGGGGCCCTGGTTTTGTTCCCGGGGCCCTTGTTTTGTTCCCGGGGCTCTGGTTTTGTTCCCAGGGCTCTGGTTTTGTTCCCGCGGCCCTGGTTTTGTTCCCGGGGCCCTGGTTTTTTTCCCGTGGGCCGCGGTTTTGTTCCCGGGGCTCTGGTTTTTTTCCCGGGGCTCTGGTTTTGTTCCCGGGGCTCTGGTTTTCTCCCCGGGGTTCTGGTTTTGTCCCCCGAGCCCTGGTTTTGTCCCCCGGGCTCTGGTTTTGTTTCCCGTGCTCTGGTTTTGTTCCCGGGGCTCTGGTTTTTTTCCCGGGGCCCTGGTTTTTTTCCCGGGTCCCTGGTTTTCTTCCCCGGGCCCTGGTTTTGTCCCCCGGGCCCTGGTTTTGTTGCCGGGGCTCTGGTTTTGTTGCCGGGGCTCTGGTTTTGTTCCCGGGGCCCTGATTTTTTTCCAGGGGCCCTGGTTTTTTTCCCGCGGCCCTGGTTTTTTTCCCGCGGGCCGCGTTTTTTTCCTGGGGCTCTTGTTTTGTTCCCGGGGCCCTGGTTTTGTTCCCGGGGCCCTGGTTTTGTTCCCGGGGCTCTGGTTTTGTTCCCGGGGCCCTGGTTTTTTTCCCGGGGCCCTGGTTTTGTTCCCGGGGCTTTGGTTTTGTTTCCGGGGCCCTGGTTTTGTTCCCGGGGCCCTGGTTTTGTTCCCCGGGTCGTGGTTTTGTTTCCCGGGGCCCTGGTTGTGTTCCCGGGGCCCTGGTTGTGTTCCCGGGGCCCTGGTTTTGTCCCCCGCGCCCTGGTTTTGTCCCCCGCGCCCTGGTTTTGTCCCCCGGGCCCTGGTTTTGTCCCCCGGGCCCTGGTTTTCCTCCCGGGGCCCTGGTTTTCCTCCCGGGGCCCTGGTTTTGTTCCCGGGGCCCTGGTTTTGTCCCCCAGGCCCTGGTTTTGTTCCCGGGGCCCTGGTTTTCTTCCCCGGGCCCTGGTTTTCTTCCCCGGGCCCTGGTTTTATTCCCGGAGCCCTGGTTTTGTTCCCGGGGCCCTGGTTTTTTTCCCGGGGCTCTGGTTTTCTCCCCGGGGTTCTGGTTTTCTCCCCCAGGCTCTGGTTTTTTTCCCGGGGCCCTGGTTTTGTTTCTGGGTCCCTGGTTTTGTTCCCGGGGCTCTGGTTTTGTTCCCGGGGCCCTGGTTTTGTTCCCGGGTCCCTGGTTTTGTTCCCGGGTCCCTGGTTTTGTTCCCGGGGCCCTGGTTTTGTTCCCCGGGCCCTGGTTTTGTTCCCGGGGCCCTGGTTTTCCTCCCGGGGCCCTGGTTTTCCTCCCGGGGCCCTGGTTTTGTTCCCGGGGCCCTGGTTTTGTTCCCGGGGCCCTGTTTTTGTTCCCGGGGCCCTGGTTTTGTTCCCCGGGCCCTGGTTTTGTTCCCGGGGCCCTGGTTTTCTTCCCCGGGCCCTGGTTTTGTTCCCGGGGCCCTTGTTTTTTTCCCGGGGCTCTGGTTTTGTTCCCGGGGCTCTGGTTTTGTTCCCGGGGCTCTGGTTTTCCTCCCGGGGCCCTGGTTTTGTTCCCGGGGCTCTGGTTTTGTTCCCGGGGCCCTGGTTTTGTCCTCCGGGCCCTGGTTTTTTTCCCGGGGCTCTGGTTTTCTCCCCGGGGTTCTGGTTTTCTCCCCCGGGCTCTGGTTTTGTTTTTGGGGCCCTGGTTTTGTTCCCGGGGCCCTGGTTTTGTTCCCGGGGCCCTGGTTGTGTTCCAGGGGCCCTGATTGTGTTCCCGGGGCTCTGGTTTTGTTCCCAGGGCCCTGGTTTTGTTCCCGGGGCCCTGGTTTTGTTCCCGGGGCCCTGGTTTTGTTCCCGGGGCCCTGGTTGTGTTCCCGGGGCCCTGGTTGTGTTCCCGGGGCTCTGGTTTTGTTCCCGGGGCTCTGGTTTTGTTCCCGGGGCTCTGGTTTTGTTCCCGGGGCTCTGGTTTTCTCCCCGGGGCCCTGGTTTTGTCCCCCGGGCTCTGGTTTTGTTTCCCGTGCTCTGGTTTTGTTCCCGGGGCTCTGGTTTTTTTCCCGGGGCTCTGGTTTTGTTCCCGGGGCTCTGGTTTTCTCCCCGGGGTTCTGGTTTTGTTTCCCGGGCCCTGGTTTTGTTTCCCGGGCTCTGTTTTTGTTTCCAGCGCTCTGGTTTTGTCCCCGGGGCCCTGGTTTTGTTCCCCGGGCTCTGGTTTTGTTCCCCGGGCCCTGGTTTTGTTTCCGGGGCTCTGGTTTTGTTTCCGGGGCTCTGGTTTTGTTCCCGGAGCTCTGGTTCTCTCCCGCTGGCTCTGGTTCTCTCCCGCTGGCTCTGGTTCTCTCCCGCGGGCCGCGGTTTTGTTCCCGGGACTCTGGTTTTGTTCCCGGGGCCCTGGTTTTGTTCCCCGGGCTCTGGTTTTGTTCCCGGGGCTCTGGTTTTGTTCCCGGGGCTCTGGTTTTCTCCCCGGGGCTGTGGTTTTCTCCCCGGGGTTCTGGTTTTCTCCCCCGGGCCCTGGTTTTGTTCCCGGGGCACTGGTTTTGTCCCCCGGGCTCTTGTTTTGTTCCCGGGGCCCTGGTTTTGTTCCCGGGGCCCTGGTTTTGTTCCCGGGGCTCTGGTTTTGTTCCCCGGGCTCTGGTTTTGTTCCCGGGGCTCTGGTTTTGTTTCCAGGGCCCTGGTTTTGTCCCCCGGGCTCTGGTTTTGTCCCCCGGGCCCTGGTTTTGTCCCCCGGGCCCTGGTTTTGTCCCCCGGGCCCTGGTTTTGTCCCCCGGGCTCTGGTTTTGTTCCCGGGGCTCTGGTTTTGTTCCCGGGGCTCTTGTTTTGTTCCCCGGGCTCTTGTTTTGTTCCCGGGGCTCTGGTTTTGTCCCCCGGGCCCTGGTTTTGTTCCCGGGGCTCTGGTTTTGTTCCCCGTGCTTCTGGTCGTTCTCTCCTCCCCTTTGCCAGGGGATTGTGGGAAGGGTGGTGGGTGGGGCCCGGAGCATATGAGCTACAGCCTCTCCTCAGGCAGCTCATTCTGCTGCTGGGCTTCTCTGGAGGTGGTCTGCTGTTCCTGCAGCTGACTGCAGCTTTTGAGCTGCCTAAGCTCTTTGCGTAGTCTTGTTTTGATATTTAGAGAAGCAGAGGTGTCTGTTTAAGGTAAGGGCTTCCGGACCAGTCAAGGTTCAGCTGCATGTGTAGAAGAAAGCACACTTGTATGCAGCTTTTTTTTTTTTCCCCCCAGGTCAGTAAATTTGTATTGGGTGTTCAGAGGTGGCAAGATGTATGGTTTTGGTTAATAATATGGTTTTGGTTTTTATTTTATTCCAGGTGCATTGTATTGTTTTGGAATTCCTGACTTTATTGAAGATGGAACCTTGTTGTGTTTTTTTTTTCCACCAGACGCTGTATATTGCAGAAGCTGTTGACATCGTCTCTGGATAGGAGCAATGGTGAGAGTATTTAGCAGGGGTTGAGGTGAGCATCTTGTATGCATCTGTAGACGGAGTTCTAGCATTGTTCAAGAAAGTAGCAGGGACATCTAAGGCATAGTACCTTTCAGCGTATGGAACGGCTCATGGCCTTTCCCGTTCGCCCACAGAGTATCATGTTGTCCCTAGAACGGATGCAGCTTGCGGCCAGCCCCTCGTAGATGACAAGCGTCAGGACTTTGCTTATTTTGTGGGGCTGTAGCAGAGGTGAGAGTGTGTGGGAAGGTGGAAGATAGGAGGTGCTCGCGGAAGCCTGGGCATAGCTGGGAAGAGCAGCTCCCGGGGAGCGGGCGACACAGGGGGTTCAGGGGTGCAAATCCAGGGCAGGAGCTGTCAGGAAGGAGCGGGGTTCCTTCCCTGACGGTTGAGGAGAAGAGAAGGGGTTTCTAAACTTTTGGGACCAGGGCACCTTTTGGTTGGGAAAGGGAGGTGTGTTCACCAGCCTTACTGAGGTGGGTTTTGCAGTTGGATTTGGGTGTCGATGAGGTCTGTTCTGTTTTAGTCTGTCCGCAGCTGACGGGAGATACACACGCATACGGAAGGGTTAAAAGATGGGCTTTTGGTCCGTGGCTGGACGCTGGGTGAGAAATAGATAGCTAAGAAAACGGCAGTCAGCATAGAAAACAGACGGTTCATGGTCTATTGTGTGAAAATGCTGAATACAGAAGGAGAAGGAAGGTTGAGAAAATGTTAGGGGAGGACGTGAAGGACGTGGAAGACGTGCCGTAACGAAGAAATATAAAGTACAAGGTATAATTTTGCTTGCTTTGTTACCTTTTGCTGTTGGCTTGAGTGTAGGTTAATACGTAAATGCTGGAGTATGGTAATATGTTGCGTGAACAAGGCCTAGGAACCAATAGACGGGGTGGCTGTGGCTCGTGCAGCGCGCTCGATCGGCGAGCGCATGCGCCGTAGGCTCCCTATGTTGAGAGTTGCCAATTGAGGCGTGTTTCGGCACCCGCTGGCCACGTGTGTCGAAACCCGTTTCCTTGGCAAATGTATAAATACCGGGATTTTCCCGAAGAACAGTGGGCCGGTGTACAGCGAGGTCACCGTTGCCTCCGTGGGGACGCCCACGTAAAGCTGGCACCTACCGACTGCTGGGGCTGAGTTTGCGGCGCAAGACGATCCGAGAATGTAGGGATGGTTCGTCTTTCTGCTGGTCGTCGGGTTGGTAAGACACTGGCTTTGCAAAATACCCTTAGCGTAAGGCATGATTGTAGTGACTGAAGTGCTTGCTTTTCCCTTTGCTTATAGTCTGTGTAGCCTATGTGTGCTCCCCTTGTAAAGGAATCCTCGAAAGCCAGTCTAAAGGAACCCCAAAGTGACGGGAGACGCCGAGTAAACGGCCCGGGCCTGCGCATCACAAGATAGAGGGCTGAAGGTGAGAGAAGTCTCCTGTGGGAAAGCATGAGGTCTGTTAAGGTCCATGCAAATAGATGGTGCAGAACTCTGAGGTCTGTACCGGCTGCCTTTGGGGTGCTGCCGGGGGTTCTTGGGGTGGTCCTGTGGGTGTCTGGGTGCCCAGAGGATGGTCCTGAGGGTCTTGGGGTGCTTCTGGGGGTTCTTGTTGTGCTCCGGGGGGGTCTCTGGATGCCCACGGGGTGCTCGTGGGGGTCTTGGGGTGCTTGTGGGGGTTCTGGATGCTCTGGGAGTCCCTGTGTGCCCACGGGGTGCTCCTGGGGTTGTCGGGGTGGCCAGAGGATGCTTCTGGGCGTCTTGGCGTGCTTCTGGGCCTATTTGCGGTGCTGCTGGGGGTCCCGGTGTGCCCACAGCAGGCTCCTGGGTTTCTAGGTGCGGGTTCTAGGTGCCGGTTCTAGGTGCCGGTTCTGCTGCTCACGGGGCGCCACTTCCACTGTTCGGAGCTCGGGTAACGCGCCTCGGGCCCGGCTTTTGAGACCGGGGCTCTGGTTTTGTTCCCCGGGGCTCTGGTTTTGTTCCCGGGGCTCTGGTTTTGTTCCCGGGGCTCTGGTTTTCTCCCCGGGGTTCTGGTTTTCTCCCCCGGGCTCTGGTTTTGTTTTTGGGGCCCTGGTTTTGTTCCCGGGGCCCTGGTTTTGTTCCCGGGGCCCTGGTTTTGTTCCCGGGGCCCTGGTTTTGTTCCCGGGGCCCTGGTTGTGTTCCAGGGGCCCTGATTGTGTTCCCGGGGCCCTGGTTTTGTTCCCGGGGCCCTGGTTGTGTTCCCGGGGCCCTGGTTGTGTTCCCGGGGCTCTGGTTGTGTTCCCGGGGCTCTGGTTTTGTTCCCGGGGCTCTGGTTTTGTTCCCGGGGCTCTGGTTTTGTTCCCGGGGCTCTGGTTTTGTTCCCGGGGCTCTGGTTTTCTCCCCCGGGGCCCTGGTTTTGTCCCCCGGGCTCTGGTTTTGTTTCCCGTGCTCTGGTTTTGTTCCCGGGGCTCTGGTTTTGTTCCCGGGGCTCTGGTTTTGTTCCCGGGGCTCTGGTTTTCTCCCCGGGGTTCTGGTTTTGTTTCCCGGGCCCTGGTTTTGTCTCCCGGGCTCTGTTTTTGTTTCCAGCGCTCTGGTTTTGTCCCCGGGGCCCTGGTTTTGTTCCCCAGGCTCTGGTTTTGTTCCCCGGGCCCTGGTTTTGTTTCCGGGGCTCTGGTTTTGTTTCCGGGGCTCTGGTTTTGTTCCCGGAGCTCTGGTTCTCTCCCGCTGGCTCTGGTTCTCTCCCGCTGGCTCTGGTTCTCTCCCACGGGCCGCGGTTTTGTTCCCGGGACTCTGGTTTTGTTCCCCGGGCCCTGGTTTTGTTCCCCGGGCTCTGGTTTTGTTCCCGGGGCTCTGGTTTTGTTCCCGGGGCTCTGGTTTTCTCCCCGGGGCTGTGGTTTTCTCCCCGGGGTTCTGGTTTTCTCCCCCGGGCCCTGGTTTTGTTCCCGGGGCCCTGGTTTTGTTCCCGGGGCCCTGGTTTTGTTCCCGGGGCCCTGGTTTTGTTCCCGGGGCCCTGGTTTTGTTCCTGGGGCTCTGGTTTTGTTCCCCGGGCTCTGGTTTTGTTCCCGGGGCTCTGGTTTTGTTTCCAGGGCCCTGGTTTTGTCCCCCGGGCCCTGGTTTTGTCCCCCGGGCCCTGGTTTTGTCCCCCGGGCCCTGGTTTTGTCCCCCGGGCTCTGGTTTTGTTCCCGGGGCTCTTGTTTTGTTCCCCGGGCTCTTGTTTTGTTCCCGGGGCTCTTGTTTTGTTCCCGGGGCTCTGGTTTTGTCCCCCGGGCCCTGGTTTTGTTCCCGGGGCTCTGGTTTTGTTCCCCGTGCTTCTGGTCGTTCTCTCCTCCCCTTTGCCAGGGGATTGTGGGAAGGGTGGTGGGTGGGGCCCGGAGCATATGAGCTACAGCCTCTCCTCAGGCAGCTCATTCTGCTGCTGGGCTTCTCTGGAGGTGGTCTGCTGTTCCTGCAGCTGACTGCAGCTTTTGAGCTGCCTAAGCTCTTTGCGTAGTCTTGTTTTGATATTTAGAGAAGCAGAGGTGTCTGTTTAAGGTAAGGGCTTCCGGACCAGTCAAGGTTCAGCTGCATGTGTAGAAGAAAGCACACTTGTATGCAGCTTTTTTTTTTTTCCCCCCAGGTCAGTAAATTTGTATTGGGTGTTCAGAGGTGGCAAGATGTATGGTTTTGGTTAATAATATGGTTTTGGTTTTTATTTTATTCCAGGTGCATTGTATTGTTTTGGAATTCCTGACTTTATTGAAGATGGAACCTTGTTGTGTTTTTTTTTTCCACCAGACGCTGTATATTGCAGAAGCTGTTGACATCGTCTCTGGATAGGAGCAATGGTGAGAGTATTTAGCAGGGGTTGAGGTGAGCATCTTGTATGCATCTGTAGACGGAGTTCTAGCATTGTTCAAGAAAGTAGCAGGGACATCTAAGGCATAGTACCTTTCAGCGTATGGAACGGCTCATGGCCTTTCCCGTTCGCCCACAGAGTATCATGTTGTCCCTAGAACGGATGCAGCTTGCGGCCAGCCCCTCGTAGATGACAAGCGTCAGGACTTTGCTTATTTTGTGGGGCTGTAGCAGAGGTGAGAGTGTGTGGGAAGGTGGAAGATAGGAGGTGCTCGCGGAAGCCTGGGCATAGCTGGGAAGAGCAGCTCCCGGGGAGCGGGCGACACAGGGGGTTCAGGGGTGCAAATCCAGGGCAGGAGCTGTCAGGAAGGAGCGGGGTTCCTTCCCTGACGGTTGAGGAGAAGAGAAGGGGTTTCTAAACTTTTGGGACCAGGGCACCTTTTGGTTGGGAAAGGGAGGTGTGTTCACCAGCCTTACTGAGGTGGGTTTTGCAGTTGGATTTGGGTGTCGATGAGGTCTGTTCTGTTTTAGTCTGTCCGCAGCTGACGGGAGATACACACGCATACGGAAGGGTTAAAAGATGGGCTTTTGGTCCGTGGCTGGACGCTGGGTGAGAAATAGATAGCTAAGAAAACGGCAGTCAGCATAGAAAACAGACGGTTCATGGTCTATTGTGTGAAAATGCTGAATACAGAAGGAGAAGGAAGGTTGAGAAAATGTTAGGGGAGGACGTGAAGGACGTGGAAGACGTGCCGTAACGAAGAAATATAAAGTACAAGGTATAATTTTGCTTGCTTTGTTACCTTTTGCTGTTGGCTTGAGTGTAGGTTAATACGTAAATGCTGGAGTATGGTAATATGTTGCGTGAACAAGGCCTAGGAACCAATAGACGGGGTGGCTGTGGCTCGTGCAGCGCGCTCGATCGGCGAGCGCATGCGCCGTAGGCTCCCTATGTTGAGAGTTGCCAATTGAGGCGTGTTTCGGCACCCGCTGGCCACGTGTGTCGAAACCCGTTTCCTTGGCAAATGTATAAATACCGGGATTTTCCCGAAGAACAGTGGGCCGGTGTACAGCGAGGTCACCGTTGCCTCCGTGGGGACGCCCACGTAAAGCTGGCACCTACCGACTGCTGGGGCTGAGTTTGCGGCGCAAGACGATCCGAGAATGTAGGGATGGTTCGTCTTTCTGCTGGTCGTCGGGTTGGTAAGACGCTGGCTTTGCAAAATACCCTTAGCGTAAGGCATGATTGTAGTGACTGAAGTGCTTGCTTTTCCCTTTGCTTATAGTCTGTGTAGCCTATGTGTGCTCCCCTTGTAAAGGAATCCTCGAAAGCCAGTCTAAAGGAACCCCAAAGTGACGGGAGACGCCGAGTAAACGGCCCGGGCCTGCGCATCACAAGATAGAGGGCTGAAGGTGAGAGAAGTCTCCTGTGGGAAAGCATGAGGTCTGTTAAGGTCCATGCAAATAGATGGTGCAGAACTCTGAGGTCTGTACCGGCTGCCTTTGGGGTGCTGCCGGGGGTTCTTGGGGTGGTCCCGTGGGTGTCTGGGTGCCCAGAGGATGGTCCTGAGGGTCTTGGGGTGCTTCTGGGGGTTCTTGTTGTGCTCCGGGGGGGTCTCTGGATGCCCACGGGGTGCTCGTGGGGGTCTTGGGGTGCTTGTGGGGGTTCTGGATGCTCTGGGAGTCCCTGTGTGCCCACGGGGTGCTCCTGGGGTTGTCGGGGTGGCCAGAGGATGCTTCTGGGCGTCTTGGCGTGCTTCTGGGCCTATTTGCGGTGCTGCTGGGGGTCCCGGTGTGCCCACAGCAGGCTCCTGGGTTTCTAGGTGCGGGTTCTAGGTGCCGGTTCTAGGTGCCGGTTCTGCTGCTCACGGGGCGCCACTTCCACTGTTCGGAGCTCGGGTAACGCGCCTCGGGCCCGGCTTTTGAGACCGGGGCTCTGGTTTTGTTCCCCGGGGCTCTGGTTTTGTTCCCGGGGCTCTGGTTTTGTTCCCGGGGCTCTGGTTTTCTCCCCGGGGTTCTGGTTTTCTCCCCCGGGCTCTGGTTTTGTTTTTGGGGCCCTGGTTTTGTTCCCGGGGCCCTGGTTTTGTTCCCGGGGCCCTGGTTTTGTTCCCGGGGCCCTGGTTTTGTTCCCGGGGCCCTGGTTGTGTTCCCGGGGCCCTGATTGTGTTCCCGGGGCTCTGGTTTTGTTCCCGGGGCCCTGGTTTTGTTCCCGGGGCCCTGGTTGTGTTCCCGGGGCCCTGGTTGTGTTCCCGGGGCCCTGGTTGTGTTCCCGGGGCTCTGGTTTTGTTCCCGGGGCTCTGGTTTTGTCCCCCGGGGCCCTGGTTTTGTCCCCCGGGCTCTGGTTTTGTTTCCCGTGCTCTGGTTTTGTTCCCGGGGCTCTGGTTTTGTTTCCCGGCTCTGGTTTTCTCCCGCGGGCTGCGGTTTTGTTGCCGGGGCGTTGGTTTTGTTGCCGGGGCGTTGGTTTTGTTGCCGGGGTGCTGGTTTTGTTTCCGGGGCGCTGGTTTTTAGAGGCGCAATGTATTTTCTAAAATAATGAGTGAGAAGCGAGTAAATGTAATTGTTGCAAGTATTTGGTCAACTAGAGAGTAATTTTTATCTCGGAAATGAAAGTACATTGTACATTTGAAATGTAAAAAATGATATTGAAAATTTTACTGGGAGTCAGCAATGGACCAAATTACACGTAAAACTTACTTTTAGGAAAATTACAGGCAGAAATTTTTCTTGATTGGAATCACAGTAAGAACTGAAAAAACAAATGAAAGTACCTAGCCAAGTGGGCGTTGTTAATGTCTGTGGGTAAAGATAGCTGTTGGGGGGGGGGAATTGTTACAAGTGTTCACAGCTCTTTCTGAGGGACTGTTGTGCTAATAACTTTTGCAAATGACGATTTAAATGAGAATTAGTCAACAGAGGGAGAGTTGTCAATATCTATAGATAAATTTAGCTACGGACCGGTTAAAAGAATGCCTGTGTGTTACTGGCTCCTAAGTATATTTCAAGTATTTGTAGTTGTGTAAAGGTTGTAGTAGCTTTGAATAGTTTTAAAGAAATGTAGATTACTACTTGGGCATAAATGATGCAGATTGTAATACCGATGTTAACGAGACACTAGCAGGCGTAAATTGCGTCTAAGTAGTATTCTAAGAAACACATCAAACTGTGCAGTAAAGATGGAATGCTAATACGGCTGTGTTTAATTATCCTAATTGCAGTTAGAGCTAATTGTGGTAGTTAATCCAGTCTTTATTAGTGGTCTAAGGCATAATAAAAATATGATTGTAACAAAGTTTTAATAAAGGTCTCTTTATCTGTTTCGTTTCCCATGTCTTTTTTGTCCATGTTGGTCTTTGGGTTTTTTTTTGTGTGTACGTGTGTTTTGTCATCAATGTGTTGTCTCTGTTTGTGGGTTTGCTGTGTCGGTTAGAGGCCTTTCCTGTGTTTATCTTGGGGGTGCTGTGTTGTCTGGGGTTTTGTGTGCATCTTTGTTAGGTTATATTTTCAGTGTTTTTGTGTTTGTCTTGGTTTTGGTTTGTTGCGTCTTCTGGGTTTTTGTGTTTGTCTTGGTGTTGGGCCTGTTTTGGGTTTGTTTTTGGGTGTTTGCTTTTTAAAATTTTAAATAGCAGCAGTAGAAAATGGCATTCTCTTCGGCAGCCATAATTACAAAAAATTTAAAAAAAAAATTTAAAAAATTGCTGCCACTCACTGTGCCATTTTCTACTGCTGCACCAGAGTTAATATTTTTCATTTTATTAAAATATACAAATTACTAGTACTTATAGTGGGAGTAATTAATGATTACAATAATCATCATCTACTGTTCTTGCAACCATTCATCCCTCCCACTTGGAATGCTAATTAACTGCTCATTATCCGAATAAATTCACAAAATATGCAAATTAGCAAATTTTTTTTTTTAGCACACCAAGGGTTAAAAAATAAATGCACCACTTAAAACCATTCGAACCATGTCTCTTCCACACAGCCAGATGACTTCGACACAACATAGACTCATCTCCATACCATAGAGGTCTGCTGCATGATTTCCTCACCGTAAAAGCAGTCTCCAGACCATAGAGTACAGCTGGAGGACTTTCAGACCACAGAGCTAAACCTCCAGACCATAGAGAGCAACGCCCAGTCTAGACAGTACACTTAGAGGTCTTCCGGACCATAGAGATGGACTTCCGGACCATAGAGATGGACTTCCGGACCATAGAGATGGACTTCCGGACCATAGTGTGCCACACCGGAAGTTAGTCTCTGTAGTCCGGAAGTCCTCCAGCAGCACCGGAAGTCCTCCAACAGCACCGGAAGTCCTCCAGCAACACCGGAAGTCCTCCAGCAACACCGGAAGTCCTCCAGCAACACCGGAAGTCGCCGTAAAGCCACCGGAAATGCACTTTTATGACCGAAAAACAACCCGGAACGATCAAAATAAAGCAGACGGACACAAGCTGAGGCTGGAAGTCGCACTTAGTACACCGGAAGTAAATACTAAACACGGAGAAGACAAAAGGTAAAACAGGGTTACAGCAAGGGGTGAGGTTAAGATTAGGAATTACAAGTTAGAGTTACAGCACTTAGGGTAAGAGGTTAGAGGTTGTGGTTACAGTTAGGCACCATAGTTAACCTTAGGATAATGACTTGCAGCTTGTGACTTAGGGGGTTGGGATCAGGATCATAGTTGAGGTTCAGGGGATTAAGGTTAGGGGTCAGGATCGGGGTTAGGGTCATTGGGGTTAGGAGTTAGGGTCACAGTTAGGGGTTAGGGCTGATAGAATTAGGGCATTAGGGGTTGGGGTTAGAGGTTTAGGGCTAGAGAGATGGGCTTAGGGTTAGGGCCGTTAGGGTTAACGGTGGGGTTAGGTTTAGAGCTTAGGGGGTTAGGGTTAGGGGGTTGGGGTTAGTGTTAGGGGTTTAGGGTTGGGGTTAGAGGAACGGTTAGGGCTGTTAGGGTTAGGGGTTAGGGTTAGGGTTTGGGGTTAGGGTTAGGGTTTAGGGTTAGGGTTAGGGTCATTGGGGTTGGGGTTAGGGTTAGGGGTTGGGGTTAGGGTTAGGGGTTGGGGTTAGGGGTTAGGGGTTAGGGTTGGGGTCAGGGGTCGGGGTCAGGGGTCAGGGTCAGGGGTCAGGGTCAGGGGTCGGGGTTAGGGTCAGGGGTCGGGGTCAGGGGTTAGGGTCAGGGGTCAGGTCAGGGGTCAGGGTCAGGGGTCAGGGGTCGGGGTCAGGGGTCAGGGGTCGGGGTCAGGGGTCAGGGGTCAGGGTCAGGGGTCAGGGGTCAGGGTCAGGGGTCAGGGGTCGGGGTCAGGGGTCAGGGGTTAGGGTCAGGGGTCAGGGGTCAGGTCAGGGGTCAGGGTCAGGGGTCAGGGTCAGGGGTTAGGCTCAGGGGTCAGGGGTCAGGGGTCGGGGTCAGGGGTCAGGGGTCGGGGTCAGGGGTCAGGGGTCAGGGGTCAGGGTCAGGGGTTTTGTTCCCGGGGCTCTGGTTTTTTTCCCGGGGCTCTGGTTGTGTTCCCGGGGCTCTGGTTGTGTTCCCGGGGCTCTGGTTTTCTCCCCGGGGTTCTGGTTTTGTCCCCCGGGCCCTGGTTTTGTCCCCCGGGCTCTGTTTTTGTTTCCAGCGCTCTGGTTTTGTCCCCGGGGCCCTGGTTTTGTTCCCCGGGCTCTGGTTTTGTTCCCCGGGCCCTGGTTTTGTTTCCGGGGCTCTGGTTTTGTTTCCGGGGCTCTGGTTTTGTTCCCGGAGCTCTGGTTCTCTCCCGCTGGCTCTGGTTCTCTCCCGCGGGCCGCGGTTTTGTTCCCGGGACTCTGGTTTTGTTCCCCAGGCTCTGGTTTTGTTCCCGGGGCCCTGGTTTTGTTCCCGGGGCCCTGGTTTTGTTCCCGGGGCCCTGGTTTTGTTCCCGGGGCCCTGGTTGTGTTCCAGGGTCCTGGTTGTGTTCCCCGGGCCCTGGTTTTGTCCCCCGGGCTCTGGTTTTGTTTCCCGCGCTCTGGTTTTTTTTCCCGGGCCCTGGCTTTGTTCCCGGGGCCCTGGCTTTGTTCCCGGGGCCCTGGTTTTTTTCCCGGGGCCCTGGTTTTTTTCCCGGGGCCCTGGTTTTGTTCCCGGGGCTCGGTTTTGTTCCCGGGGCTCTGGTTTTTTTCCCGGGGCCCTGGTTTTGTCCCCCGGGCCCTGGTTTTGTCCCCCGGGCCCTGGTTTTGTCCCCCGAGCCCTGGTTTTGTTCCCGGGGCTCTGGTTTTGTCCCCGGGGCTCTGGTTTTGTTCCCCGGGCCCTGGTTTTGTTCCCGGGGCTCTGGTTTTGTTCCCGGGGCCCTGGTTTTGTCCCCCGGGCCCTGGTTTTGTCCCCCGGGCCCTGGTTTTGTCCCCCCGGCCATGGTTTTGTTCCCGGGGCCCTGGTTTTGTTCCCGGGGCCCTGATTTTGTTCCCGGGGCCCTGGTTTTGTTCCAGGGGCCCTGGTTTTGTTCCCGGGGCCCTGGTTTTGTTCCAGGGGCCCTGGTTTTGTTCCCGGGGCCCTGGTTTTGTTCCCGGGGCCCTGGTTTTGTCCCCCGGGCCCTGGTTTTGTCCCCCGGGCCCTGGTTTTGTTCCCGAGGCCCTTGTTTTGTTCCCGCGGCCCTGGTTTTTTCCCCCGGGCCCTGGTTTTGTTCCCGGGGCCCTGGTTTTGTTCCCGGGGCTCTGGTTTGCTCCCCGGGGCTCTGGTTTTCTCCCCGGCGCTCTGGTGTTCTCCCCGGGGCTCTGGTTTTCTCCCTGGGGCCCTGGTTTTGTTCCCGCGGCCCTGGTTTTGTCCCCCAGGCCCTTGTTTTGTCCCCCGGGCCCTGGTTTTCTTCCCCGGGCCCTGGTTTTGTCCCCCGGGCCCTGGTTTTGTTCCCGGGGCTCTGGTTTTGTCCCCGGGGCTCTGGTTTTGTCCCTGGGGCTCTGGTTTTGTCCCCGGGGCCCTGGTTTTGTTCCCGGGGCCCTGGTTTTGTCCCCCGGGCCCTGGTTTTTTCCCCCGGGCCCTGGTTTTGTTCTCGAGGCCCTTGTTTTGTTCCCGCGGCCCTGGTTTTTTCTCCCGGGCCCTGGTTTTGTTCCCAGGGCCCTGGTTTTGTTCCTGGGGCCCTGGTTTTGTTCCCAGGGCTCTGGTTTTCTCCCCGGCGCTCTGGTTTTCTCCCCGGGGCTCTGGTTTTCTCCCTGGGGCCCTGGTTTTGTTCCCGCGGCCCTGGTTTTGTCCCCCGGGCCCTTGTTTTGTCCCCCGGGCCCTGGTTTTCTTCCCCGGGCCCTGGTTTTGTCCCCCGGGCCTTGGTTTTGTTCCCGGGGCTCTGGTTTTGTTCCCGGGGCTCTGGTTTTGTTCCCGGGGCCCTGATTTTTTTCCAGGGGCCCTGGTTTTTTTCCCGCGGCCCTGGTTTTTTTCCCGCGGGCCGCGTTTTTTTCCTGGGACTCTTGTTTTGTTCCCGGGGCCCTGGTTTTGTTCCCGGGGCCCTGGTTTTGTTCCCGGGGCCCTGGTTTTGTTCCCGGGGCTCTGGTTTTGTTTCCGGGTCCCTGGTTTTGTTCCCGGGGCCCTGGTTTTGTTCCCCGGGTCGTGGTTTTGTTTCCCGGGGCCCTGGTTGTGTTCCCGGGGCCCTGGTTGTGTTCCCGGGGCCCTGGTTGTGTTCCCGGGGCCCTGGTTGTGTTCCCCGGGCCCTGGTTTTCTCCCCCGGGCTCTGGTTCTGTTTCCCGCGCTCTGGTTTTGTTTCCCGGGCCCTGTTTTTGTTTCCGGGGCCCTGGCTTTGTTCCCGGGGCCCTGGTTTTTTTCCCGGGGCTCTGGTTTTGTTCCCGGGGCTCGGTTTTGTTCTGGGGCTCTGGTTTTTTTCCCGGGGCTCTGGTTTTTTTCCCGGGGCTCTGGTTTTGTCCCCCGGGCCCTGGTTTTGTCCCCCGGGCCCTGGTTTTGTTCCCGGGGTTCTGGTTTTGTCCCCGGGGCTCTGGTTTTGTCCCCGGGGCTCTGGTTTTGTTCCCGGGGCCCTGGTTTTGTCCCCCGGGCCCTGGTTTTGTCCCCCGGGCCCTGGTTTTGTCCCCCCGGCCATGGTTTTGTTCCCGGGGCCCTGGTTTTGTTCCAGGGGCCCTGGTTTTGTTTCAGGGGCCCTGGTTTTGTTTCAGGGGCCCTGGTTTTGTTCCCCGGGCCCTGGTTTTGTTCCCGGGGCCCTGGTTTTGTCCCCCGGGCCCTGGTTTTGTCCCCCGGGCCCTGGTTTTGTTTCCGAGGCCCTTGTTTTGTTCCCGCGGCCCTGGTTTTTTCCCCCGGGCCCTGGTTTTGTTCCCGGGGCCCTGGTTTTGTTCCCGGGGCCCTGGTTTTGTTCCCGGGGCTCTGGTTTTCACACCGGCGCTCTGGTGTTCTTCCCGGGACTCTGGTTTTGTCCCCGCGGCCCTGGTTTTGTCCCCGCGGCCCTGGTTTTGTCCCCCAGGCCCTTGTTTTGTCCCCCGGGCCCTGGTTTTCTTCTCCGGGCCCTGGTTTTGTCCCCCGGGCCCTGGTTTTGTTCCCGGGGCCCTGGTTTTGTTCCCGGGGCTCTGGTTTTGTTCCGGGGGCTCTGGTTTTGTTCCCGGGGCCCTGGTTTTGTTCCCGGGGCCCTGGTTTTGTTCCCGGGGCCCAGGTTTTCTTCCCGGGGCCCTGGTTGTGTTCCCGGGGCCCTGGTTGTGTTCCCGGGGCCCTGGTTGTGTTCCCGGGGCTCTGGTTTTGTTCCCGGGGCTCTGGTTTTGTTCCCGGGGCTCTGGTTTTGTTCCCGGGGCTCTGGTTTTGTTCCCGGGGCTCTGGTTTTGTTCCCGGGGCTCTGGTTTTCTCCCCGGGGCTCTGGTTTTGTTCCCCGGGCCCTGGTTTTGTCCCCCAGGCCCTGGTTTTGTTCCCGGGGCCCTGGTTTTGTTCCCCGGGCCCTGGTTTTATTCCCGGGGCCCTGGTTTTGTTCCCGGGGCTCTGGTTTTCTTCCCGGGGTTCTGGTTTTCTCCCCCGGGCTCTGGTTTTGTTCCCGGGGCCCTGGTTTTGTTTCTGGGTCCCTGGTTTTGTTCCCGGGGCCCTGGTTGTGTTCCCGGGGCCCTGGTTGTGTTCCAGGGGCCCTGGTTGTGTTCCCGGGGCTCTGGTTTTCTCCCCGGGGCTCTGGTTTTCTCCCCGGGGCTCTGGTTTTGTTTCCGGGGCCCTTGTTTTTTTCCCGGGGCTCTGTTTTTTTTCCCGGGGCTCTGGTTTTGTTCCCGGGGCTCTGGTTTTGTTCCCGGGGCCCTGGTTTTTTTCCCGGGGCTCTGGTTTTTTTCCCGGGGCTCTGGTTTTTTTCCCGGGGCTCTGGTTTTGTTCCCGGGGCCCTGGTTTTTTTCCCGGGGCCCTGGTTTTTTTCCCGCGGGCCGCGGTTTTGTTCCCGGGGCTCTTGTTTTGTTCCAGGGGCCCTGGTTTTGTTTCCCGGGCCCTGGTTTTGTTCCCCGGGCCCTGGTTTTGTTCCCGGGGCCCTGGTTTTGTTCCCCGGGCCCTGGTTTTGTCCCCCGGGCCCTGGTTTTGTTCCCGGGGCCCTGGTTTTGTTCCCGAGGCCCTTGTTTTGTTCCCGCGGCCCTGGTTTTTTCCCCCGGGCCCTGGTTTTGTTCCCGGGGCCCTGGTTTTGTTCCCGGGGCCCTGGTTTTGTTCCCAGGGCTCTGGTTTTCTCCCCGGCACTCTGGTTTTCTCCCCGGGGCTCTGGTTTTCTCCCTGGGGCCCTGGTTTTGTTCCCGCGGCCCTGGTTTTTTCCCCCGGGCCCTTGTTTTGTCCCCCGGGACCTGGTTTTCTTCCCCGGGCCCTGGTTTTGTCCCCCGGGCCCTGGTTTTGTTCCCGGGGCTCTGGTTTTGTTCCCGGGGCCCTGATTTTTTTCCAGGGGCCCTGGTTTTTTTCCCGCGGCCCTGGTATTTTTCCCGCGGGCCGCGTTTTTTTCCTGGGGCTCTTGTTTTGTTCCCGGGGCCCTGGTTTTTTTCCCGGGGCCCTGGTTTTTTTCCCGGGGCCCTGGTTTTTTTCCCGGGGCCCTGGTTTTTTTCCCGGGGCCCTGGTTTTGTTCCCCGGGTCGTGGTTTTGTTTCCCGGGACCCTGGTTGTGTTCCCGGGGCCCTGGTTGTGTTCCCGGGGCCCTGGTTTTTTCCCCCGCGCCCTGGTTTTGTCCCCCGGGCCCTGGTTTTGTCCCCCGGGCCCTGGTTTTGTCCCCCGGGCCCTGGTTTTGTCCCCCGGGCCCTGGTTTTGTTCCCGGGGCCCTGGTTTTGTTCCCGGGGCCCTGGTTTTGTTCCCGGGGCCCTGGTTTGGTCCCCCAGGCCCTGGTTTTGTCCCCGGGGCCCTGGTTTTCTTCCTCGGGCCCTGGTTTTGTTCCCGGGGCCCTGGTTTTGTTCCCGGGGCCCTGGTTTTGTTCCCGGGGCCCTGGTTTTCTCCCCGGGGTTCTGGTTTTCTCCCCCGGGCTCTGGTTTTGTTCCCGGGGCCCTGGTTTTGTTTCTGGGTCCCTGGTTTTGTTCCCGGGGCCCTAGTTTTGTTCCCGGGGCCCTGGTTGTGTTCCAGGGGCCCTGGTTGTGTTCCTGTGGCTCTGGTTTTGTTCCCGGGGCTCTGGTTTTCTCCCCGGGGCTCTGGTTTTGTTCCCGGGGCTCTGGTTTTGTTCCCGGGGCTCTGGTTTTCTCCCCGGGGTTCTGGTTTTGTCCCCCGGGCCCTGGTTTTGTCCCCCGGGCTCTGGTTTTGTTTCCCGCGCTCTGGTTTTGTCCGCTGGGCCCTGGTTTTGTTCCCGGGGTTCTGGTTTTGTCCCCGGGGCTCTGGTTTTGTTCCCGGGGCCCTGGTTTTGTTCCCCGGGCCCTGGTTTTGTTCCCGGGGCCCTGGTTTTGTTCCTGGGGCTCTGGTTTTGTTCCCCGGGCCCTGGTTTTGTTCCCCGGGCCCTGGTTTTGTTCCCGGGGCCCTGGTTTTGTCCCCCGCGCCCTGGTTTTGTCCCCCGGGCCCTGGTTATGTTCCCGGGGCCCTTGTTTTGTTCCCGGGGCCCTGGTTTTGTCCCCCGAGGCCCTGGTTTTGTTCCCGGGGCCCTGGTTTTGTTCCCGAGGCCCTGGTTTTGTTCCCGGGGCTCTGGTTTTCTCTCCGGGGCTCTGGTTTTCTCCCCGGGCCCTGGTTTTTTTCCCGCGGCCCTGGTTTTGTCCCCCGGGCCCTGGTTTTTTTCCCGGGGCTCTGGTTTTGTCCCCCGGGCCCTGGTTTTGTCCCCCGGGCCCTGGTTTTGTCCCCCGGGCACTGGTTTTGTTCCCGGGGCCCTGGTTTTGTCCCCCGGGCCCTGGTTTTGTTCCCGGGGCCCTGGCTTTGTCCCCGGGGCTCTGGTTTTGTCCCCGGGGCTCTGGTTTTGTTCCCGGGGCCCTGGTTTTGTCCCCCGGGCCCTGGTTTTGTCCCCCGGGCCCTGGTTTTGTCCCCCGGGCCCTGGTTTTGTCCCCCCGGCCATGGTTTTGTTCCCGGGGCCCTGGTTTTGTTCCAGGGGCCCTGGTTTTGTTCCAGGGGCCCTGGTTTTGTTCCCCGGGCCCTGGTTTTGTTCCCGGGGCCCTGGTTTTGTTCCCCGGGCCCTGGTTTTGTCCCCCGGGCCCTGGTTTTGTTCCCGGGGCCCTGGTTTTGTTCCCGAGGCCCTTGTTTTGTTCCCGCGGCCCTGGTTTTTTCCCCCGGGCCCTGGTTTTGTTCCCGGGGCCCTGGTTTTGTTCCCGGGGCCCTGGTTTTGTTCCCAGGGCTCTGGTTTTCTCCCCGGCACTCTGGTTTTCTCCCCGGGGCTCTGGTTTTCTCCCTGGGGCCCTGGTTTTGTTCCCGCGGCCCTGGTTTTTTCCCCCGGGCCCTTGTTTTGTCCCCCGGGACCTGGTTTTCTTCCCCGGGCCCTGGTTTTGTCCCCCGGGCCCTGGTTTTGTTCCCGGGGCTCTGGTTTTGTTCCCGGGGCCCTGATTTTTTTCCAGGGGCCCTGGTTTTTTTCCCGCGGCCCTGGTATTTTTCCCGCGGGCCGCGTTTTTTTCCTGGGGCTCTTGTTTTGTTCCCGGGGCCCTGGTTTTGTTCCCGGGGCCCTGGTTTTGTTCCCGGGGCCCTGGTTTTTTTCCCGGGGCCCTGGTTTTTTTCCCGGGGCCCTGGTTTTGTTCCCGGGGCTCTGGTTTTGTTTCCGGGGCCATGGTTTTGTTCCCGGGGCCCTGGTTTTGTTCCCCGGGTCGTGGTTTTGTTTCCCGGGACCCTGGTTGTGTTCCCGGGGCCCTGGTTGTGTTCCCGGGGCCCTGGTTTTTTCCCCCGCGCCCTGGTTTTGTCCCCCGGGCCCTGGTTTTGTCCCCCGGGCCCTGGTTTTGTCCCCCGGGCCCTGGTTTTGTCCCCCGGGCCCTGGTTTTGTTCCCGGGGCCCTGGTTTTGTTCCCGGGGCCCTGGTTTTGTTCCCGGGGCCCTGGTTTGGTCCCCCAGGCCCTGGTTTTGTCCCCGGGGCCCTGGTTTTCTTCCTCGGGCCCTGGTTTTGTTCCCGGGGCCCTGGTTTTGTTCCCGGGGCCCTGATTTTGTTCCCGGGGCCCTGGTTTTCTCCCCGGGGTTCTGGTTTTCTCCCCCGGGCTCTGGTTTTGTTCCCGGGGCCCTGGTTTTGTTTCTGGGTCCCTGGTTTTGTTCCCGGGGCCCTAGTTTTGTTCCCGGGGCCCTGGTTGTGTTCCAGGGGCCCTGGTTGTGTTCCTGTGGCTCTGGTTTTGTTCCCGGGGCTCTGGTTTTCTCCCCGGGGCTCTGGTTTTGTTCCCGGGGCTCTGGTTTTGTTCCCGGGGCTCTGGTTTTCTCCCCGGGGTTCTGGTTTTGTCCCCCGGGCCCTGGTTTTGTCCCCCGGGCCCTGGTTTTGTCCCCCGGGCTCTGGTTTTGTTTCCCGCGCTCTGGTTTTGTCCGCTGGGCCCTGGTTTTGTTCCCGGGGTTCTGGTTTTGTCCCCGGGGCTCTGGTTTTGTTCCCGGGGCCCTGGTTTTGTTCCCCGGGCCCTGGTTTTGTTCCCGGGGCCCTGGTTTTGTTCCTGGGGCTCTGGTTTTGTTCCTGGGGCCCTGGTTTTGTTCCCCGGGCCCTGGTTTTGTTCCCGGGGCCCTGGTTTTGTCCCCCGCGCCCTGGTTTTGTCCCCCGGGCCCTGGTTATGTTCCCGGGGCCCTTGTTTTGTTCCCGGGGCCCTGGTTTTGTCCCCCGAGGCCCTGGTTTTGTTCCCGGGGCCCTGGTTTTGTTCCCGAGGCCCTGGTTTTGTTCCCGGGGCTCTGGTTTTCTCTCCGGGGCTCTGGTTTTCTCCCCGGGCCCTGGTTTTTTTCCCGCGGCCCTGGTTTTGTCCCCCGGGCCCTGGTTTTTTTCCCGGGGCTCTGGTTTTGTCCCCCGGGCCCTGGTTTTGTCCCCCGGGCCCTGGTTTTGTCCCCCGGGCACTGGTTTTGTTCCCGGGGCCCTGGTTTTGTCCCCCGCGCCCTGGTTTTGTCCCCCGGGCCCTGGTTTTGTCCCCCGGGCACTGGTTTTGTTCCCGGGGCCCTGGTTTTGTCCCCCGCGCCCTGGTTTTGTCCCCCGGGCCCTGGTTTTGTTCCCGGGGCCCTTGTTTTGTTCCCGGGGCTCTGGTTTTGTTCCCGGGGCTCTGGTTTTGTTCCCAGGGCTCTGGTTTTGTTCCCGCGGCCCTGGTTTTGTTCCCGGGGCCCTGGTTTTTTTCCCGTGGGCCGCGGTTTTGTTCTCGGGGCTCTGGTTTTTTTCCCGGGGCTCTGGTTTTGTTCCCGGGGCTCTGGTTTTCTCCCCGGGGTTCTGGTTTTGTCCCCCGAGCCCTGGTTTTGTCCCCCGGGCTCTGGTTTTGTTTCCCGTGCTCTGGTTTTGTTCCCGGGGCTCTGGTTTTTTTCCCGGGGCCCTGGTTTTTTTCCCGGGGCTCTGGTTTTGTTCCCGGGTCCCTGGTTTTCTTCCCCGGGCCCTGGTTTTGTCCCCCGGGCCCTGGTTTTGTTGCCGGGGCTCTGGTTTTGTTGCCGGGGCTCTGGTTTTGTTGCCGGGGCTCTGGTTTTGTTCCCGGGGCCCTGATTTTTTTCCAGGGGCCCTGGTTTTTTTCCCGCGGCCCTGGTTTTTTCCCCCGGGCCCTTGTTTTGTCCCCCGGGACCTGGTTTTCTTCCCCGGGCCCTGGTTTTGTCCCCCGGGCCCTGGTTTTGTTCCCGGGGCTCTGGTTTTGTTCCCGGGGCCCTGATTTTTTTCCAGGGGCCCTGGTTTTTTTCCCGCGGCCCTGGTATTTTTCCCGCGGGCCGCGTTTTTTTCCTGGGGCTCTTGTTTTGTTCCCGGGGCCCTGGTTTTGTTCCCGGGGCCCTGGTTTTGTTCCCGGGGCCCTGGTTTTTTTCCCGGGGCCCTGGTTTTGTTCCCGGGGCTCTGGTTTTGTTTCCGGGGCCATGGTTTTGTTCCCGGGGCCCTGGTTTTGTTCCCCGGGTCGTGGTTTTGTTTCCCGGGACCCTGGTTGTGTTCCCGGGGCCCTGGTTGTGTTCCCGGGGCCCTGGTTTTTTCCCCCGCGCCCTGGTTTTGTCCCCCGGGCCCTGGTTTTGTCCCCCGGGCCCTGGTTTTGTTCCCGGGGCCCTGGTTTTGTTCCCGGGGCCCTGGTTTTGTTCCCGGGGCCCTGGTTTTGTCCCCCAGGCCCTGGTTTTGTCCCCGGGGCCCTGGTTTTCTTCCTCGGGCCCTGGTTTTGTTCCCGGGGCCCTGGTTTTGTTCCCGGGGCCCTGGTTTTGTTCCCGGGGCTCTGGTTTTCTCCCCGGGGTTCTGGTTTTCTCCCCCGGGCTCTGGTTTTGTTCCCGGGGCCCTGGTTTTGTTTCTGGGTCCCTGGTTTTGTTCCCGGGGCCCTAGTTTTGTTCCCGGGGCCCTGGTTGTGTTCCAGGGGCCCTGGTTGTGTTCCTGGGGCTCTGGTTTTGTTCCCGGGGCTCTGGTTTTCTCCCCGGGGCTCTGGTTTTGTTCCCGGGGCTCTGGTTTTGTTCCCGGGGCTCTGGTTTTGTTCCCGGGGCTCTGGTTTTCTCCCCGGGGTTCTGGTTTTGTTCCCCGGGCCCTGGTTTTGTCCCCCGGGCTCTGGTTTTGTTTCCCGCGCTCTGGTTTTGTCCGCTGGGCCCTGGTTTTGTTCCCGGGGTTCTGGTTTTGTCCCCGGGGCTCTGGTTTTGTTCCCGGGGCCCTGGTTTTGTTCCCCGGGCCCTGGTTTTGTTCCCGGGGCCCTGGTTTTGTTCCTGGGGCTCTGGTTTTGTTCCCCGGGCTCTGGTTTTGTTCCCCGGGCCCTGGTTTTGTTCCCGGGGCCCTGGTTTTGTCCCCCGCGCCCTGGTTTTTTCCCCCGGGCCCTGGTTATGTTCCCGGGGCCCTTGTTTTGTTCCCGGGGCCCTGGTTTTGTCCCCCGAGGCCCTGGTTTTGTTCCCGGGGCCCTGGTTTTGTTCCCGAGGCCCTGGTTTTGTTCCCGGGGCTCTGGTTTTCTCTCCGGGGCTCTGGTTTTCTCCCCGGGCCCTGGTTTTTTTCCCGCGGCCCTGGTTTTGTCCCCCGGGCCCTGGTTTTTTTCCCGGGGCTCTGGTTTTGTCCCCCGGGCCCTGGTTTTGTCCCCCGGGCCCTGGTTTTGTCCCCCGGGCACTGGTTTTGTTCCCGGGGCCCTGGTTTTGTCCCCCGCGCCCTGGTTTTGTCCCCCGGGCCCTGGTTTTGTCCCCCGGGCCCTGGTTTTGTTCCCGGGGCCCTGGTTTTGTCCCCCGCGCCCTGGTTTTGTCCCCCGGGCCCTGGTTTTGTTCCCGGGGCCCTTGTTTTGTTCCCGGGGCTCTGGTTTTGTTCCCGGGGCTCTGGTTTTGTTCCCAGGGCTCTGGTTTTGTTCCCGCGGCCCTGGTTTTGTTCCCGGGGCCCTGGTTTTTTTCCCGTGGGCCGCGGTTTTGTTCCCGGGGCTCTGGTTTTTTTCCCGGGGCTCTGGTTTTGTTCCCGGGGCTCTGGTTTTCTCCCCGGGGTTCTGGTTTTGTCCCCCGAGCCCTGGTTTTGTCCCCCGGGCTCTGGTTTTGTTTCCCGTGCTCTGGTTTTGTTCCCGGGGCTCTGGTTTTTTTCCCGGGGCCCTGGTTTTTTTCCCGGGGCTCTGGTTTTGTTCCCGGGTCCCTGGTTTTCTTCCCCGGGCCCTGGTTTTGTCCCCCGGGCCCTGGTTTTGTTGCCGGGGCTCTGGTTTTGTTGCCGGGGCTCTGGTTTTGTTCCCGGGGCCCTGATTTTTTTCCAGGGGCCCTGGTTTTTTTCCCGCGGCCCTGGTTTTGTCCCCCGGGCCCTGGTTTTTTTCCCGGGGCTCTGGTTTTGTCCCCCGGGCCCTGGTTTTGTCCCCCGGGCCCTGGTTTTGTCCCCCGGGCACTGGTTTTGTTCCCGGGGCCCTGGTTTTGTCCCCCGGGCCCTGGTTTTGTTCCCGGGGCCCTGGCTTTGTCCCCGGGGCTCTGGTTTTGTCCCCGGGGCTCTGGTTTTGTTCCCGGGGCCCTGGTTTTGTCCCCCGGGCCCTGGTTTTGTCCCCCGGGCCCTGGTTTTGTCCCCCGGGCCCTGGTTTTGTCCCCCCGGCCATGGTTTTGTTCCCGGGGCCCTGGTTTTGTTCCAGGGGCCCTGGTTTTGTTCCAGGGGCCCTGGTTTTGTTCCCCGGGCCCTGGTTTTGTTCCCGGGGCCCTGGTTTTGTTCCCCGGGCCCTGGTTTTGTCCCCCGGGCCCTGGTTTTGTTCCCGGGGCCCTGGTTTTGTTCCCGAGGCCCTTGTTTTGTTCCCGCGGCCCTGGTTTTTTCCCCCGGGCCCTGGTTTTGTTCCCGGGGCCCTGGTTTTGTTCCCGGGGCCCTGGTTTTGTTCCCAGGGCTCTGGTTTTCTCCCCGGCACTCTGGTTTTCTCCCCGGGGCTCTGGTTTTCTCCCTGGGGCCCTGGTTTTGTTCCCGCGGCCCTGGTTTTTTCCCCCGGGCCCTTGTTTTGTCCCCCGGGACCTGGTTTTCTTCCCCGGGCCCTGGTTTTGTCCCCCGGGCCCTGGTTTTGTTCCCGGGGCTCTGGTTTTGTTCCCGGGGCCCTGATTTTTTTCCAGGGGCCCTGGTTTTTTTCCCGCGGCCCTGGTATTTTTCCCGCGGGCCGCGTTTTTTTCCTGGGGCTCTTGTTTTGTTCCCGGGGCCCTGGTTTTGTTCCCGGGGCCCTGGTTTTGTTCCCGGGGCCCTGGTTTTTTTCCCGGGGCCCTGGTTTTTTTCCCGGGGCCCTGGTTTTTTTCCCGGGGCCCTGGTTTTGTTCCCGGGGCTCTGGTTTTGTTTCCGGGGCCATGGTTTTGTTCCCGGGGCCCTGGTTTTGTTCCCCGGGTCGTGGTTTTGTTTCCCGGGACCCTGGTTGTGTTCCCGGGGCCCTGGTTGTGTTCCCGGGGCCCTGGTTTTTTCCCCCGCGCCCTGGTTTTGTCCCCCGGGCCCTGGTTTTGTCCCCCGGGCCCTGGTTTTGTCCCCCGGGCCCTGGTTTTGTCCCCCGGGCCCTGGTTTTGTTCCCGGGGCCCTGGTTTTGTTCCCGGGGCCCTGGTTTTGTTCCCGGGGCCCTGGTTTGGTCCCCCAGGCCCTGGTTTTGTCCCCGGGGCCCTGGTTTTCTTCCTCGGGCCCTGGTTTTGTTCCCGGGGCCCTGGTTTTGTTCCCGGGGCCCTGATTTTGTTCCCGGGGCCCTGGTTTTCTCCCCGGGGTTCTGGTTTTCTCCCCCGGGCTCTGGTTTTGTTCCCGGGGCCCTGGTTTTGTTTCTGGGTCCCTGGTTTTGTTCCCGGGGCCCTAGTTTTGTTCCCGGGGCCCTGGTTGTGTTCCAGGGGCCCTGGTTGTGTTCCTGTGGCTCTGGTTTTGTTCCCGGGGCTCTGGTTTTCTCCCCGGGGCTCTGGTTTTGTTCCCGGGGCTCTGGTTTTGTTCCCGGGGCTCTGGTTTTCTCCCCGGGGTTCTGGTTTTGTCCCCCGGGCCCTGGTTTTGTCCCCCGGGCTCTGGTTTTGTTTCCCGCGCTCTGGTTTTGTCCGCTGGGCCCTGGTTTTGTTCCCGGGGTTCTGGTTTTGTCCCCGGGGCTCTGGTTTTGTTCCCGGGGCCCTGGTTTTGTTCCCCGGGCCCTGGTTTTGTTCCCGGGGCCCTGGTTTTGTTCCTGGGGCTCTGGTTTTGTTCCTGGGGCCCTGGTTTTGTTCCCCGGGCCCTGGTTTTGTTCCCGGGGCCCTGGTTTTGTCCCCCGCGCCCTGGTTTTGTCCCCCGGGCCCTGGTTATGTTCCCGGGGCCCTTGTTTTGTTCCCGGGGCCCTGGTTTTGTCCCCCGAGGCCCTGGTTTTGTTCCCGGGGCCCTGGTTTTGTTCCCGAGGCCCTGGTTTTGTTCCCGGGGCTCTGGTTTTCTCTCCGGGGCTCTGGTTTTCTCCCCGGGCCCTGGTTTTTTTCCCGCGGCCCTGGTTTTGTCCCCCGGGCCCTGGTTTTTTTCCCGGGGCTCTGGTTTTGTCCCCCGGGCCCTGGTTTTGTCCCCCGGGCCCTGGTTTTGTCCCCCGGGCACTGGTTTTGTTCCCGGGGCCCTGGTTTTGTCCCCCGCGCCCTGGTTTTGTCCCCCGGGCCCTGGTTTTGTCCCCCGGGCACTGGTTTTGTTCCCGGGGCCCTGGTTTTGTCCCCCGCGCCCTGGTTTTGTCCCCCGGGCCCTGGTTTTGTTCCCGGGGCCCTTGTTTTGTTCCCGGGGCTCTGGTTTTGTTCCCGGGGCTCTGGTTTTGTTCCCAGGGCTCTGGTTTTGTTCCCGCGGCCCTGGTTTTGTTCCCGGGGCCCTGGTTTTTTTCCCGTGGGCCGCGGTTTTGTTCTCGGGGCTCTGGTTTTTTTCCCGGGGCTCTGGTTTTGTTCCCGGGGCTCTGGTTTTCTCCCCGGGGTTCTGGTTTTGTCCCCCGAGCCCTGGTTTTGTCCCCCGGGCTCTGGTTTTGTTTCCCGTGCTCTGGTTTTGTTCCCGGGGCTCTGGTTTTTTTCCCGGGGCCCTGGTTTTTTTCCCGGGGCTCTGGTTTTGTTCCCGGGTCCCTGGTTTTCTTCCCCGGGCCCTGGTTTTGTCCCCCGGGCCCTGGTTTTGTTGCCGGGGCTCTGGTTTTGTTGCCGGGGCTCTGGTTTTGTTCCCGGGGCCCTGATTTTTTTCCAGGGGCCCTGGTTTTTTTCCCGCGGCCCTGGTTTTTTCCCCCGGGCCCTTGTTTTGTCCCCCGGGACCTGGTTTTCTTCCCCGGGCCCTGGTTTTGTCCCCCGGGCCCTGGTTTTGTTCCCGGGGCTCTGGTTTTGTTCCCGGGGCCCTGATTTTTTTCCAGGGGCCCTGGTTTTTTTCCCGCGGCCCTGGTATTTTTCCCGCGGGCCGCGTTTTTTTCCTGGGGCTCTTGTTTTGTTCCCGGGGCCCTGGTTTTGTTCCCGGGGCCCTGGTTTTGTTCCCGGGGCCCTGGTTTTTTTCCCGGGGCCCTGGTTTTGTTCCTGGGGCTCTGGTTTTGTTTCCGGGGCCATGGTTTTGTTCCCGGGGCCCTGGTTTTGTTCCCCGGGTCGTGGTTTTGTTTCCCGGGACCCTGGTTGTGTTCCCGGGGCCCTGGTTGTGTTCCCGGGGCCCTGGTTTTTTCCCCCGCGCCCTGGTTTTGTCCCCCGGGCCCTGGTTTTGTCCCCCGGGCCCTGGTTTTGTTCCCGGGGCCCTGGTTTTGTTCCCGGGGCCCTGGTTTTGTTCCCGGGGCCCTGGTTTTGTCCCCCAGGCCCTGGTTTTGTCCCCGGGGCCCTGGTTTTCTTCCTCGGGCCCTGGTTTTGTTCCCGGGGCCCTGGTTTTGTTCCCGGGGCCCTGGTTTTGTTCCCGGGGCTCTGGTTTTCTCCCCGGGGTTCTGGTTTTCTCCCCCGGGCTCTGGTTTTGTTCCCGGGGCCCTGGTTTTGTTTCTGGGTCCCTGGTTTTGTTCCCGGGGCCCTAGTTTTGTTCCCGGGGCCCTGGTTGTGTTCCAGGGGCCCTGGTTGTGTTCCTGGGGCTCTGGTTTTGTTCCCGGGGCTCTGGTTTTCTCCCCGGGGCTCTGGTTTTGTTCCCGGGGCTCTGGTTTTCTCCCCGGGGTTCTGGTTTTGTTCCCCGGGCCCTGGTTTTGTCCCCCGGGCTCTGGTTTTGTTTCCCGCGCTCTGGTTTTGTCCGCTGGGCCCTGGTTTTGTTCCCGGGGTTCTGGTTTTGTCCCCGGGGCTCTGGTTTTGTTCCCGGGGCCCTGGTTTTGTTCCCCGGGCCCTGGTTTTGTTCCCGGGGCCCTGGTTTTGTTCCTGGGGCTCTGGTTTTGTTCCCCGGGCTCTGGTTTTGTTCCCCGGGCCCTGGTTTTGTTCCCGGGGCCCTGGTTTTGTCCCCCGCGCCCTGGTTTTTTCCCCCGGGCCCTGGTTATGTTCCCGGGGCCCTTGTTTTGTTCCCGGGGCCCTGGTTTTGTCCCCCGAGGCCCTGGTTTTGTTCCCGGGGCCCTGGTTTTGTTCCCGAGGCCCTGGTTTTGTTCCCGGGGCTCTGGTTTTCTCTCCGGGGCTCTGGTTTTCTCCCCGGGCCCTGGTTTTTTTCCCGCGGCCCTGGTTTTGTCCCCCGGGCCCTGGTTTTTTTCCCGGGGCTCTGGTTTTGTCCCCCGGGCCCTGGTTTTGTCCCCCGGGCCCTGGTTTTGTCCCCCGGGCACTGGTTTTGTTCCCGGGGCCCTGGTTTTGTCCCCCGCGCCCTGGTTTTGTCCCCCGGGCCCTGGTTTTGTCCCCCGGGCCCTGGTTTTGTTCCCGGGGCCCTGGTTTTGTCCCCCGCGCCCTGGTTTTGTCCCCCGGGCCCTGGTTTTGTTCCCGGGGCCCTTGTTTTGTTCCCGGGGCTCTGGTTTTGTTCCCGGGGCTCTGGTTTTGTTCCCAGGGCTCTGGTTTTGTTCCCGCGGCCCTGGTTTTGTTCCCGGGGCCCTGGTTTTTTTCCCGTGGGCCGCGGTTTTGTTCCCGGGGCTCTGGTTTTTTTCCCGGGGCTCTGGTTTTGTTCCCGGGGCTCTGGTTTTCTCCCCGGGGTTCTGGTTTTGTCCCCCGAGCCCTGGTTTTGTCCCCCGGGCTCTGGTTTTGTTTCCCGTGCTCTGGTTTTGTTCCCGGGGCTCTGGTTTTTTTCCCGGGGCCCTGGTTTTTTTCCCGGGGCTCTGGTTTTGTTCCCGGGTCCCTGGTTTTCTTCCCCGGGCCCTGGTTTTGTCCCCCGGGCCCTGGTTTTGTTGCCGGGGCTCTGGTTTTGTTGCCGGGGCTCTGGTTTTGTTCCCGGGGCCCTGATTTTTTTCCAGGGGCCCTGGTTTTTTTCCCGCGGCCCTGGTTTTTTCCCCCGGGCCCTTGTTTTGTCCCCCGGGACCTGGTTTTCTTCCCCGGGCCCTGGTTTTGTCCCCCGGGCCCTGGTTTTGTTCCCGGGGCTCTGGTTTTGTTCCCGGGGCCCTGATTTTTTTCCAGGGGCCCTGGTTTTTTTCCCGCGGCCCTGGTATTTTTCCCGCGGGCCGCGTCTTTTTCCTGGGGCTCTTGTTTTGTTCCCGGGGCCCTGGTTTTGTTCCCGGGGCCCTGGTTTTGTTCCCGGGGCCCTGGTTTTTTTCCCGGGGCCCTGGTTTTGTTCCCGGGGCTCTGGTTTTGTTTCCGGGGCCATGGTTTTGTTCCCGGGGCCCTGGTTTTGTTCCCCGGGTCGTGGTTTTGTTTCCCGGGACCCTGGTTGTGTTCCCGGGGCCCTGGTTGTGTTCCCGGGGCCCTGGTTTTTTCCCCCGCGCCCTGGTTTTGTCCCCCGGGCCCTGGTTTTGTCCCCCGGGCCCTGGTTTTGTCCCCCGGGCCCTGGTTTTGTTCCCGGGGCCCTGGTTTTGTTCCCGGGGCCCTGGTTTTGTTCCCGGGGCCCTGGTTTTGTCCCCCAGGCCCTGGTTTTGTCCCCGGGGCCCTGGTTTTCTTCCTCGGGCCCTGGTTTTGTTCCCGGGGCCCTGGTTTTGTTCCCGGGGCCCTGGTTTTGTTCCCGGGGCTCTGGTTTTCTCCCCGGGGTTCTGGTTTTCTCCCCCGGGCTCTGGTTTTGTTCCCGGGGCCCTGGTTTTGTTTCTGGGTCCCTGGTTTTGTTCCCGGGGCCCTAGTTTTGTTCCCGGGGCCCTGGTTGTGTTCCAGGGGCCCTGGTTGTGTTCCTGGGGCTCTGGTTTTGTTCCCGGGGCTCTGGTTTTCTTCCCGGGGCTCTGGTTTTGTTCCCGGGGCTCTGGTTTTGTTCCCGGTGCTCTGGTTTTCTCCCCGGGGTTCTGGTTTTGTTCCCCGGGCCCTGGTTTTGTCCCCCGGGCTCTGGTTTTGTTTCCCGCGCTCTGGTTTTGTCCGCTGGGCCCTGGTTTTGTTCCCGGGGTTCTGGTTTTGTCCCCGGGGCTCTGGTTTTGTTCCCGGGGCCCTGGTTTTGTTCCCCGGGCCCTGGTTTTGTTCCCGGGGCCCTGGTTTTGTTCCTGGGGCCCTGGTTTTGTTCCCCGGGCCCTGGTTTTGTTCCCCGGGCCCTGGTTTTGTTCCCGGGGCCCTGGTTTTGTCCCCCGTGCCCTGGTTTTGTCCCCCGGGCCCTGGTTATGTTCCCGGGGCCCTTGTTTTGTTCCCGGGGCCCTGGTTTTGTCCCCCGAGGCCCTGGTTTTGTTCCCGGGGCCCTGGTTTTGTTCCCGAGGCCCTGGTTTTGTTCCCGGGGCTCTCGTTTTCTCTCCGGGGCTCTGGTTTTCTCCCCGGGCCCTGGTTTTTTTCCCGCGGCCCTGGTTTTGTCCCCCGGGCCCTGGTTTTTTTCCCGGGGCTCTGGTTTTGTCCCCCGGGCCCTGGTTTTGTCCCCCGGGCCCTGGTTTTGTCCCCCGGGCACTGGTTTTGTTCCCGGGGCCCTGGTTTTGTCCCCCGCGCCCTGGTTTTGTCCCCCGGGCCCTGGTTTTGTCCCCCGGGCACTGGTTTTGTTCCCGGGGCCCTGGTTTTGTCCCCCGCGCCCTGGTTTTGTCCCCCGGGCCCTGGTTTTGTTCCCGGGGCCCTTGTTTTGTTCCCGGGGCTCTGGTTTTGTTCCCGGGGCTCTGGTTTTGTTCCCAGGGCTCTGGTTTTGTTCCCGCGGCCCTGGTTTTGTTCCCGGGGCCCTGGTTTTTTTCCCGTGGGCCGCGGTTTTGTTCCCGGGGCTCTGGTTTTTTTCCCGGGGCTCTGGTTTTGTTCCCGGGGCTCTGGTTTTCTCCCCGGGGTTCTGGTTTTGTCCCCCGAGCCCTGGTTTTGTCCCCCGGGCTCTGGTTTTGTTTCCCGTGCTCTGGTTTTGTTCCCGGGGCTCTGGTTTTTTTCCCGGGGCCCTGGTTTTTTTCCCGGGGCTCTGGTTTTGTTCCCGGGTCCCTGGTTTTCTTCCCCGGGCCCTGGTTTTGTCCCCCGGGCCCTGGTTTTGTTGCCGGGGCTCTGGTTTTGTTGCCGGGGCTCTGGTTTTGTTCCCGGGGCCCTGATTTTTTTCCAGGGGCCCTGGTTTTTTTCCCGCGGCCCTGGTTTTTTTCCCGCGGGCCGCGTTTTTTTCCTGGGGCTCTTGTTTTGTTCCCGGGGCCCTGGTTTTGTTCCCGGGGCTCTGGTTTTGTTCCCGGGGCTCTGGTTTTGTTCCCGGGGCCCTGGTTTTTTTCCCGGGGCCCTGGTTTTTTTCCCGGGGCCCTGGTTTTGTTCCCGGGGCTCTGGTTTTGTTTCCGGGGCCCTGGTTTTGTTCCCGGGGCCCTGGTTTTGTTCCCCGGGTCGTGGTTTTGTTTCCCGGGGCCCTGGTTGTGTTCCCGGGGCCCTGGTTGTGTTCCCGGGGCCCTGGTTTTGTTCCCGGGGCCCTGGTTTTGTCCCCCGCGCACTGGTTTTGTCCCCCGCGCCCTGGTTTTGTCCCCCGGGCCCTGGTTTTGTTCCCGGGGCCCTGGTTTTGTTCCCGGGGCCCTGGTTTTGTTCCCGGGGCCCTGGTTTTGTTCCCGGGGCCCTGGTTTTCTTCCCCGGGCCCTGGTTTTCTTCCCCGGGCCCTGGTTTTATTCCCGGGGCCCTGGTTTTGTTCCCGGGGCCCTGGTTTTCTCCCCGGGGTTCTGGTTTTCTCCCCCGGGCTCTGGTTTTTTTCCCGGGGCCCTGGTTTTGTTTCTGGGTCCCTGGTTTTGTTCCCGGGGCTCTGGTTTTGTTCCCGGGGCCCTGGTTTTGTTCCCGGGTCCCTGGTTTTGTTCCCGCGGCCCTGGTTTTGTTCCCCGGGCCCTGGTTTTGTTCCCGGGGCCCTGGTTTTCCTCCCGGGGCCCTGGTTTTCCTCCCGGGGCCCTGGTTTTGTTCCCGGGGCCCTGGTTTTGTTCCCGGGGCCCTGTTTTTGTTCCCGGGGCCCTGGTTTTCTTCCCCGGGCCCTGGTTTTGTTCCCGGGGCCCTGGTTTTCTTCCCCGGGCCCTGGTTTTGTTCCCGGGGCCCTTGTTTTGTTCCCGGGGCTCTGGTTTTGTTCCCGGGGCTCTGGTTTTGTTCCCGGGGCTCTGGTTTTGTTCCCGGGGCTCTGGTTTTGTTCCCGGGGCTCTGGTTTTTTTCCCGGGGCTCTGGTTTTTTTCCCGGGGCCCTGGTTTTGTTCCCGGGGCCCTGGTTTTTTTCCCGGGGCCCTGGTTTTTTTCCCGCGGGCCGCGGTTTTATTCCCGGGGCTCTTTTTTTGTTCCCGGGGCTCTGGTTTTGTTCCCGGGGCTCTGGTTTTGTTCCCGGGGCTCTGGTTTTGTTCCCGGGGCTCTGGTTTTGTTCCCGGGGCTCTGGTTTTGTTTCCGGGGCCCTGGTTTTGTTCCCGGGGCCCCGGTTTTGTTCCCCGGGTCGTGGTTGTGTTCCCGGGGCCCTGGTTGTGTTCCCGGGGCCCTGGTTGTGTTCCCGGGGCACTGGTTTTGTCCCCCGCGCCCTGGTTTTGTCCCCCGCGCCCTGGTTTAGTCCCCCAGGCCCTGGTTTTGTCCCCCGGGCCCTGGTTTTGTTCCCGGGGTCCTGGTTTTGTTCCCGGGGACCTGGTTTTGTTCCCGGGGCCCTGGTTTTCTTCCCCGGGCCCTGGTTTTGTTCCCGGGGCCCTGGTTTTCCTCCCGGGACCCTGGTTTTGTTCCCGGGGCTCTGGTTTTGTTCCCGGGACCCTGGTTTTGTCCCCCGGGCCCTGGTTTTGTTCCCGGGGCTCTGGTTTTCTCCCCGGGGTTCTGGTTTTCTCCCCCGGGCTCTGGTTTTGTTTTTGGGGCCCTGGTTTTGTTCCCGGGGCCCTGGTTTTGTTCCCGGGGCCCTGGTTGTGTTCCAGGGGCCCTGATTGTGTTCCCGGGGCTCTGGTTTTGTTCCCAGGGCCCTGGTTTTGTTCCCGGGGCCCTGGTTGTGTTCCCGGGGCCCTGGTTGTGTTCCCGGGGCCCTGGTTGTGTTCCCGGGGCTCTGGTTTTGTTCCCGGGGCTCTGGTTTTGTTCCCGGGGCTCTGGTTTTGTTCCCGGGGCTCTGGTTTTCTCCCCGGGGCCCTGGTTTTGTCCCCCGTGCTCTGGTTTTTTTCCCGGGGCTCTGGTTTTTTTCCCGGGGCTCTGGTTTTTTTCCCGGGGCTCTGGTTTTGTTCCCGGGGCTCTGGTTTTCTCCCCGGGGTTCTGGTTTTGTTTCCCGGGCCCTGGTTTTGTCTCCCGGGCTCTGTTTTTGTTTCCAGCGCTCTGGTTTTGTCCCCGGGGCCCTGGTTTTGTTCCCCGGGCTCTGGTTTTGTTCCCCGGGCCCTGGTTTTGTTTCCGGGGCTCTGGTTTTGTTTCCGGGGCTCTGGTTTTGTTCCCGGAGCTCTGGTTCTCTCCCGCTGGCTCTGGTTCTCTCCCGCTGGCTCTGGTTCTCTCCCGCGGGCCGCGGTTTTGTTCCCGGGACTCTGGTTTTGTTCCCGGGGCCCTGGTTTTGTTCCCCGGGCTCTGGTTTTGTTCCCGGGGCTCTGGTTTTGTTCCCGGGGCTCTGGTTTTCTCCCCGGGGCTGTGGTTTTCTCCCCGGGGTTCTGGTTTTCTCCCCCGGGCCCTGGTTTTGTTCCCGGGGCACTGGTTTTGTCCCCCGGGCTCTTGTTTTGTTCCCGGGGCCCTGGTTTTGTTCCCGGGGCCCTGGTTTTGTTCCCGGGGCTCTGGTTTTGTTCCCCGGGCTCTGGTTTTGTTCCCGGGGCTCTGGTTTTGTTTCCAGGGCCCTGGTTTTGTCCCCCGGGCTCTGGTTTTGTCCCCCGGGCCCTGGTTTTGTCCCCCGGGCCCTGGTTTTGTCCCCCGGGCTCTGGTTTTGTTCCCGGGGCTCTGGTTTTGTTCCCGGGGCTCTTGTTTTGTTCCCCGGGCTCTTGTTTTGTTCCCGGGGCTCTGGTTTTGTCCCCCGGGCCCTGGTTTTGTTCCCGGGGCTCTGGTTTTGTTCCCCGTGCTTCTGGTCGTTCTCTCCTCCCCTTTGCCAGGGGATTGTGGGAAGGGTGGTGGGTGGGGCCCGGAGCATATGAGCTACAGCCTCTCCTCAGGCAGCTCATTCTGCTGCTGGGCTTCTCTGGAGGTGGTCTGCTGTTCCTGCAGCTGACTGCAGCTTTTGAGCTGCCTAAGCTCTTTGCGTAGTCTTGTTTTGATATTTAGAGAAGCAGAGGTGTCTGTTTAAGGTAAGGGCTTCCGGACCAGTCAAGGTTCAGCTGCATGTGTAGAAGAAAGCACACTTGTATGCAGCTTTTTTTTTTTTCCCCCCAGGTCAGTAAATTTGTATTGGGTGTTCAGAGGTGGCAAGATGTATGGTTTTGGTTAATAATATGGTTTTGGTTTTTATTTTATTCCAGGTGCATTGTATTGTTTTGGAATTCCTGACTTTATTGAAGATGGAACCTTGTTGTGTTTTTTTTTTCCACCAGACGCTGTATATTGCAGAAGCTGTTGACATCGTCTCTGGATAGGAGCAATGGTGAGAGTATTTAGCAGGGGTTGAGGTGAGCATCTTGTATGCATCTGTAGACGGAGTTCTAGCATTGTTCAAGAAAGTAGCAGGGACATCTAAGGCATAGTACCTTTCAGCGTATGGAACGGCTCATGGCCTTTCCCGTTCGCCCACAGAGTATCATGTTGTCCCTAGAACGGATGCAGCTTGCGGCCAGCCCCTCGTAGATGACAAGCGTCAGGACTTTGCTTATTTTGTGGGGCTGTAGCAGAGGTGAGAGTGTGTGGGAAGGTGGAAGATAGGAGGTGCTCGCGGAAGCCTGGGCATAGCTGGGAAGAGCAGCTCCCGGGGAGCGGGCGACACAGGGGGTTCAGGGGTGCAAATCCAGGGCAGGAGCTGTCAGGAAGGAGCGGGGTTCCTTCCCTGACGGTTGAGGAGAAGAGAAGGGGTTTCTAAACTTTTGGGACCAGGGCACCTTTTGGTTGGGAAAGGGAGGTGTGTTCACCAGCCTTACTGAGGTGGGTTTTGCAGTTGGATTTGGGTGTCGATGAGGTCTGTTCTGTTTTAGTCTGTCCGCAGCTGACGGGAGATACACACGCATACGGAAGGGTTAAAAGATGGGCTTTTGGTCCGTGGCTGGACGCTGGGTGAGAAATAGATAGCTAAGAAAACGGCAGTCAGCATAGAAAACAGACGGTTCATGGTCTATTGTGTGAAAATGCTGAATACAGAAGGAGAAGGAAGGTTGAGAAAATGTTAGGGGAGGACGTGAAGGACGTGGAAGACGTGCCGTAACGAAGAAATATAAAGTACAAGGTATAATTTTGCTTGCTTTGTTACCTTTTGCTGTTGGCTTGAGTGTAGGTTAATACGTAAATGCTGGAGTATGGTAATATGTTGCGTGAACAAGGCCTAGGAACCAATAGACGGGGTGGCTGTGGCTCGTGCAGCGCGCTCGATCGGCGAGCGCATGCGCCGTAGGCTCCCTATGTTGAGAGTTGCCAATTGAGGCGTGTTTCGGCACCCGCTGGCCACGTGTGTCGAAACCCGTTTCCTTGGCAAATGTATAAATACCGGGATTTTCCCGAAGAACAGTGGGCCGGTGTACAGCGAGGTCACCGTTGCCTCCGTGGGGACGCCCACGTAAAGCTGGCACCTACCGACTGCTGGGGCTGAGTTTGCGGCGCAAGACGATCCGAGAATGTAGGGATGGTTCGTCTTTCTGCTGGTCGTCGGGTTGGTAAGACACTGGCTTTGCAAAATACCCTTAGCGTAAGGCATGATTGTAGTGACTGAAGTGCTTGCTTTTCCCTTTGCTTATAGTCTGTGTAGCCTATGTGTGCTCCCCTTGTAAAGGAATCCTCGAAAGCCAGTCTAAAGGAACCCCAAAGTGACGGGAGACGCCGAGTAAACGGCCCGGGCCTGCGCATCACAAGATAGAGGGCTGAAGGTGAGAGAAGTCTCCTGTGGGAAAGCATGAGGTCTGTTAAGGTCCATGCAAATAGATGGTGCAGAACTCTGAGGTCTGTACCGGCTGCCTTTGGGGTGCTGCCGGGGGTTCTTGGGGTGGTCCCGTGGGTGTCTGGGTGCCCAGAGGATGGTCCTGAGGGTCTTGGGGTGCTTCTGGGGGTTCTTGTTGTGCTCCGGGGGGGTCTCTGGATGCCCACGGGGTGCTCGTGGGGGTCTTGGGGTGCTTGTGGGGGTTCTGGATGCTCTGGGAGTCCCTGTGTGCCCACGGGGTGCTCCTGGGGTTGTCGGGGTGGCCAGAGGATGCTTCTGGGCGTCTTGGCGTGCTTCTGGGCCTATTTGCGGTGCTGCTGGGGGTCCCGGTGTGCCCACAGCAGGCTCCTGGGTTTCTAGGTGCGGGTTCTAGGTGCCGGTTCTAGGTGCCGGTTCTGCTGCTCACGGGGCGCCACTTCCACTGTTCGGAGCTCGGGTAACGCGCCTCGGGCCCGGCTTTTGAGACCGGGGCTCTGGTTTTGTTCCCCGGGGCTCTGGTTTTGTTCCCGGGGCTCTGGTTTTGTTCCCGGGGCTCTGGTTTTCTCCCCGGGGTTCTGGTTTTCTCCCCCGGGCTCTGGTTTTGTTTTTGGGGCCCTGGTTTTGTTCCCGGGGCCCTGGTTTTGTTCCCGGGGCCCTGGTTTTGTTCCCGGGGCCCTGGTTGTGTTCCCGGGGCCCTGGTTGTGTTCCAGGGGCCCTGATTGTGTTCCCGGGGCTCTGGTTTTGTTCCCGGGGCCCTGGTTTTGTTCCCGGGGCCCTGGTTGTGTTCCCGGGGCTCTGGTTGTGTTCCCGGGGCTCTGGTTTTGTTCCCGGGGCTCTGGTTTTGTTCCCGGGGCTCTGGTTTTGTTCCCGGGGCTCTGGTTTTGTTCCCGGGGCTCTGGTTTTCTCCCCCGGGGCCCTGGTTTTGTCCCCCGGGCTCTGGTTTTGTTTCCCGTGCTCTGGTTTTGTTCCCGGGGCTCTGGTTTTGTTCCCGGGGCTCTGGTTTTGTTCCCGGGGCTCTGGTTTTCTCCCCGGGGTTCTGGTTTTGTTTCCCGGGCCCTGGTTTTGTCTCCCGGGCTCTGTTTTTGTTTCCAGCGCTCTGGTTTTGTTCCCCGGGGCCCTGGTTTTGTTCCCCGGGCTCTGGTTTTGTTCCCCGGGCCCTGGTTTTGTTTCCGGGGCTCTGGTTTTGTTTCCGGGGCTCTGGTTTTGTTCCCGGAGCTCTGGTTCTCTCCCGCTGGCTCTGGTTCTCTCCCGCTGGCTCTGGTTCTCTCCCGCGGGCCGCGGTTTTGTTCCCGGGACTCTGGTTTTGTTCCCCGGGCCCTGGTTTTGTTCCCGGGGCTCTGGTTTTGTTCCCGGGGCTCTGGTTTTGTTCCCGGGGCTCTGGTTTTCTCCCCGGGGCTGTGGTTTTCTCCCCGCGGTTCTGGTTTTCTCCCCCGGGCCCTGGTTTTGTTCCCGGGGCCCTGGTTTTGTTCCCGGGGCCCTGGTTTTGTTCCCGGGGCCCTGGTTTTGTTCCCGGGGCCCTGGTTTTGTTCCCGGGGCCCTGGTTTTGTTCCCGGGGCCCTGGTTTTGTTCCCGGGGCCCTGGTTTTGTTCCCGGGGCCCTGGTTTTGTTCCCCGGGCTCTGGTTTTGTTCCCGGGGCTCTGGTTTTGTTTCCAGGGCCCTGGTTTTGTCCCCCGGGCCCTGGTTTTGTCCCCCGGGCCCTGGTTTTGTCCCCCGGGCTCTGGTTTTGTTCCCGGGGCTCTGGTTTTGTTCCCGGGGCTCTTGTTTTGTTCCCGGGGCTCTTGTTTTGTTCCCGGGGCTCTTGTTTTGTTCCCGGGGCTCTGGTTTTGTCCCCCGGGCCCTGGTTTTGTTCCCGGGGCTCTGGTTTTGTTCCCCGTGCTTCTGGTCGTTCTCTCCTCCCCTTTGCCAGGGGATTGTGGGAAGGGTGGTGGGTGGGGCCCGGAGCATATGAGCTACAGCCTCTCCTCAGGCAGCTCATTCTGCTGCTGGGCTTCTCTGGAGGTGGTCTGCTGTTCCTGCAGCTGACTGCAGCTTTTGAGCTGCCTAAGCTCTTTGCGTAGTCTTGTTTTGATATTTAGAGAAGCAGAGGTGTCTGTTTAAGGTAAGGGCTTCCGGACCAGTCAAGGTTCAGCTGCATGTGTAGAAGAAAGCACACTTGTATGCAGCTTTTTTTTTTTTCCCCCCAGGTCAGTAAATTTGTATTGGGTGTTCAGAGGTGGCAAGATGTATGGTTTTGGTTAATAATATGGTTTTGGTTTTTATTTTATTCCAGGTGCATTGTATTGTTTTGGAATTCCTGACTTTATTGAAGATGGAACCTTGTTGTGTTTTTTTTTTCCACCAGACGCTGTATATTGCAGAAGCTGTTGACATCGTCTCTGGATAGGAGCAATGGTGAGAGTATTTAGCAGGGGTTGAGGTGAGCATCTTGTATGCATCTGTAGACGGAGTTCTAACATTGTTCAAGAAAGTAGCAGGGACATCTAAGGCATAGTACCTTTCAGCGTATGGAACGGCTCATGGCCTTTCCCGTTCGCCCACAGAGTATCATGTTGTCCCTAGAACGGATGCAGCTTGCGGCCAGCCCCTCGTAGATGACAAGCGTCAGGACTTTGCTTATTTTGTGGGGCTGTAGCAGAGGTGAGAGTGTGTGGGAAGGTGGAAGATAGGAGGTGCTCGCGGAAGCCTGGGCATAGCTGGGAAGAGCAGCTCCCGGGGAGCGGGCGACACAGGGGGTTCAGGGGTGCAAATCCAGGGCAGGAGCTGTCAGGAAGGAGCGGGGTTCCTTCCCTGACGGTTGAGGAGAAGAGAAGGGGTTTCTAAACTTTTGGGACCAGGGCACCTTTTGGTTGGGAAAGGGAGGTGTGTTCACCAGCCTTACTGAGGTGGGTTTTGCAGTTGGATTTGGGTGTCGATGAGGTCTGTTCTGTTTTAGTCTGTCCGCAGCTGACGGGAGATACACACGCATACGGAAGGGTTAAAAGATGGGCTTTTGGTCCGTGGCTGGACGCTGGGTGAGAAATAGATAGCTAAGAAAACGGCAGTCAGCATAGAAAACAGACGGTTCATGGTCTATTGTGTGAAAATGCTGAATACAGAAGGAGAAGGAAGGTTGAGAAAATGTTAGGGGAGGACGTGAAGGACGTGGAAGACGTGCCGTAACGAAGAAATATAAAGTACAAGGTATAATTTTGCTTGCTTTGTTACCTTTTGCTGTTGGCTTGAGTGTAGGTTAATACGTAAATGCTGGAGTATGGTAATATGTTGCGTGAACAAGGCCTAGGAACCAATAGACGGGGTGGCTGTGGCTCGTGCAGCGCGCTCGATCGGCGAGCGCATGCGCCGTAGGCTCCCTATGTTGAGAGTTGCCAATTGAGGCGTGTTTCGGCACCCGCTGGCCACGTGTGTCGAAACCCGTTTCCTTGGCAAATGTATAAATACCGGGATTTTCCCGAAGAACAGTGGGCCGGTGTACAGCGAGGTCACCGTTGCCTCCGTGGGGACGCCCACGTAAAGCTGGCACCTACCGACTGCTGGGGCTGAGTTTGCGGCGCAAGACGATCCGAGAATGTAGGGATGGTTCGTCTTTCTGCTGGTCGTCGGGTTGGTAAGACGCTGGCTTTGCAAAATACCCTTAGCGTAAGGCATGATTGTAGTGACTGAAGTGCTTGCTTTTCCCTTTGCTTATAGTCTGTGTAGCCTATGTGTGCTCCCCTTGTAAAGGAATCCTCGAAAGCCAGTCTAAAGGAACCCCAAAGTGACGGGAGACGCCGAGTAAACGGCCCGGGCCTGCGCATCACAAGATAGAGGGCTGAAGGTGAGAGAAGTCTCCTGTGGGAAAGCATGAGGTCTGTTAAGGTCCATGCAAATAGATGGTGCAGAACTCTGAGGTCTGTACCGGCTGCCTTTGGGGTGCTGCCGGGGGTTCTTGGGGTGGTCCCGTGGGTGTCTGGGTGCCCAGAGGATGGTCCTGAGGGTCTTGGGGTGCTTCTGGGGGTTCTTGTTGTGCTGCGGGGGGGTCTCTGGATGCCCACGGGGTGCTCGTGGGGGTCTTGGGGTGCTTGTGGGGGTTCTGGATGCTCTGGGAGTCCCTGTGTGCCCACGGGGTGCTCCTGGGGTTGTCGGGGTGGCCAGAGGATGCTTCTGGGCGTCTTGGCGTGCTTCTGGGCCTATTTGCGGTGCTGCTGGGGGTCCCGGTGTGCCCACAGCAGGCTCCTGGGTTTCTAGGTGCGGGTTCTAGGTGCCGGTTCTAGGTGCCGGTTCTGCTGCTCACGGGGCGCCACTTCCACTGTTCGGAGCTCGGGTAACGCGCCTCGGGCCCGGCTTTTGAGACCGGGGCTCTGGTTTTGTTCCCCGGGGCTCTGGTTTTGTTCCCGGGGCTCTGGTTTTGTTCCCGGGGCTCTGGTTTTCTCCCCGGGGTTCTGGTTTTCTCCCCCGGGCTCTGGTTTTGTTTTTGGGGCCCTGGTTTTGTTCCCGGGGCCCTGGTTTTGTTCCCGGGGCCCTGGTTTTGTTCCCGGGGCCCTGGTTGTGTTCCCGGGGCCCTGGTTGTGTTCCAGGGGCCCTGATTGTGTTCCCGGGGCTCTGGTTTTGTTCCCGGGGCCCTGGTTTTGTTCCCGGGGCCCTGGTTGTGTTCCCGGGGCCCTGGTTGTGTTCCCGGGGCTCTGGTTGTGTTCCCGGGGCTCTGGTTTTGTTCCCGGGGCTCTGGTTTTGTTCCCGGGGCTCTGGTTTTGTTCCCGGGGCTCTGGTTTTGTTCCCGGGGCTCTGGTTTTCTCCCCCGGGGCCCTGGTTTTGTCCCCCGGGCTCTGGTTTTGTTTCCCGTGCTCTGGTTTTGTTCCCGGGGCTCTGGTTTTGTTTCCCGGCTCTGGTTTTCTCCCGCGGGCTGCGGTTTTGTTGCCGGGGCGTTGGTTTTGTTGCCGGGGCGTTGGTTTTGTTGCCGGGGCGTTGGTTTTGTTGCCGGGGTGCTGGTTTTGTTTCCGGGGCGCTGGTTTTTAGAGGCGCAATGTATTTTCTAAAATAATGAGTGAGAAGCGAGTAAATGTAATTGTTGCAAGTATTTGGTCAACTAGAGAGTAATTTTTATCTCGGAAATGAAAGTACATTGTACATTTGAAATGTAAAAAATGATATTGAAAATTTTACTGGGAGTCAGCAATGGACCAAATTACACGTAAAACTTACTTTTAGGAAAATTACAGGCAGAAATTTTTCTTGATTGGAATCACAGTAAGAACTGAAAAAACAAATGAAAGTACCTAGCCAAGTGGGCGTTGTTAATGTCTGTGGGTAAAGATAGCTGTTGGGGGGGGGGAATTGTTACAAGTGTTCACAGCTCTTTCTGAGGGACTGTTGTGCTAATAACTTTTGCAAATGACGATTTAAATGAGAATTAGTCAACAGAGGGAGAGTTGTCAATATCTATAGATAAATTTAGCTACGGACCGGTTAAAAGAATGCCTGTGTGTTACTGGCTCCTAAGTATATTTCAAGTATTTGTAGTTGTGTAAAGGTTGTAGTAGCTTTGAATAGTTTTAAAGAAATGTAGATTACTACTTGGGCATAAATGATGCAGATTGTAATACCGATGTTAACGAGACACTAGCAGGCGTAAATTGCGTCTAAGTAGTATTCTAAGAAACACATCAAACTGTGCAGTAAAGATGGAATGCTAATACGGCTGTGTTTAATTATCCTAATTGCAGTTAGAGCTAATTGTGGTAGTTAATCCAGTCTTTATTAGTGGTCTAAGGCATAATAAAAATATGATTGTAACAAAGTTTTAATAAAGGTCTCTTTATCTGTTTCGTTTCCCATGTCTTTTTTGTCCATGTTGGTCTTTGGGGTTTTTTTTGTGTGTACGTGTGTTTTGTCATCAATGTGTTGTCTCTGTTTGTGGGTTTGCTGTGTCGGTTAGAGGCCTTTCCTGTGTTTATCTTGGGGGTGCTGTGTTGTCTGGGGTTTTGTGTGCATCTTTGTTAGGTTATATTTTCAGTGTTTTTGTGTTTGTCTTGGTTTTGGTTTGTTGCGTCTTCTGGGTTTTTGTGTTTGTCTTGGTGTTGGGCCTGTTTTGGGTTTGTTTTTGGGTGTTTGCTTTTTAAAATTTTAAATAGCAGCAGTAGAAAATGGCATTCTCTTCGGCAGCCATAATTACAAAAAATTTAAAAAAAAAATTTAAAAAATTGCTGCCACTCACTGTGCCATTTTCTACTGCTGCACCAGAGTTAATATTTTTCATTTTATTAAAATATACAAATTACTAGTACTTATAGTGGGAGTAATTAATGATTACAATAATCATCATCTACTGTTCTTGCAACCATTCATCCCTCCCACTTGGAATGCTAATTAACTGCTCATTATCCGAATAAATTCACAAAATATGCAAATTAGCAAATTTTTTTTTTTAGCACACCAAGGGTTAAAAAATAAATGCACCACTTAAAACCATTCGAACCATGTCTCTTCCACACAGCCAGATGACTTCGACACAACATAGACTCATCTCTATACCATAGAGGTCTGCTGCATGATTTCCTCACCGTAAAAGCAGTCTCCAGACCATAGAGTACAGCTGGAGGACTTTCAGACCACAGAGCTAAACCTCCAGACCATAGAGAGCAACGCCCAGTCTAGACAGTACACTTAGAGGTCTTCCGGACCATAGAGATGGACTTCCGGACCATAGAGATGGACTTCCGGACCATAGAGATGGACTTCCGGACCATAGAGTGCCACACCGGAAGTTAGTCTCTGTAGTCCGGAAGTCCTCCAGCAGCACCGGAAGTCCTCCAGCAGCACCGGAAGTCCTCCAGCAGCACCGGAAGTCCTCCAGCAACACCGGAAGTCCTCCAGCAACACCGGAAGTCCTCCAGCAACACCGGAAGTCGCCGTAAAGCCACCGGAAATGCACTTTTATGACCGAAAAACAACCCGGAACGATCAAAATAAAGCAGACGGACACAAGCTGAGGCTGGAAGTCGCACTTAGTACACCGGAAGTAAATACTAAACACGGAGAAGACAAAAGGTAAAACAGGGTTACAGCAAGGGGTGAGGTTAAGATTAGGAATTACAAGTTAGAGTTACAGCACTTAGGGTAAGAGGTTAGAGGTTGTGGTTACAGTTAGGCACCATAGTTAACCTTAGGATAATGACTTGCAGCTTGTGACTTAGGGGGTTGGGATCAGGATCATAGTTGAGGTTCAGGGGATTAAGGTTAGGGGTCAGGATCGGGGTTAGGGTCATTGGGGTTAGGAGTTAGGGTCACAGTTAGGGGTTAGGGCTGATAGAATTAGGGCATTAGGGGTTGGGGTTAGAGGTTTAGGGCTAGAGAGATGGGCTTAGGGTTAGGGCCGTTAGGGTTAACGGTGGGGTTAGGTTTAGAGCTTAGGGGGTTAGGGTTAGGGGGTTGGGGTTGGGGTTGGGGTTAGTGTTAGGGGTTTAGGGTTGGGGTTAGAGGAACGGTTAGGGCTGTTAGGGTTAGGGGTTAGGGTTAGGGTTTGGGGTTAGGGTTAGGGTTTAGGGTTAGGGTTAGGGTCATTGGGGTTGGGGTCAGGGGTCAGGGGTCAGGGGTCGGGGTCAGGGGTCAGGGGTCAGGGGTCGGGGTCAGGGGTCAGGGGTCAGGGGTCGGGGTCAGGGGTCAGTGGTCAGGGTCAGGGGTCAGGGGTTAGGGTCAGGGGTCAGGGGTCAGGTCAGGGGTCAGGGTCAGGGGTCAGGGTCAGGGGTCAGGGTCAGGGGTTAGGCTCAGGGGTCAGGGGTCAGGGGTCGGGGTCAGGGGTCGGGGTCAGGGGTCAGGGGTCGGGGTCAGGGGTCAGGGGTCGGGGTCAGGGGTCAGGGGTCGGGGTCAGGGGTCAGGGTCAGGGGTCAGGGGTCAGGGTCAGGGGTCAGGGGTCGGGGTCAGGGGTCGGGGTCAGGGGTTAGGGTCAGGGGTCAGGGGTCGGGTCAGAGGTCAGGGTCAGGGGTTAGGCTCAGGGGTCAGGGTCAGGGGTCGGGGTCAGGGGTCGGGGTCAGGGGTCAGGGTCAGGGGTCAGGGGTCAGGGTCAGGGGTCAGGGGTCAGGGTCAGGGGTCAGGGTCAGGGGTCAGGGTCGGGGTCAGGGGTCGGGGTCAGGGGTCAGGGTCAGGGGTCAGGGGTCAGGGGTCGGGGTCAGGGGTTTTGTTCCCGGGGCCCTGGTTTTGTTCCCGGGGCTCTGGTTTTTTTCCCGGGGCTCTGGTTGTGTTCCCGGGGCTCTGGTTTTCTCCCCGGGGTTCTGGTTTTGTCCCCCGGGCCCTGGTTTTGTCCCCCGGGCTCTGTTTTTGTTTCCAGCGCTCTGGTTTTGTCCCCGGGGCCCTGGTTTTGTTCCCCGGGCTCTGGTTTTGTTCCCCGGGCCCTGGTTTTGTTTCCGGGGCTCTGGTTTTGTTTCCGGGGCTCTGGTTTTGTTTCCGGGGCTCTGGTTTTGTTCCCGGAGCTCTGGTTCTCTCCCGCTGGCTCTGGTTCTCTCCCGCGGGCCGCGGTTTTGTTCCCGGGACTCTGGTTTTGTTCCCCGGGCCCTGGTTTTGTTCCCCGGGCTCTGGTTTTCTCCCCGGGGCCCTGGTTTTGTTCCCGGGGCCCTGGTTTTGTTCCCGGGGCCCTGGTTTTGTTCCCGGGGCCCTGGTTGTGTTCCAGGGTCCTGGTTGTGTTCCCCGGGCCCTGGTTTTGTCCCCCGGGCTCTGGTTTTGTCCCCCGGGCTCTGGTTTTGTTTCCCGCGCTCTGGTTTTTTTTCCCGGGCCCTGGCTTTGTTCCCGGGGCCCTGGTTTTTTTCCCGGGGCCCTGGTTTTTTTCCCGGGGCTCTGGTTTTTTTCCCGGGGCTCGGTTTTGTTCCCGGGGCTCTGGTTTTTTTCCCGGGGCCCTGGTTTTGTCCCCCGGGCCCTGGTTTTGTCCCCCGGGCCCTGGTTTTGTTCCCGGGGCTCTGGTTTTGTCCCCGGGGCTCTGGTTTTGTCCCCGGGGCTCTGGTTTTGTCCCCGGGGCTCTGGTTTTGTTCCCGGGGCTCTGGTTTTGTTCCCGGGGCCCTGGTTTTGTCCCCCGGGCCCTGGTTTTGTCCCCCGGGCCCTGGTTTTGTCCCCCCGGCCATGGTTTTGTTCCCGGGGCCCTGGTTTTGTTCCCGGGGCCCTGATTTTGTTCCCGGGGCCCTGGTTTTGTTCCAGGGGCCCTGGTTTTGTTCCCGGGGCCCTGGTTTTGTTCCAGGGGCCCTGGTTTTGTTTCCGGGGCCCTGGTTTTGTTCCCGGGGCCCTGGTTTTGTCCCCCGGGCCCTGGTTTTGTCCCCCGGGCCCTGGTTTTGTCCCCCGGGCCCTGGTTTTGTTCCCGAGGCCCTTGTTTTGTTCCCGCGGCCCTGGTTTTTTCCCCCGGGCCCTGGTTTTGTTCCCGGGGCCCTGGTTTTGTTCCCGGGGCCCTGGTTTTGTTCCCGGGGCTCTGGTTTTCTCCCCGGCGCTCTGGTTTTCTCCCCGGGGCTCTGGTTTTCTCCCTGGGGCCCTGGTTTTGTTCCCGCAGCCCTGGTTTTTTCCCCCGGGCCCTTGTTTTGTCCCCCGGGACCTGGTTTTCTTCCCCGGGCCCTGGTTTTGTCCCCCGGGCCCTGGTTTTGTTCCCGGGGCTCTGGTTTTGTCCCCGGGGCTCTGGTTTTTTCCCCGGGGTTCTGGTTTTCTCCCCCGGACTCTGGTTTTGTTCCCGGGGCCCTGGTTTTGTCCCCCGGGCCCTGGTTTTTTCCCCCGGGCCCTGGTTTTGTTCTCGAGGCCCTTGTTTTGTTCCCGCGGCCCTGGTTTTTTCTCCCGGGCCCTGGTTTTGTTCCCAGGGCCCTGGTTTTGTTCCTGGGGCCCTGGTTTTGTTCCCAGGGCTCTGGTTTTCTCCCCGGCGCTCTGGTTTTCTCCCCGGGGCTCTGGTTTTCTCCCTGGGGCCCTGGTTTTGTTCCCGCGGCCCTGGTTTTGTCCCCCGGGCCCTTGTTTTGTCCCCCGGGCCCTGGTTTTCTTCCCCGGGCCCTGGTTTTGTCCCCCGGGCCTTGGTTTTGTTCCCGGGGCTCTGGTTTTGTTCCCGGGGCTCTGGTTTTGTTCCCGGGGCCCTGATTTTTTTCCAGGGGCCCTGGTTTTTTTCCCGCGGCCCTGGTTTTTTTCCCGCGGGCCGCGTTTTTTTCCTGGGACTCTTGTTTTGTTCCCGGGGCCCTGGTTTTGTTCCCGGGGCCCTGGTTTTGTTCCCGGGGCCCTGGTTTTGTTCCCGGGGCTCTGGTTTTGTTCCCGGGTCCCTGGTTTTGTTCCCGGGGCCCTGGTTTTGTTCCCCGGGTCGTGGTTTTGTTTCCCGGGGCCCTGGTTGTGTTCCCGGGGCCCTGGTTGTGTTCCCGGGGCCCTGGTTGTGTTCCCCGGGCCCTGGTTTTCTCCCCCGGGCTCTGGTTCTGTTTCCCGCGCTCTGGTTTTGTTTCCCGGGCCCTGTTTTTGTTTCCGGGGCCCTGGCTTTGTTCCCGGGGCCCTGGTTTTTTTCCCGGGGCTCTGGTTTTGTTCCCGGGGCTCGGTTTTGTTCCCGGGGCTCGGTTTTGTTCTGGGGCTCTGGTTTTTTTCCCGGGGCTCTGGTTTTGTCCCCCGGGCCCTGGTTTTGTCCCCCGGGCCCTGGTTTTGTCCCCCGGGCCCTGGTTTTGTTCCCGGGGTTCTGGTTTTGTCCCCGGGGCTCTGGTTTTGTCCCCGGGGCTCTGGTTTTGTTCCCGGGGCCCTGGTTTTGTCCCCCGGGCCCTGGTTTTGTCCCCCGGGCCCTGGTTTTGTCCCCCCGGCCATGGTTTTGTTCCCGGGGCCCTGGTTTTGTTCCAGGGGCCCTGGTTTTGTTCCAAGGGCCCTGGTTTTGTTTCAGGGGCCCTGGTTTTGTTCCCCGGGCCCTGGTTTTGTTCCCGGGGCCCTGGTTGTGTTCCCCGGGCCCTGGTTTTGTCCCCCGGGCCCTGGTTTTGTTCCCGAGGCCCTTGTTTTGTTCTCGCGGCCCTGGTTTTTTCCCCCGGGCCCTGGTTTTGTTCCCGGGGCCCTGGTTTTGTTCCCGGGGCTCTGGTTTTCTCCCCGGCGCTCTGGTGTTCTCCCCGGGACTCTGGTTTTCTCCCTGGGGCCCTGGTTTTGTCCCCGCGGCCCTGGTTTTGTCCCCCAGGCCCTTGTTTTGTCCCCCGGGCCCTGGTTTTGTCCCCCGGGCCCTGGTTTTGTCCCCCGGGCCCTGGTTTTGTTCCCGGGGCTCTGGTTTTGTCCCCGGGGCTCTGGTTTTGTCCCCGGGGCTCTGGTTTTGTTCCCGGGGCCCTGGTTTTGTCCCCCGGGCCCTGTTTTTTTCCCCCGGGCCCTGGTTTTGTTCTCGAGGCCCTTGTTTTGTTCCCGCGGCCCTGGTTTTTTCCCCCGGGCCCTGGTTTTGTTCCCAGGGCCCTGGTTTTGTTCCTGGGGCCCTGGTTTTGTTCCCAGGGCTCTGGTTTTCTCCCCGGCGCTCTGGTTTTCTCCCCGGGGCTCTGGTTTTCTCCCTGGGGCCCTGGTTTTGTTCCCGCGGCCCTGGTTTTGTCCCCCGGGCCCTTGTTTTGTCCCCCGGGCCCTGGTTTCTTCCCCGGGCCCTGGTTTTGTCCCCCGGGCCCTGGTTTTGTTCCCGGGGCTCTGGTTTTGTTCCCGGGGCTCTGGTTTTGTTCCCGGGGCCCTGATTTTTTTCCAGGGGCCCTGGTTTTTTTCCCGCGGCCCTGGTTTTTTTCCTGGGGCTCTTGTTTTGTTCCCGGGGCCCTGGTTTTGTTCCCGGGGCCCTGGTTTTGTTCCCGGGGCCCTGGTTTTGTTCCCGGGGCCCTGGTTTTGTTCCCGGGGCCCTGGTTTTGTTCCCGGGGCTCTGGTTTTGTTTCCGGGGCCATGGTTTTGTTCCCGGGGCCCTGGTTTTGTTCCCCGGGTCGTGGTTGTGTTTCCCGGGGCCCTGGTTGTGTTCCCGGGGCCCTGGTTGTGTTCCCGGGGCCCTGGTTTTGTCCCCCGCGCCCTGGTTTTGTCCCCCGCGCCCTGGTTTTGTCCCCCGGGCCCTGGTTTTGTCCCCCGGGCCCTGGTTTTGTTCCCAGGGCCCTGGTTTTGTTCCCCGGGCCCTGGTTTTGTTCCCGGGGCCCTGGTTTTGTCCCCCAGGCCCTGGTTTTGTTCCCGGGGCCCTGGTTTTGTTCCCCGGGCCCTGGTTTTCTTCTCCGGGCCCTGGTTTTATTCCCGGGGCCCTGGTTTTGTTCCCGGGGCCCTGGTTTTGTTCCCGGGGTTCTGGTTTTCTCCCCCGGACTCTGGTTTTGTTCGCGGGGCCCTGGTTTTGTTTCTGGGTCCCTGGTTTTGTTCCCGGGGCTCTGGTTTTGTTCCGGGGGCTCTGGTTTTGTTCCCGGGGCCCTGGTTTTGTTCCCGGGGCTCTGGTTTTCTTCCCGGGGCCCAGGTTTTCTTCCCGGGGCCCTGGTTGTGTTCCCGGGGCTCTGGTTTTGTTCCCGGGGCTCTGGTTTTGTTCCCGGGGCTCTGGTTTTGTTCCCGGGGCTCTGGTTTTGTTCCCGGGGCTCTGGTTTTGTTCCCGGGGCTCTGGTTTTCTCCCCGGGGTTCTGGTTTTGTTCCCCGGGCCCTGGTTTTGTCCCCCAGGCCCTGGTTTTGTTCCCGGGGCCCTGGTTTTGTTCCCCGGGCCCTGGTTTTATTCCCGGGGCCCTGGTTTTGTTCCCGGGGCCCTGGTTTTGTTCCCGGGGCTCTGGTTTTCTCCCCGGGGTTCTGGTTTTCTCCCCCGGGCTCTGGTTTTGTTCCCGGGGCCCTGGTTTTGTTTCTGGGGCCCTGGTTTTGTTCCCGGGGCCCTAGTTTTGTTCCCGGGGCCCTGGTTGTGTTCCAGGGGCCCTGGTTGTGTTCCCGGGGCTCTGGTTTTGTTCCCGGGGCTCTGGTTTTCTCCCCGGGGCTCTGGTTTTGTTTCCGGGGCTCTGGTTTTGTTCCCGGGGCTCTGGTTTTGTCCCCCGGGCCCTGGTTTTGTCCCCCAGGCCCTGGTTTTGTTCCCGGGGCTCTGGTTTTGTCCCCGGGGCTCTGGTTTTGTCCCCGGGGCTCTGGTTTTGTTCCCGGGGCCCTGGTTTTGTCCCCCGGGCCCTGGTTTTGTCCCCCGGGCCCTGGTTTTGTCCCCCGGGCCCTGGTTTTGTCCCCCCGGCCCTGGTTTTGTTCCCGGGGCCCTGGTTTTGTTCCCGGGGCCCTGGTTTTGTTCCCGGGGCCCTTGTTTTGTTCCCGGGGCTCTGGTTTTGTTCCCAGGGCTCTGGTTTTGTTCCCGCGGCCCTGGTTTTGTTCCCGGGGCCCTGGTTTTTTTCCCGTGGGCCGCGGTTTTGTTCCCGGGGCTCTGGTTTTTTTCCCGGGGCTCTGGTTTTGTTCCCGGGGCTCTGGTTTTCTCCCCGGGGTTCTGGTTTTGTCCCCCGAGCCCTGGTTTTGTCCCCCGGGCTCTGGTTTTGTTTCCCGTACTCTGGTTTTTTTCCCGGGGCCCTGGTTTTTTTCCCGGGTCCCTGGTTTTCTTCCCCGGGCCCTGGTTTTGTCCCCCGGGCCCTGGTTTTGTTGCCGGGGCTCTGGTTTTGTTGCCGGGGCTCTGGTTTTGTTCCCGGGGCCCTGATTTTTTTCCAGGGGCCCTGGTTTTTTTCCCGCGGCCCTGGTTTTTTTCCCGCGGGCCGCGTTTTTTTCCTGGGGCTCTTGTTTTGTTCCCGGGGCCCTGGTTTTGTTCCCGGGGCCCTGGTTTTGTTCCCGGGGCTCTGGTTTTGTTCCCGGGGCCCTGGTTTTTTTCCCGGGGCCCTGGTTTTGTTCCCGGGGCTTTGGTTTTGTTTCCGGGGCCCTGGTTTTGTTCCCGGGGCCCTGGTTTTGTTCCCCGGGTCGTGGTTTTGTTTCCCGGGGCCCTGGTTGTGTTCCCGGGGCCCTGGTTGTGTTCCCGGGGCCCTGGTTTTGTCCCCCGCGCCCTGGTTTTGTCCCCCGCGCCCTGGTTTTGTCCCCCGGGCCCTGGTTTTGTCCCCCGGGCCCTGGTTTTGTTCCCGGGGCCCTGGTTTTGTTCCCGGGACCCTGGTTTTGTTCCCGGGGCCCTGGTTTTGTCCCCCAGGCCCTGGTTTTGTTCCCGGGGCCCTGGTTTTCTTCCCCGGGCCCTGGTTTTCTTCCCCGGGCCCTGGTTTTATTCCCGGAGCCCTGGTTTTGTTCCCGGGGCCCTGGTTTTTTTCCCGGGGCTCTGGTTTTCTCCCCGGGGTTCTGGTTTTCTCCCCCACGCTCTGGTTTTTTTCCCGGGGCCCTGGTTTTGTTTCTGGGTCCCTGGTTTTGTTCCCGGGGCTCTGGTTTTGTTCCCGGGGCCCTGGTTTTGTTCCCGGGTCCCTGGTTTTGTTCCCGGGTCCCTGGTTTTGTTCCCGGGGCCCTGGTTTTGTTCCCCGGGCCCTGGTTTTGTTCCCGGGGCCCTGGTTTTCCTCCCGGGGCCCTGGTTTTCCTCCCGGGGCCCTGGTTTTGTTCCCGGGGCCCTGGTTTTGTTCCCGGGGCCCTGTTTTTGTTCCCGGGGCCCTGGTTTTCTTCCCCGGGCCCTGGTTTTGTTCCCGGGGCCCTGGTTTTCTTCCCCGGGCCCTGGTTTTGTTCCCGGGGCCCTTGTTTTTTTCCCGGGGCTCTGGTTTTGTTCCCGGGGCTCTGGTTTTGTTCCCGGGGCTCTGGTTTTCCTCCCGGGGCCCTGGTTTTGTTCCCGGGGCTCTGGTTTTGTTCCCGGGGCCCTGGTTTTGTCCTCCGGGCCCTGGTTTTTTTCCCGGGGCTCTGGTTTTCTCCCCGGGGTTCTGGTTTTCTCCCCCGGGCTCTGGTTTTGTTTTTGGGGCCCTGGTTTTGTTCCCGGGGCCCTGGTTTTGTTCCCGGGGCCCTGGTTGTGTTCCAGGGGCCCTGATTGTGTTCCCGGGGCTCTGGTTTTGTTCCCAGGGCCCTGGTTTTGTTCCCGGGGCCCTGGTTTTGTTCCCGGGGCCCTGGTTGTGTTCCCGGGGCCCTGGTTGTGTTCCCGGGGCTCTGGTTTTGTTCCCGGGGCTCTGGTTTTGTTCCCGGGGCTCTGGTTTTGTTCCCGGGGCTCTGGTTTTCTCCCCGGGGCCCTGGTTTTGTCCCCCGGGCTCTGGTTTTGTTTCCCGTGCTCTGGTTTTGTTCCCGGGGCTCTGGTTTTTTTCCCGGGGCTCTGGTTTTGTTCCCGGGGCTCTGGTTTTCTCCCCGGGGTTCTGGTTTTGTTTCCCGGGCCCTGGTTTTGTTTCCCGGGCTCTGTTTTTGTTTCCAGCGCTCTGGTTTTGTCCCCGGGGCCCTGGTTTTGTTCCCCGGGCTCTGGTTTTGTTCCCCGGGCCCTGGTTTTGTTTCCGGGGCTCTGGTTTTGTTTCCGGGGCTCTGGTTTTGTTCCCGGAGCTCTGGTTCTCTCCCGCTGGCTCTGGTTCTCTCCCGCTGGCTCTGGTTCTCTCCCGCGGGCCGCGGTTTTGTTCCCGGGACTCTGGTTTTGTTCCCGGGGCCCTGGTTTTGTTCCCCGGGCTCTGGTTTTGTTCCCGGGGCTCTGGTTTTGTTCCCGGGGCTCTGGTTTTCTCCCCGGGGCTGTGGTTTTCTCCCCGGGGTTCTGGTTTTCTCCCCCGGGCCCTGGTTTTGTTCCCGGGGCACTGGTTTTGTCCCCCGGGCTCTTGTTTTGTTCCCGGGGCCCTGGTTTTGTTCCCGGGGCCCTGGTTTTGTTCCCGGGGCTCTGGTTTTGTTCCCCGGGCTCTGGTTTTGTTCCCGGGGCTCTGGTTTTGTTTCCAGGGCCCTGGTTTTGTCCCCCGGGCTCTGGTTTTGTCCCCCGGGCCCTGGTTTTGTCCCCCGGGCCCTGGTTTTGTCCCCCGGGCTCTGGTTTTGTTCCCGGGGCTCTGGTTTTGTTCCCGGGGCTCTTGTTTTGTTCCCCGGGCTCTTGTTTTGTTCCCGGGGCTCTGGTTTTGTCCCCCGGGCCCTGGTTTTGTTCCCGGGGCTCTGGTTTTGTTCCCCGTGCTTCTGGTCGTTCTCTCCTCCCCTTTGCCAGGGGATTGTGGGAAGGGTGGTGGGTGGGGCCCGGAGCATATGAGCTACAGCCTCTCCTCAGGCAGCTCATTCTGCTGCTGGGCTTCTCTGGAGGTGGTCTGCTGTTCCTGCAGCTGACTGCAGCTTTTGAGCTGCCTAAGCTCTTTGCGTAGTCTTGTTTTGATATTTAGAGAAGCAGAGGTGTCTGTTTAAGGTAAGGGCTTCCGGACCAGTCAAGGTTCAGCTGCATGTGTAGAAGAAAGCACACTTGTATGCAGCTTTTTTTTTTTTCCCCCCAGGTCAGTAAATTTGTATTGGGTGTTCAGAGGTGGCAAGATGTATGGTTTTGGTTAATAATATGGTTTTGGTTTTTATTTTATTCCAGGTGCATTGTATTGTTTTGGAATTCCTGACTTTATTGAAGATGGAACCTTGTTGTGTTTTTTTTTTCCACCAGACGCTGTATATTGCAGAAGCTGTTGACATCGTCTCTGGATAGGAGCAATGGTGAGAGTATTTAGCAGGGGTTGAGGTGAGCATCTTGTATGCATCTGTAGACGGAGTTCTAGCATTGTTCAAGAAAGTAGCAGGGACATCTAAGGCATAGTACCTTTCAGCGTATGGAACGGCTCATGGCCTTTCCCGTTCGCCCACAGAGTATCATGTTGTCCCTAGAACGGATGCAGCTTGCGGCCAGCCCCTCGTAGATGACAAGCGTCAGGACTTTGCTTATTTTGTGGGGCTGTAGCAGAGGTGAGAGTGTGTGGGAAGGTGGAAGATAGGAGGTGCTCGCGGAAGCCTGGGCATAGCTGGGAAGAGCAGCTCCCGGGGAGCGGGCGACACAGGGGGTTCAGGGGTGCAAATCCAGGGCAGGAGCTGTCAGGAAGGAGCGGGGTTCCTTCCCTGACGGTTGAGGAGAAGAGAAGGGGTTTCTAAACTTTTGGGACCAGGGCACCTTTTGGTTGGGAAAGGGAGGTGTGTTCACCAGCCTTACTGAGGTGGGTTTTGCAGTTGGATTTGGGTGTCGATGAGGTCTGTTCTGTTTTAGTCTGTCCGCAGCTGACGGGAGATACACACGCATACGGAAGGGTTAAAAGATGGGCTTTTGGTCCGTGGCTGGACGCTGGGTGAGAAATAGATAGCTAAGAAAACGGCAGTCAGCATAGAAAACAGACGGTTCATGGTCTATTGTGTGAAAATGCTGAATACAGAAGGAGAAGGAAGGTTGAGAAAATGTTAGGGGAGGACGTGAAGGACGTGGAAGACGTGCCGTAACGAAGAAATATAAAGTACAAGGTATAATTTTGCTTGCTTTGTTACCTTTTGCTGTTGGCTTGAGTGTAGGTTAATACGTAAATGCTGGAGTATGGTAATATGTTGCGTGAACAAGGCCTAGGAACCAATAGACGGGGTGGCTGTGGCTCGTGCAGCGCGCTCGATCGGCGAGCGCATGCGCCGTAGGCTCCCTATGTTGAGAGTTGCCAATTGAGGCGTGTTTCGGCACCCGCTGGCCACGTGTGTCGAAACCCGTTTCCTTGGCAAATGTATAAATACCGGGATTTTCCCGAAGAACAGTGGGCCGGTGTACAGCGAGGTCACCGTTGCCTCCGTGGGGACGCCCACGTAAAGCTGGCACCTACCGACTGCTGGGGCTGAGTTTGCGGCGCAAGACGATCCGAGAATGTAGGGATGGTTCGTCTTTCTGCTGGTCGTCGGGTTGGTAAGACGCTGGCTTTGCAAAATACCCTTAGCGTAAGGCATGATTGTAGTGACTGAAGTGCTTGCTTTTCCCTTTGCTTATAGTCTGTGTAGCCTATGTGTGCTCCCCTTGTAAAGGAATCCTCGAAAGCCAGTCTAAAGGAACCCCAAAGTGACGGGAGACGCCGAGTAAACGGCCCGGGCCTGCGCATCACAAGATAGAGGGCTGAAGGTGAGAGAAGTCTCCTGTGGGAAAGCATGAGGTCTGTTAAGGTCCATGCAAATAGATGGTGCAGAACTCTGAGGTCTGTACCGGCTGCCTTTGGGGTGCTGCCGGGGGTTCTTGGGGTGGTCCCGTGGGTGTCTGGGTGCCCAGAGGATGGTCCTGAGGGTCTTGGGGTGCTTCTGGGGGTTCTTGTTGTGCTCCGGGGGGGTCTCTGGATGCCCACGGGGTGCTCGTGGGGGTCTTGGGGTGCTTGTGGGGGTTCTGGATGCTCTGGGAGTCCCTGTGTGCCCACGGGGTGCTCCTGGGGTTGTCGGGGTGGCCAGAGGATGCTTCTGGGCGTCTTGGCGTGCTTCTGGGCCTATTTGCGGTGCTGCTGGGGGTCCCGGTGTGCCCACAGCAGGCTCCTGGGTTTCTAGGTGCGGGTTCTAGGTGCCGGTTCTAGGTGCCGGTTCTGCTGCTCACGGGGCGCCACTTCCACTGTTCGGAGCTCGGGTAACGCGCCTCGGGCCCGGCTTTTGAGACCGGGGCTCTGGTTTTGTTCCCCGGGGCTCTGGTTTTGTTCCCGGGGCTCTGGTTTTGTTCCCGGGGCTCTGGTTTTCTCCCCGGGGTTCTGGTTTTCTCCCCCGGGCTCTGGTTTTGTTTTTGGGGCCCTGGTTTTGTTCCCGGGGCCCTGGTTTTGTTCCCGGGGCCCTGGTTTTGTTCCCGGGGCCCTGGTTTTGTTCCCGGGGCCCTGGTTGTGTTCCAGGGGCCCTGATTGTGTTCCCGGGGCCCTGGTTTTGTTCCCGGGGCCCTGGTTTTGTTCCCGGGGCCCTGGTTGTGTTCCCGGGGCCCTGGTTGTGTTCCCGGGGCTCTGGTTGTGTTCCCGGGGCTCTGGTTTTGTTCCCGGGGCTCTGGTTTTGTTCCCGGGGCTCTGGTTTTCTCCCCCGGGGCCCTGGTTTTGTCCCCCGGGCTCTGGTTTTGTTTCCCGTGCTCTGGTTTTGTTCCCGGGGCTCTGGTTTTGTTCCCGGGGCTCTGGTTTTGTTCCCGGGGCTCTGGTTTTCTCCCCGGGGTTCTGGTTTTGTTTCCCGGGCCCTGGTTTTGTCTCCCGGGCTCTGTTTTTGTTTCCAGCGCTCTGGTTTTGTCCCCGGGGCCCTGGTTTTGTTCCCCGGGCTCTGGTTTTGTTCCCCGGGCCCTGGTTTTGTTTCCGGGGCTCTGGTTTTGTTTCCGGGGCTCTGGTTTTGTTCCCGGAGCTCTGGTTCTCTCCCGCTGGCTCTGGTTCTCTCCCGCTGGCTCTGGTTCTCTCCCACGGGCCGCGGTTTTGTTCCCGGGACTCTGGTTTTGTTCCCCGGGCCCTGGTTTTGTTCCCCGGGCTCTGGTTTTGTTCCCGGGGCTCTGGTTTTGTTCCCGGGGCTCTGGTTTTCTCCCCGGGGCTGTGGTTTTCTCCCCGGGGTTCTGGTTTTCTCCCCCGGGCCCTGGTTTTGTTCCCGGGGCCCTGGTTTTGTTCCCGGGGCCCTGGTTTTGTTCCCGGGGCCCTGGTTTTGTTCCCGGGGCCCTGGTTTTGTTCCTGGGGCTCTGGTTTTGTTCCCCGGGCTCTGGTTTTGTTCCCGGGGCTCTGGTTTTGTTTCCAGGGCCCTGGTTTTGTCCCCCGGGCCCTGGTTTTGTCCCCCGGGCCCTGGTTTTGTCCCCCGGGCCCTGGTTTTGTCCCCCGGGCTCTGGTTTTGTTCCCGGGGCTCTTGTTTTGTTCCCCGGGCTCTTGTTTTGTTCCCGGGGCTCTTGTTTTGTTCCCGGGGCTCTGGTTTTGTCCCCCGGGCCCTGGTTTTGTTCCCGGGGCTCTGGTTTTGTTCCCCGTGCTTCTGGTCGTTCTCTCCTCCCCTTTGCCAGGGGATTGTGGGAAGGGTGGTGGGTGGGGCCCGGAGCATATGAGCTACAGCCTCTCCTCAGGCAGCTCATTCTGCTGCTGGGCTTCTCTGGAGGTGGTCTGCTGTTCCTGCAGCTGACTGCAGCTTTTGAGCTGCCTAAGCTCTTTGCGTAGTCTTGTTTTGATATTTAGAGAAGCAGAGGTGTCTGTTTAAGGTAAGGGCTTCCGGACCAGTCAAGGTTCAGCTGCATGTGTAGAAGAAAGCACACTTGTATGCAGCTTTTTTTTTTTTCCCCCCAGGTCAGTAAATTTGTATTGGGTGTTCAGAGGTGGCAAGATGTATGGTTTTGGTTAATAATATGGTTTTGGTTTTTATTTTATTCCAGGTGCATTGTATTGTTTTGGAATTCCTGACTTTATTGAAGATGGAACCTTGTTGTGTTTTTTTTTTCCACCAGACGCTGTATATTGCAGAAGCTGTTGACATCGTCTCTGGATAGGAGCAATGGTGAGAGTATTTAGCAGGGGTTGAGGTGAGCATCTTGTATGCATCTGTAGACGGAGTTCTAGCATTGTTCAAGAAAGTAGCAGGGACATCTAAGGCATAGTACCTTTCAGCGTATGGAACGGCTCATGGCCTTTCCCGTTCGCCCACAGAGTATCATGTTGTCCCTAGAACGGATGCAGCTTGCGGCCAGCCCCTCGTAGATGACAAGCGTCAGGACTTTGCTTATTTTGTGGGGCTGTAGCAGAGGTGAGAGTGTGTGGGAAGGTGGAAGATAGGAGGTGCTCGCGGAAGCCTGGGCATAGCTGGGAAGAGCAGCTCCCGGGGAGCGGGCGACACAGGGGGTTCAGGGGTGCAAATCCAGGGCAGGAGCTGTCAGGAAGGAGCGGGGTTCCTTCCCTGACGGTTGAGGAGAAGAGAAGGGGTTTCTAAACTTTTGGGACCAGGGCACCTTTTGGTTGGGAAAGGGAGGTGTGTTCACCAGCCTTACTGAGGTGGGTTTTGCAGTTGGATTTGGGTGTCGATGAGGTCTGTTCTGTTTTAGTCTGTCCGCAGCTGACGGGAGATACACACGCATACGGAAGGGTTAAAAGATGGGCTTTTGGTCCGTGGCTGGACGCTGGGTGAGAAATAGATAGCTAAGAAAACGGCAGTCAGCATAGAAAACAGACGGTTCATGGTCTATTGTGTGAAAATGCTGAATACAGAAGGAGAAGGAAGGTTGAGAAAATGTTAGGGGAGGACGTGAAGGACGTGGAAGACGTGCCGTAACGAAGAAATATAAAGTACAAGGTATAATTTTGCTTGCTTTGTTACCTTTTGCTGTTGGCTTGAGTGTAGGTTAATACGTAAATGCTGGAGTATGGTAATATGTTGCGTGAACAAGGCCTAGGAACCAATAGACGGGGTGGCTGTGGCTCGTGCAGCGCGCTCGATCGGCGAGCGCATGCGCCGTAGGCTCCCTATGTTGAGAGTTGCCAATTGAGGCGTGTTTCGGCACCCGCTGGCCACGTGTGTCGAAACCCGTTTCCTTGGCAAATGTATAAATACCGGGATTTTCCCGAAGAACAGTGGGCCGGTGTACAGCGAGGTCACCGTTGCCTCCGTGGGGACGCCCACGTAAAGCTGGCACCTACCGACTGCTGGGGCTGAGTTTGCGGCGCAAGACGATCCGAGAATGTAGGGATGGTTCGTCTTTCTGCTGGTCGTCGGGTTGGTAAGACGCTGGCTTTGCAAAATACCCTTAGCGTAAGGCATGATTGTAGTGACTGAAGTGCTTGCTTTTCCCTTTGCTTATAGTCTGTGTAGCCTATGTGTGCTCCCCTTGTAAAGGAATCCTCGAAAGCCAGTCTAAAGGAACCCCAAAGTGACGGGAGACGCCGAGTAAACGGCCCGGGCCTGCGCATCACAAGATAGAGGGCTGAAGGTGAGAGAAGTCTCCTGTGGGAAAGCATGAGGTCTGTTAAGGTCCATGCAAATAGATGGTGCAGAACTCTGAGGTCTGTACCGGCTGCCTTTGGGGTGCTGCCGGGGGTTCTTGGGGTGGTCCCGTGGGTGTCTGGGTGCCCAGAGGATGGTCCTGAGGGTCTTGGGGTGCTTCTGGGGGTTCTTGTTGTGCTCCGGGGGGGTCTCTGGATGCCCACGGGGTGCTCGTGGGGGTCTTGGGGTGCTTGTGGGGGTTCTGGATGCTCTGGGAGTCCCTGTGTGCCCACGGGGTGCTCCTGGGGTTGTCGGGGTGGCCAGAGGATGCTTCTGGGCGTCTTGGCGTGCTTCTGGGCCTATTTGCGGTGCTGCTGGGGGTCCCGGTGTGCCCACAGCAGGCTCCTGGGTTTCTAGGTGCGGGTTCTAGGTGCCGGTTCTAGGTGCCGGTTCTGCTGCTCACGGGGCGCCACTTCCACTGTTCGGAGCTCGGGTAACGCGCCTCGGGCCCGGCTTTTGAGACCGGGGCTCTGGTTTTGTTCCCCGGGGCTCTGGTTTTGTTCCCGGGGCTCTGGTTTTGTTCCCGGGGCTCTGGTTTTCTCCCCGGGGTTCTGGTTTTCTCCCCCGGGCTCTGGTTTTGTTTTTGGGGCCCTGGTTTTGTTCCCGGGGCCCTGGTTTTGTTCCCGGGGCCCTGGTTTTGTTCCCGGGGCCCTGGTTTTGTTCCCGGGGCCCTGGTTGTGTTCCCGGGGCCCTGATTGTGTTCCCGGGGCTCTGGTTTTGTTCCCGGGGCCCTGGTTTTGTTCCCGGGGCCCTGGTTGTGTTCCCGGGGCCCTGGTTGTGTTCCCGGGGCCCTGGTTGTGTTCCCGGGGCTCTGGTTTTGTTCCCGGGGCTCTGGTTTTGTCCCCCGGGGCCCTGGTTTTGTCCCCCGGGCTCTGGTTTTGTTTCCCGTGCTCTGGTTTTGTTCCCGGGGCTCTGGTTTTGTTTCCCGGCTCTGGTTTTCTCCCGCGGGCTGCGGTTTTGTTGCCGGGGCGTTGGTTTTGTTGCCGGGGCGTTGGTTTTGTTGCCGGGGCGTTGGTTTTGTTGCCGGGGTGCTGGTTTTGTTTCCGGGGCGCTGGTTTTTAGAGGCGCAATGTATTTTCTAAAATAATGAGTGAGAAGCGAGTAAATGTAATTGTTGCAAGTATTTGGTCAACTAGAGAGTAATTTTTATCTCGGAAATGAAAGTACATTGTACATTT